>NC_072486.1:26460588-26776029 GCF_027574615.1 Eptesicus fuscus
CAAAGAAATGTATGTTTTCAGTTTCCATCACATTGGGAAAATGTTCGAGACATTTACTCTCCTAAATCATAAGAATTGTTTACCTTCTCTTTCCATTAGCTGGCTGTGTAGAAGACAGCCATTGTGTGGAAGGTTACCCTGGCTGAATCTTGCACAGTCCCTTCCAATAGATTAACAGTCAAGTCCATTAGAATGTTTTCTGGATCAGCTTAGGAAGGAAGAGAGACCTCCCAGTGCAGATGAACAGACTATATATTTTTAAAGTCTTTGTTGTCTCTGTCATGAGGACCACTGAGATATAAAAGCAAGGAATTCTTCACAATGTGAATTAGGGAACTTGGGCTTCATAGTTTAAGCAAAACAAATGTTCTACCACCAATGAATTGTTCTACCAGTCCAAGGCAATATTGATTAATAATGTTAAATTTAACTTGCTGTTTTGGGGGCTCTTTAAAAACTATTCTGCTGTAAATACATTCCTTTAGTCTGTTTTAAAGTGATAGTGATAGTGCAAATCTTTAAAGCTAAAGAGGTCCTCTATTCTTCTATAGTAATTTCTGATGGTGACGGTGGTAGGGGTGGTGGTGGTGTTGGTGGCAGTAACCACACGGGTAGTAATACTGATCGCAATATCTATTCTTGTACCTCTGTTGCTGTGATTACATGAAGAGTACTCATGCTATTCCCACTGCTCTCATTATTGTTATATCATTAATCACATGGTGTTATGGGTCAGGAGCTTTACATACCCATGGCTAATGCTCACATTCTGCAAGGTGAGTATTGTTACCCTCATTTTATAGAAGAGGAAACTAAAGCTCAGAAAAGTTTACCTACCCAAGCTAGAAAGTAACTGACCTGGAATTTGATCTTAAATGTATCTACTTTCAAAGACCACACTTCTGCATAATTCTTTTTCCGTCATCCACTACTTACAATATGGCCATAGCCCTGTAACCCCCACCTACATAGAATATACATTAAGATATGTTCAGCCCAAGGAATGTGAACTTCTACATAGGAAATCTGGAATGTTGTCCAAAAATGGTCTGTTTCCTTTGTGTTCACTGACTGGGGCTTGTTGAAAATGCTTCAAAGTTATCTTAATGTCATTTCAAAGGCAATTGAGGGAGCATCCATGGAGATAAATTACGCCCGCAGCCTGTTGCTGAATGCGTATTAAGTTCTATTCATGGATTTCCTAGCAACCAGAGCCCAATGACGCACGGAGTCTGTGAGCTTGCGTTGTACTCATCTAAAGAAATTAAATCACTTGGGTTTTATTATTAATATTTTTAGAAAGCCTCGCTAGATTAGCTGTTTAAAATGCATTGTTATCTGAGTTTCTATCAGCAGCTGGCCCCAGTCACATCGGAAGTCACCGAGGACTCTGTAATTTTCACAAATGCTCCACTGAGAGATTATCTTCATTTTAATATGTCTGACAATTAAGGATTTCGTTGTGAAAGGAGGAAATTAAAAAGAAAAAGGTTGTTCTAGCAGCTTGTGATCTTGGCAAAGTTCTCAAACTTGAGACAAACATAATAGAAATAAGCAGGAGGCATCCTGGTGAGAAGAGACAACAGGCTAGCTAGATCGGCAGGCTCATTTGCATCAAAGGGACATTTTAAAACCGAAGAAACTAATTTTTAAAAACCTCGCTCTTCACAGACATTCTACAATTGTAGGGGCAGAATATATTTCATATTTGGGTTCACTAAATATGCTGTTTTACAGACTCACAGAAAATCCAAGTTTGTTTTTCACAGATCCAAGCAGCCTAGAGTGGTGCACGCTTCTCACAAATTTCTCTCAAGTTTTCTTCTTTCTTTAATCCTCAGCCCATGATATGCCCATTGATTAGAGAGAGAGAAGCGGGAGAGAGAAGGGAGGAGAGAGAGAGAGAGAGAGAGAGAGAGAGAGAGAGAGAGAGAGAGAGAGAGAGAGATTGGCTGCCTTCTATACACTCCCTGATTGGGAATCGAACCTACAACCTAGGTACATGCCCTGACCAGGAATGGAACCCGAAATGTTCCGGTGCACAGCCAACTGAGACACAGCAGCCAGGGCTCTCCCAAGTTTCCGTGTGTGTTTTATTGACATACAAGTCAAATGTGTGTGTGGTCTGCTGCAATGGCGTTATCCTTTGGATGATAACAAGAAGTGCAATTGCTGGATTTTGTAAGACTATGTGTAGAAACTGCCAAGCTGTCTCTCAAAGCTTCTGTACCATGTTGCTTTCCCACCAGCAATTCCCGTTGCTTCACATCCTTAACAGCATTTGGTGGTGTCAGTGTCCCAGAGTTTAGCCATTCGAAAAGATATTTAGTGGCATCTCATTGTTGCTTTAATTTGCATTTCCCTGATGACATATGATGTGGAACATCTTTTCATATGCTTATTTGCTAGCTGGGTATCTTATTTGGTGAGGTGTCAGTTACAGTCTTTGGACATGTTTAAAACCAGGTTGTTTGTGTTCTTATTGTTGGGATTTAAGAGTTCTTCATATATTTCGGATAACAGTGCTTGATAAAAGCATATAATGTTATACCAGAATTCAGAAAAGGCATAAATCTAGGTTCTTCAGGATAACCCCTGGTTTGACTTGTGCCTCAACCCATTTTGAGTTTGGAGCCTGTCTGGTTGAATGTGCCAGATACCTGAATTGACGTGTATGAGGGCTGAAGCCACAATTCGTTAAAGCTTCTTCATGGTGAATTGAGGGTAAGAGCTATTCCTCAGCCATCACATTTAGAAACCCAACGGCCCCAAAGGTTTCTTGGGAACAGTGATTGATAAAATGTGTTCCATAGAGCACCCACTGGGGCCATCATGGTTGTGGTGGGCTATCCCAGGGCTTCCTCTGCTTTTAACCAGAAAGGATTAGAATTCTGCATATCGCTTTTCCAGTGATTGAATTTCTAAAGATGCAAAACATTTGGAAACAACTTCTTTATAGCTGATACCAGTGGCTCATTTTCTCTTTTTGAAGAGTTTGGAAGGAAGGCTTGTTTGTTGAGAGAAATGAGTGATTTTCAGACTTTCAAACACTTCTGCACTCTCCAAAATCACTGATTATGCATGGATTTCATTTCTGTGTTAGTTTAACATTTCATATTAATGACCACCTGTTGCCAGATGGAAAAGCGATGATGGTGTCCAATGAAGTATGCCCTCACCAATACAGCACATGGCTCACAGGGCTGCTTTGGGAAAACAGACCTCTGAGTGTTTTTAGCAAAGATTAATTATTTTGGAGTGAATCTGCTAGTTTTCCTCCAAGTGGCTAAATGTCAATAAACTCGAAATAACTTGTCTTCCTACTGATTTTGATATTAGTGCAAATTCGTGTGTGTGTGTAAATATGCCAATTCAAAGGGACATCCAAAAAATCTCAGTGAAAGATTGATCCATACATAAAAATAAAATAATATTTTGTATTTGTGCCATCATAGAAGTATCCTTACAGCTGTCCTTGTAGCTTTTTAAAAATTTTTATTTTTTATTTATTGTTGACAGTATAACAGATGTTCCTATTCTCCCTTCCTCTGCCTTCCTCTACCCAACCCCTTTCCCACCTCAGGCTTTCCCCATGCTATTGTCTGCGCCCCTGGGTTTCTTTGACAGTATATGTGGGAATAAGTGAAATCATGATTCCTTACTGAACGAAGGGAGTCTAGGAGATGGAATCCAGGTGGTCTTGCTGATGAAAGGAAAACTTGACCAGCATTTGCTAGCCAAAGCTGATGGGAGAAGCTAGGGGAAAGCAGTGAAATCTGGTGCTTATTTGACTTTTAAAATTTACCCAGACCTTTTGTAAAATATTTCCAAGTTTCAAAAAACGGACTTAGAATTAACTCTGAACTTCAAATCTTAATCTTAGCCATATAGAACTTTTTATGCTCTTTTAGTTTTATATGTAATCCCAATATTCATTTGAACTTATGGGTTGTTTTTGTAATTTTCATCCTCTACTCTTAATATTTTTAAAATTTTATCTATTGATTTGAGAGAGAGAGAGAGAGAGAGAGAGAGAGAGAGAGAGAGAGAGAGAGAGAGAAAGAGAAAGAAACATCCATTTGTTATTCCACTTATTTACACATTCATTGGTTGCTCCTTCTATGTGCCCAGACAAGGGAATCAAACCTACAACCTTGGTGTATCTGTATGATGCTCTAAGCAACTGAGTTACCTGGCTAGGGCTCTTCATATTCTTGATACACAGAAATATTTCACTCCTGTCTTAGCTTGTAAATATCCAGAATTATTGTTTTTAAAAAAATTATAAAGCAAATAAGCATCGAATACACTATTTTTTATATCACTAATCACTGACAATCTCTACATCTCTATTTTGAAGTTGTAATGCTGTTTTGTGTTCTGCCATTTTGACCTTATATTAATTTACATATCTCCATGAGTCATGACCCACATATGCATAATTTAAAAGCCCATATTGTACATGCTCATGTTAATAAATCTTATTTGCTTAGTCATAATAAGGTTTTCTTGAAATGAAAATTAAATGATAATATTCATAAAGGGCTTAGTACTTTAAGTGCTAAAGAAACATTTATTAAACAAACAGCCTTATTGTTGATAATTACTGTTGTTTATTGCATTATAAATAGTACTTCACTAACTGTCTTTAAGTATTACCTTTAAAACAAATATTCTGGGATATATCCTTGGAATATGATTCCCCAAAAAAGAAATACTAGGCAACAGGCTCTGGTGGTTTTAATAGCTTCCACTGTGCATTGTTCTCTGATCTATAGCAAATCCACAGTGCGATTAGTAAGGTCCCTGTTCACAGTCCCACCAACTTTGGATTTTATAACTTTTACTTTCAGGTATGTGTTTGGACTATCAAGTAATTTTTCTCAACGCATGAGACATGCAACTTCTGCATCAAAATCTCTTGGGGTGCTTGTTAAAATTTTTCAGAAACCCAGCTTTCTTGCAGATCTACTCAAAGCATCTCTGGAGATAGGGTCTGACTATTCCCATGTTGAATGCCTAGGCTTTCTAGGTAATTCTTAAGCACTCTAAAGTTTCAGAACTGCCTTATAATGATCTTAATTTGTATTTCTTTAATTGAGAGTAAGGTTTAGCATAATATCCTAGACCTGTAGTTGTAGGGAATTGGCAGGTTTTTAAAATAGTAAGCACATTTCTCAAATCCTTACTCCTCCTCCCCCACATCATTGTAGACTTCCCTGATCTAAGAGAGTGTGGATGATTATATCCTCTAAACTAATTTGTTGGTTGTGATTTGACACATAGTTTTTAATAGTGATGGATGTTAGAGAAATCCAAATTTTAATATTTTCAGGAATACACAAATTGCTGTTGCATCTGATTGAGCTGTTACAGGCATCCTATTATTATTATAAAGCCACATAAGCTAATGTTGGAAAATGAAATGAATGATGTGGTCATGAGGGCATCAGAAATGATTGGCTGTACTTTGGCAGAAGGAAGAGTAATTTCCTGGGTGATAAACAGGAACATAATACCCTCGTTAAGTAAAATAAAGATGACAACCAAATATAATTCTCATATTTTTATGTATGATGGCATATTGTAGCTCATTAAGTCAAATTCAGTTTGCCCATCTCTAAAATTTACTCTATCGCTGAAACATCCTGTTTATTCTTTGTTAATGAATGATTGGTTAACAAAGAGACACAATATAGAAGGATGAAAATAACTGTGTGTTTGGGCAGGAGAGAAGTGTCAGAAATAAAGAAAATTCAGTAATAAGAAGTGATGACTTATAAAGAAATATTGGTGAAAAAGTAGGTTATAAAATCAATGTATTATGCAACTCTATTGAAAACATAACTAAAAAGTAGTGCTTTGCTTTCGCACCTCCTACAATCCTTCTCCTCAAATATGTCCAGACAGTCAACGTGTAGAGTTAAGCCAAAATGAAGGATGATAGCAATGGAGTGATAACTATTGTTTCCCAGCCTGCAAAAGCAGGGAACCCTCATTTTAAAATCAACAGGAAAATGGGTTTATTTAGGAAGGATTCTTTAGGAGGTCATTTTGATAACTAAGATTAAATTATGGAGCAAGGATACAGGCTTACTTTTTTTTCCCCCTTACTAAGTAGAACCGCGCAAAAGAAACTAACATTTCTCCAATTCTTTGTAGACAGGCTCTGGGCTGGAGGCTTTAACATACATTGTCTCATTGAATTTTCTCAAAAGATTGGTGAGCAGACACTAACATCCACATTTATAAGTTCCAAACAAGGCACAAAATCGGAAAGTATTAAGGAACTGTGCATGTGTAGAGAGACACTTAACTCAATCATGCAGCCTAATTCTCAGAGCTCTCAATGTACTTTCAATTCCTTACCTGAGCTACCACTCAGGTGAGGCTTTATGTCTTTTCATCCTCAGAGACTGTCAATATTACTAATGACGTGTGTGTGTGTGTATGTGTGTACTAGTACACATTAGATATGTAATATGTTCTATTTGTAACTTAATTTTTCATTGATACCTTTTTACCTCATTAAAATTTTTCTGCCACATAATTTTAATGAAGCTATTGTATTCCTATGTAGTACCATAAATTCTTTAACTAGGATAATTTTAAACAGAATTATTCAAAACTCAGTAGAAATGCATTTTTCCTGAACTGGGTAAAAGCATCTCCTTTTTAGAATCTGTGTCCTCTACCACTGACCTTGGCTGGACTGGGGACTCATCACACAGCATTTCAGTGTGCCCATCTCTATCCTGTAGAGTGTAGACTATCCTTTTCCCTTCAGGAGATATGGTGATTCATAGCCATATTACCAGGCAAGACATAAAAATTAGGTCCTAGAAATGATAGTGGTTTAGGCTTATCCAATTTTAGTGGTAGAATGGGTTTGAGAAATTATCTAGACATAATCTTATTTTATGGAAGAGATGACAGAGGCTCAGGGAACCGAAGTGCCTTGTTTAGGGTTATGAGTTGAACCAGGATTAGAACCTGATTCTCAAATCCTAGTATGATGGTCGTTCTACTGTCCCACACTGCTTTTCAAAAAGATGACTTTTCTGAACAGTGAATTAATAATAATCATGCCTGGCATTTGCATTGTATATTCAAACTCATTCTCTTCTCTGATTGAGTTTTCTTAACAACTTTATAAAGTAAATCTCACGGTCCATTTCTTCCCCATTAGAAAATAAGGCAAAGAGAGTTTAAAAATGTGCTGAGGCAACATCAATAGTTACAGAGGTGGGGCAACTCATGCTGGACACTATGCTAAATCCTTTATGTGCATCACCTTGTTTTATGCTCACTCACTGAGATACTGTTACTAGCCCCATTTTACAGATGAGGGAAATAAATTTTAGTGATGTTGTGATGACCCATCTAGGACACAATACAACTGGGATTTGAATCTATGTTGCCTGAATCCAATGCCCATATTCATTCATCAAAAAAGTTGTGGAGATTTGTTTTATGCCAGGCTTCATGCTGGCTGCTAAGAAGAAAACAACAGCAAATAAAACATGGTTCTGGACACAGGAGAGAGAATTTGATTTGTGAAAATGCAATACTATCCTACAGGAACTTTGATAGAAGAATATACAAATTCAAAGAGAGAGTTCAGTTTGTACCACTGATTCCTTAGCATTGAATCCCCTTTCCAGAAACCTCTGAGTAGTAAAGGGTGAGCTTGAGTGGGTCTGAAGAGACAGGGCTTGACCTCAAGTTGAAGTCTGGTCTCTGTGGTGAGAATTCTATTCCTTGCCTGCAGATGGCAGCCTTCTCACCAAGGAGCGCTCTCTCCCCCTCTTCTTATATAGCCACTAATTTAATTACAAGGGCCATACCTTCAACTAAACCTAATTGCCTCCCCAAGGCTTTGTCTTCAAGTACCATTACATAGAGGTTTGGGGTTTTGAAATATAAATTTGGGGGGATATAATTCAGTTCATAGAGGTAGGATTGTGCAATCAGCAACACTATGAACTGAATAGTATGATTACACATTTATTATTCTGTTTAAGCCTGAGGAAACCACATTACTTTTCATGTTTACATTTTTCACCTTTGTGTATTTTTATCTTTACTGTGATGTCTTCGAGAGGTTTGAATAAAAAAATTAGTTAATTTGTTTAGGAGCTAAAATAAAGGACATGGAGGAATTGGCAACAATAAAAAAGTAAGAAATCATGGCCCTCTGGTATGAGTTGCAAATGAGAAATTCCTTGTAACCAAATTAAGAATTAGCATAAAAAGTTAAATACTGAAATCATGCCTTAAAGCTGCTAGTAACATGTGACAATGTTGGTCTAATTTTGGAATATGTTTGTAGCTAGAGTTAAGATTTTATTACAGTGAATGGAAAAGTAATAATAATAAAATCAGAATAAAAGACTGGGGAAGAACTGAAATAAAATGTTAGCAGTGAATCACTATTTGGAGGTAACAAATAATGATATTGTGTTTTTCTAGAAAATACAATGTATTTTATTTTCTAGGCAGATCAAAAGCAGTTTTGAATAATAAACAGTGATGGATTTAAAGAGTTAATGTTTAAATTCCAACAGCCCAATATAACTTGACAAACTACTAACGCCTCTGAATTTTCTCATATATAAAATACTCTTCTCTCTGTTCTTCTTCCTCCTTTCCTCCCTCCCTTTTTCTCCTTCCCTTCCCTCTTCCCTTCCTTCCATTGTACCAGTAATTACTTATTAAAGATCTATTATGTGCCCATTGAAGATATTTGTGCTAAGGGAAAAACTCTCAGAGCTGAAAAAACGTTCTCTTAAGATAGGTTTAAATAAGAATTTGTATGGAAAAGGGCTGTAAAAGTGCTCAACATTTTAAGTATATTAAGTACTTTTCCCTTCGGAGTAGACTTCTGATTTCAGGATTAATGAGCCAAGGGAGTTTTGTTCATGCCCTTATTAAAGGAAATAAGATTAGTGACTCAGATAGATTGAAAACTGAGTTCATTAAACCAAACAATTTTGTACAGTTCCTCAGGTCCTCTACAGTTTCAGAATAATTAAAATAAGCAAAGTAATACTGATTACGCACTCTGAATTTTAGAAAAAGTAAAAACTCTACCTCATGCAACCTTATCATGTATTGTGAATATTGCCATAAAAATTGACTGAGCCACAGAGGGTCTGGTGGCAGTAGTAAAATGATCAAAATGCCACCAATTTTGCTCTCTCACTCTGACCACCAGGGCATCACATTAATTGCCTGCCCCCCTGGGCATTGCAATGCCTTTTATTAGACTTTTGGGTACTCGGTGATCATGCTTATGCATAAACCCATGTCTTTTCCAAGCCTGCCTCCATTAGTACTCTTTGTGGTCATGGGATGAGAAAAAGAGCATGATGAAACGACTGAAAGAAATCACACCTTCCAGTTTCTTCTGAGAAGACTCTTGGGAAATGGACAGAGATAGTGACTCTCTGGCTTATTAACATGTATTTTCCTTAAATGCCTCAGAAACGAATGCTGCTTTGAAATCAGTAAAGCCTATTGCATCAATCTATCATAAAAAGTTCTAGAACAGTCTCTTCTCCAAAAATACAAAGGGACATAATCCCAAATGTGTATTATCAACGCCTCTCTCTCATAGCAGAGTTGTTTAGAATTAAGAGCTATAGCACTTGAATCTCAATGTAAACAGGCCTACTAATAATTGCTCAAAATGGGACTCCAGGTCTGAGGTTGGCAAGGTTGCACCACGGTCACAAGGTCTGAACTTGTTCTTGACATGGGGACTACTGTTTTCTTTGAGGTGATCCAAGGGCCCAAAAATATGTTATATAAAACCATGTTTATTTTATTAACTTTTTAACAATTCAAGAGGAACAAACACTTCTAATATGGTCATTTTGTTCGGACTAATCAGTCCACTATTCAAAATTGTAAGGATGGCTAATTTACCAGTAAGAGTTTGAATCATTCTTAGAATTTTGTTGTAAGAAGAGGGGCCTAAGGAAAAAAAACTAAGTTCAGTTTAAGTAGGAAATCTGAAAAAGTAAGGCTTTTTGTTTGTTTATTAGCTTTCCAATCAACTTTTGGATTGAAAAACCCCCAGCTGTGTAAAAGAATTCCATTTTAAACAAACACCTTCATGATGGATAGCAGCCTCAGGAGAATGGATCAGTGCATTTCTCTGAGCAATTGGTTTGTTTTTATCTCAATGGATTCTGTGTACTTTATAACTGATGTTTCCCTCTGCATTTTATCTGCCAGAAAGATTAGAGTCCAAATTCATAGCTCACTTTTTGCAAATGTATCAGACTTTACAGCAAGTACTTTGAATATAAACATCACTCCTAATTCTATCTTTTCTTCCTGTACTTTTTTGTTTTTTAATTTTCTTAAGCATTTTTTCTTGGAACTAGGTAGAGTACAAATAGATAAGAATAATTCATAATAATGTTAGCAAGGTCAGTGAAAGCATAGGAAATGACAAATATTAATATTCAAAAATGAAGTGCCATTAGGTAAGCCTAGAATAAATTACTTTGGAAACATAATGTCCTGCTAGTTTTTTGTTCAAATAATTCTAAGTACATGCAAATTCTGACTCTACAGAGCTTAAAGAAAAGATGGGGAATTCTTATATTTCTTTTTTAAAAACCTCCACATAAAAGAGTGGGGATTCAATCTCTACAGACCTTGCCTCGTGGCTGCTTATTTTCCCTTTTGGCAATAGCTGATTTTCAAGATTTTGGGACCAGGCCCAGGCTGGTAATTATTTGCATAATTCTGGCCATACTATTGAAAACTATGGAAACTTTAACATAATAATTTATATATTTTTAATATCATCCTTGGGCTAGGTCTACACTAGCAGGCAAGACTAACTGCTAAATTAGAATGCCAAAGTGGTAAAATAAAAAAAAATCCGTATTCTCTCCCTTAAAAAAAGGACTGAAATGTGGAGAGAGTAGTTAAAACGATTTTGGATAAAATCTTTAATCAATTGATTATCCAAAAAGTAAGCATTTTTTGAGTTTTTAACTACATCTTTATCATTGTGTTAGGCATTTTAGAAACTATTAAAAAATGTAATACTTAGTTGGGGAGGTGACAATGTGCCTGTGACAAGGTAATTGCCAACCCAGGCAAGCAATATTTGTCACAGACTTCAGAGGATGAAGAGAACACTGATTGAGTATAATTAACAAACTATAGAAAGGATCCCTGAAAGTACAGTCTTCGATTGAATATAATTAAGATTTATTGAGAGAGGTAGAACTGGAGCTGAGTCGTAAAGAATAAGAAAGATTCACAAAAGTGGAGAAAAAAAGTTCATTCCATCCCACAGAATCAAAGCTTAGGATGCTGTTCCACTGTCTTAGGATGTGGTGAAATCAGAGAGAGCACCAAACATGGGCAGTCAGATTTGAGTCCACATCTTAACCTTACCACTTGCTAGAGGTAGAATATTTGGAAGATGACTCAATCATTCTGAAACTCAGTTCAGCGTTATTGTGAGAATGGGATAATACAGTTGATTGTAATTTCATTAGTGATAATGAGCTTATCCACAAAATAGTTTTTGCCACATCTCTATCAAATTATTACTCCAACTAGTGACCCAGTGCACGGATTCATGCACATTGAAAGGAAATTAATTATAAGGTGCCTGGCAGGGTAGGACTGGGCGAGATGGGCTGGACACACCCTGGAGCCAACCTCCCGTGATCCCTCAGCGTCTGTGGAGTGAGCGGGGTCCCCCTGGCAGGTGGGGCCCTAGGGCCTGGACTGCGGGGATCAGGTTGAAACTGGCTCTCCAACATCCCCTGAGGGGTCCCGGACTGCAAGAGAGCACTCTGCAAAGTTGCTGTCGTACAGGGTGTGGAACGCAAATGCAAGTGTGCAGTAAACCAGATTCGGGCTGACAGTGCCCCAGCAACAACATAACCCATGGCCAAAGGTGGAATCGCATGACCCCACTAGAAATCAGACTCCCTCCTCTCTGGTTTTGGGGTGCATCACCTGAGAACTGCGGCTGCCAAGTCACTGCAGCTGGGCAGCTTCTGCATTGAGAGTCTGCCCCCTGGTGGTCAGTGTGCATCATAGCGACCGGTTGGACAGGCGGAGGGACCCTTAGCATATTAGCCTTTTATATATATATATATAGATGATTGCTTTTGGTGTGATACCAGCTCTAGGTCCACAGACATGTGGGTCTCCAAAGTGGCCAGAGTGGCCTAATGTGTTGGCAAAAAACTTTCAGAGAAAGCCATAATTGCCCCCAGAAGGTCAATTTTAGGTTAATTTTGAATTCATAAGCTAATCACACAAGATTCTATTTTATTTAAATGAAGAGATGTAACTAGCAACTCATTTTCTTAACAAATTTGTGAAGGTGCTGATTAAATTCCCTCATTTTGCATTTAGCTATGCTCCCATTTTAGTAGGCAGACCTGACTTCTTGACTACAGGTCTCCAAACCCAGAATTTTGCACTCTGAGAAAGCTTAAGGGAAAGTCAGACTCATGTATTCATACCTGTTAAAACAAAATGCAATGTAATTAAACTGCAAAGAGCCATCACATGTAATTGTAATTACAGAGATGTAGAAGTATCTGTTTTCTAAAGGATGCAAACAAGCTGTGAGACCTCTTTGTAACACGTAATATGTTAAGAAACAGCTGTTCAGAGATGACATAACGCTGGTTCTTTGGATAGGTCTTGTCATATTTGCATTTGTAAATATTTATTGGGTAGAGCGTATGGATAAAATATCACAGAACTTTATCCTCAGGCTCTGGGGTTTGAGTTAAAGTTTAGGGCTTTTGCCTGGCATTTGGTTTTCTTTTATCTCACAGTTTCTGACTGCAGAAACGGAAACTTCCCAACAGGTTTTTAGACAGCAGGAATTTTTCTCAAAATCAAATTAAAGTCCTACATGGACATATATTCTGAACTGCTTTTATGGAATGAGAGCACTTAGAGAAAACTGTAAAGGGACGAGAGAAAGAAGGAATGAAAAGAAGGTGAGATATATTAATTTCTTCTTTTCCACTATGTCCATGTGGATTACCTACATTTAGAAAGCTTACTGAGAGACACACATTTGAACTTCAAATAGGCTTTAAAAGACTGAACATGCATATTATTGGGTATTTTATAACTAATTATTTTTGCTTCAGAAAGTTATTGTTATCTGGGTATTTCTTATGACCGGAATACTATCGGAATCTTCTTTTCTAAGAAGACAACCAGACTTATACCATAAAACTTAAAAATTTAGATTCAGGACAATGGAATATAGTGTAAATGCATGGATTTGGGGAGAAAAGATTGGAATGAGGGGAAAGAAAAGAGGCAGCCTACAGAAACACCTGCAAATTCTAAGGCCTGGGATTTTTCATTTTTATTTTTTGTACTATTATAAACTTGATCAGAGATCGAGTCTCCTTGGCTACCCTTGGACATTGCTGATGATAAGTTTACATCAACATAAGGAAACCTCAGAGCAGTATTACATTAAAAAATTAGAAGACTTTTTTTTTTATTTGTGCTTCTAGTTTCCAGTCTTTTATATTACACTAGAGGTCCGGTGCACAAAATTCATGCATGGGGGGGGGGTTTCCTCAGCCCAGCCTGCACCTTCTCCAATCCGGGACCCCTCGGGTGATGTCTGACTGCCACTGGCTCCTAACCGCTCACCTGCCTGCCTGCCTGATCGCCCCTAACTGTCTCTGCCTGCTGACTTGATCATCCCTAACCACCTCTGCCTGCTAGCCTGATTGCCCCCTAACTGCCTTCCCCTGCTGGCCTGATTGCCCCTAACTGCGTTCCCCTGCTGGCCTGATCAGCCCCTTACTGCTCCCCTGCCAGCCTGATTGCCCCCTAACTGCCCTCCCCTGCCAGCCTGATCATCCCCTATCTGCCCTCCCCTGCCAGCCTGATAACCCCTAACTGCCTCTGCCTCAGCCCCTGCCACTGTGGCTTTGTCTGGACAGACGTCCTGAAGATGTCTGGTCTAATTAGCATATTACCCTTTTATTAGTATAGATTAGCTAGTTCACCCCTCCCCCACTCCCACCCATGGAATTCAACTGTAATGGAGTGACTTGAGGAGAAAAAAATTGGTGCCTCAACTCTATATTATTTAATTATTAAAAATATCATCTTACTTTTCACATTGCCTTTGATATAGCTGACAGGAGGCAATATATATAAATATATATTATTCAGCAATAAAAAATAATGAAATCTCACTGTTTGTGACTTGGAGGGAATTATGCTAAGTGAAATAAATCAGACAGAAAAAGACAGATACCAGATGATTTCACTTAAATGTGGAATCTAAAAAAACAAAACAAATGAACAAACAAACAATAAACAAATAGAAACAGACTCATAGATACAGAGAACAGATTAATAGCTGCCAGAGGGGAGGGTAATGGGAGGCTGGGTGAAAAAGGCGAAGGGGAATAAGAGGTACAAACTTCCAGTTATAAAATACATAAGCCATAGAGATGAAGTGTACAGCATAGGGCATATAGTCAATAAAATCATAACTCTGCACAGTGACAGATGAGTACTAGACTTACTAGCTGATCATAGTAAGGAATATAAACGTCAAATCACTCTGTAGTATACCTGAAACTAGTAAGGTATTGTATGTCAACTCTACTTTAACAAAATGTAAATCAAGTAAATTAAATAAAAAAGTAAAATAAAGTAAATGATAGATCTTTTCCCTCATTTTCTTATGTTTTCCAAAATAATTGTCATGAGCTTTAGGTTTTAGTGTCCCTTATTCCAACTACTTTAGGCTACCAAGTCCAGCTACTTCTCCACACATTTTCTCATTTTTACCTCTATGTAAGGGTATAGTCAGGAAAACCGAAAACATGCTAGAGTATTTCACAAGATCATTTAATATAGAGAACTGGTTAAACAGGAGTTGGAGGATTGAAAAAAAGCAAAAACAAAACCCAAAAAAACAAACAAAAAACAACAACACACAAATACACAGAGGTAAGGACGGCAGGATGCAGCTGTCACTCTTGCGTTAGGGACACCCAGGGAACTGTAGTGTTTGGGGGAGGGGTCTTACAGAATTAGAATTGAGAAGGGGGTGCTGTCTACACTGCTCTGTTTTCTCTGGAGCTGAAGGAGGAGCTTGTAACTTAAGACTCCTGAGGAAAGGTACCAGGCTGCTGACACACCACAGGAGCTCAAGAAGGAGCCCTGTGATCCTGCCGATCAGATAACTGGGACAAAGATGATGCCCACGGGTGCTGATACCTCGGCAGGATGGAGGAGGGCCTCTATTAAGCTGAGCTCAGCACTTGAGTTTGGGGATATGTATGCATAGTGGTCTTTCCCCTGCAGAGAGGGTAATGACCATAGTTCCGAGAGGTCTAAGAAAGCCAGAGGCTGGACCAAAAGGAAGAAGAAATAACCATCTCCCCTTCTGTAGTCTTTCAGGCTCCCTCCAGCGCCTCCTATCTGCAGAACCTAACAGGAAGCTAACTGGCAAATAAGAAATACATTTTGCAGACTCTTAGCCCATTTCCCAAAACAGAGTAAAAGAAGGATGGATTTGGAACTGCAAGAAAATGGCCCAGAAAATTATTTTTAAAATTCATTTTTTAAACTTTAGTTAGAAACTCTAATAAAGTTGGATCGATTTCAATTATATTTTCAAATCAGGGTTAAATTTCTAATATGAATGTTTGCCTATTTAGTTATATGCAGCTGCACAGGAAGCGTTTCTCCAGTCATCCCTAAGTATTTTACTTTTTGTTGTTGTTATTGTTGTTTAACTTTCCTGTAAATCAAATTCTCTCTAGCTTGGAGATTATACATTTTTTCGTTGGAGACTTCTTCATGTCTCAAATGTATTCCCTTTAGTTTTTAATTTCATGGAAAACAGAACATCAGAGAACAACTTAACTACTAAAACTCAAATTACCAAAATAGAAACACTGCAGACCGACTGCTTGCGAAGATAAATTGAAGTAAAATTAATATCGCTGACCTCATTCAAAGCTTTCCTTGTCAGAACACTAATGATGAAAAGAAAGTACATTGGTGTCAAAATATAGCCTTCTCTCTTTGAAGAAAAGTGACAGAATGCCTTTTCTTGCAATCGCCTTGATTTTCTCCTTTGTAGTGGAGGAAAGAACTAGCTGTAAACTCAAGTGTTGGGTCTGCAAAGAAAGAAAACCGCCATTTCCCCAAATTTTTAGGGTTTCCTGGATTGAGAACTATTAAGACAGGTAAAAGATGAAGAATGCTATTTGTTGATCCTGAAAATGCTTTCTTTTGTCTATTTTTGGTGTGAAATTGAGAGCAGAGGTCTGGGAATTTCCATTGCCTATTTCTAGTCCTGGCTCTACATTAAAGATGGAGACCATTTCAAGGAGTTCTTTTCTTTAAATTTATTTCTTTATTGATTAAGGCATTACATATGTGTCCTTATCCCTCCCCCCATTGCACTCCCACCTTCCCCCCACTCATGCCCTCACCCCCCTGTTGTCTGTGTCCATTGGTTAGGCTTATATGCATGCATACAAGTCCTTTGGTTGATCTCTCCCCCTTACCCCCACCCTCCCCTACCTATCCAGTGAGGTTTGACAGTCTGATTGATGCTTCTCTGTCTCTGGATCTGTTTTTGTTCATCAGTTTATGTTGTTCATTATATTCCATAAATGAGTGATATCATGTGATATTTATCTTTCTCTGACTGGCTTATTTCTGACTGGCACAATGCTCTCCAGTTGCATCCATGCTGTTGCAAATGGTAAGAATTCCTTCTTTTTTACCGCAGCATAGTATTCCATTGTGTAGATGTACCACAGTTTTTTAATCCACTCATCTGCTGATGGGCACTTAGGCTGTTTCCAAATCTTAGCTATGGTGAATTATGCTGCTTTGAACATAGGGGTGCATATATCCTTTCTGATTGGTGTTTCTAGTTTCTTGGGATATATTCCTAGAAGTGGGATCACTGGGTCAAATGGGAGTTCCATTTTTAGTTTTTTGAGGAAACTCCATACTGTTCTCCACAGTGGCTGCACCAGTCTGCATTCCCACCAGCAGTGCATGAGGGTTCCATTTTCTCCGCATCCTCGCCAGCACTTGTCGTTTGTTGATTTGTTGATGATAACCATTCTGACAGGTGTGAGATGGTGCCTCATTGTCGTTTTGATTTGCATCTCTCGGATAATTAGTGACTTTGAGCATGTTTTCATGTGTCTCTGGGCCTTCCTTCTGTCTTCTTTCCACAAGGAGTTCTTTAAGCCACCTGAAAGAGGAACATGGGCGGTGATCTCTTAAGTGTTTCAGTTTTAATAGTCTGAGCAGAACAAGTCATTCTAGAATGTTCTTGGGTCTCCCCCCTTCTCTTATAGAAGTAGGGGATTTGACAAAAAAGAAGAGCGAAAGAAATGTGACATCTGATTATTATAATTATTATCGTTTCAATGTTAGTCTTTCTCTTCTTTCTGAGTTTCAAAGGACTACAGAGCTGAAAGACTTTGTGACGTTTTAGAGTCAGACTGTGGTTCAAATTCCAATTCTGTCATATGAGTTGTGATCTTTGATACAGCATGACACCTCTGAGCCAAAGTGTCTCATCTATGAAAGAGGGATAATAAAATCTGTCCCAAATCTTTTTAAGGAAAACATGAGATCATAAATGTAGGGCTATCAACATTGGTATAATTCTTCATACCAATGATATTAATGAAATGGTTACTAGCAATTGCTAACTAACAGTCTTGCTTGTACTTCTCTGGTATACTGACCTGCAATGCAACCAAAACTATTCTTACCTGTTCACTTACATGCTGGCATTTGGTCGACTCACACGGAATACAGCCCAAAGCATGCATAGGTGCTTCTACATTTATATTAGCCTCGATTTCTGTTTGCGTTGGGGTGTGTACACATGTGTGCACGGGCATGAGCCCATCATGGAGAGCTGGCAAGGTGAATTTCCTTTGCTATCTCTCATCTCTTAGTATCTAAGAATTTGAGAAGACTGGTCTTGTTCTGCTTTAGCACAAAAGGTAAACCCAAAGTCTTCTTGAAGTCAGGCAATCTGTTCACATATAGTGAAAGGATAAAGAAAATAAATTATTGACCCTGTCATTGTGGAGATTGTTGAGGCTGTGGAAGAAATCATGGGGGGTTAGGAGTAAGAGTTTCGTTCTACTTCTTCCCCACCACATCTTCAAACAACGCAAAATTATATGATGATTTCGTGATTTACTGATGTAACTTCATTATGACTTGACCTCTTTTGTATTTTGCTTTTTTTTTTTTTTTTTACTGACTTCTAATAGTAGCATTACTTTAAAAGTTAGAAAACCAAGACTAAGAAAGTTTAAATGTCCTATTCTAGGACACTAGAGACTTTAGGTAACACTAATCATGGAAAGTACCTCTAGATTTATTTTTGAATTCCAATGGTTGAACTTGTTTGAGGGGTGTGATGTCTGTCCCAGCCACCATTGAAATGGGCCCCAGGCTCAAGGCACGTTGAGCATCAGTGCAACAGACGGATTCACACAACTTGTCCCTTCTCAGGAAGCCCTTCCCCAGCTGGTACCCGGCTCCCGGGCAGCAGGGGCTGTGTCAGAGACGCCCTGTCTTCTCACAGTGCCTGTCTCCTGTCCCCACTCCCTGCCTTCTGAGCCCTTCACTGGCTCAGCACAGCAAGCTTGACAGGACCTGCCTTCCTCCACTGTTAATTTCACAGCCGGATGAGTAGAAAGGTAATTTATACGGGTCAGCCAGATTTAAAATGCGGCTGCGGCTCCCGATGAGGGGGGAATGAGAGGATTTAAAAGAATTATTAGTGTGGTCCAGAGCGGCAGTCTGTGGTCTCTTCGACACAGTCCTCTACCTTTTCCATTTGGTAAATGCCCCACGTGGCCTCCACATGTTGACTGTGGATTACAACCAAGATGAGAAGCAAGCCACTGGGGGAAGATTTTTGTTTTCATTTATTTTTAATTAATTGCAAACTTCCTCTTTCATTTGGCTTGCCACGCTCTGCAG
The DNA here is from genome assembly GCF_027574615.1 of Eptesicus fuscus. Taxonomy (NCBI): domain Eukaryota; kingdom Metazoa; phylum Chordata; class Mammalia; order Chiroptera; family Vespertilionidae; genus Eptesicus; species Eptesicus fuscus. Next base: position 26,479,621 of record NC_072486.1, read on the forward strand.
ATCCTGGTGACACAGGAGCTCTGCCAGCATTAGGAGCTACTGTGCCGAGCTGTGTGAGAGGCTTAAAAGTACCAGGCAGCTGCTCGGCTCGAAATCCTCAGGGAAGATTTGAAATAAATTTGCATGCTTGGAATTCACCTTTAAAAGATGATCCAACTGATGTTGCGGAAATCAATGTTTTTCTTTCCTTACTTTCCTCCTTATTATATTTATACTTATAAATGATCATTATTCAACACATAGTCACTAATTTTTGTGAGTAAATAAAGTGTCTAGAGGCATTTTAAGGTAAAAGTCCACAGAGTTGTTTTGTTTTTTTAGCCTTCCAGGATTTATTGAAATTGTTTGTGTGTGTGTGTTCAAACAATATATGGTGAAAAATTTGAAAGAGTTAATCAAAACAATAAAATTTTAGGAAAAATTATAAATTTACCAAAATGACTATGCAAAATATGAACAGTTTTGTAACTGTTGAAAAATTAGTAGTTAAAAATATACCCAGATAAAGTTAATCAGACACAGGGGGTTTAAAAGGCAAGTTCTACACATTTAATAAAGATGCAGTTGTTTTTTTCTTGCAAATTCTTCCAGAGAGCAGAAGAGAGAAAACGCTCCATCCTATATAAGAACAGTGAATGCTGCAAACCCAAACTTGTCAGAACTGCAGTGTCACTGCTCACTAAGGCAGCTATGAAAAGATGCAAAATCATAACTAAAATATATAAAAAACAAATCCAACCATGTACTAAAACACATAGCGTGGCCAAATAGAGCTCATTTTAGAAATACCAACATTAGACAAATCTATTAATTTTACTCACTAATATGAACAAACTGAAGTTAAAAAACATAATTAACAGATCAGAAATACTATATGATAAATTTATCACATTCAGGGTGAAAAAATAAGGCAATCTGACATAGACTTATAGAAACTATCATACTTAATGGGGAAACATTAAAAGCTGCATTTAAATCTCTTAAAAATGATGCTTGCTATCACCACTTAATTTTGACTTCATCATGTTGTACTGGAGATTTTAGCCCGTCACTAAGACAAACTAATCAGTTAAACAATTTTAAATGTGAAAAGATCAGAAAGAAAAAGCAAAATAATAATTATTCCTGATATGATTGTCTACATGGAAAAATATAAGGAAATCTATAAACTATTCGTACCGATAATTATTCAGTTATATTTTTAAATCTAAGATCAATGTACAAAATCAGGAGTGTACCTACATATCCGTCATGAGATGTAGTAAATGTACACAAAGGTCAGTCTAACAAAATAAATATATCTTTATGAAGAAATTTACAAAATTCTCCTGAAGTACCTAAAAAAGAGTTAAATATATGGACAGAAACATGTGCAAGGGTTGGAAAATAACACAATGACGGCAATCTATATAATAAAAGCCTAAGCAACCGTTAAGGTGGAATGACCAGAACGACCAGTCACTATGATGCTCACTGACCACCAGGGGGCAGATGCTCAATGCAAGAGTTGCCCCTTGGTGGTCAGTGCACTCCCACAGGGGGAGTGCTGCTCAGCCAGAAGCTGGGCTCACAGCTGGTGAGCACAGCGGTGGTGGCGGGAGCCACTCCTGCCTCCATGGCAGAGCTAAGGAGCAGCAAGCAGCAGGTGGTAAGGAGCAAGGGCTCCCAGACTGTGAGAGGGATGTCCACCTGCTGGCTTAGGCCCGGGCTGAGGGACCCCCTCCTTCCAGTGCATGAATTTCGTGCACCAGGCCTCTAGTTCTCTAAATAATAAAGTAAATTTAGTTTTACAGGACTTTATAAAATGATCCCAAATGTCCTTCAAAAGTAAAAACCACTAAGAATGACCTAAAATAATTTAATAGAAAAAGATAGGGAATGAGGTACAGTAGGAGAGGAAGAAGAGATTCCACCAAGAGTAAACTTTACTATATGTTAAATGAAGTGGTTTTATTGACATGAGGAGAGACAAATAGTTCGATGAAAGATAATTGAGTGCCTACAAACAAGCTCATCTCTATGTGGGAACTTTATGTGTAGAATGGCTTTGCAAATCCATGGAGGAAAGTTGGGCTGGTCAGTAAACAGTGCTAATAACTAGCTATCCACAGAGAAAAGGATGCTAGACTCCTATTTCATACCATACACAAAAGTATGCTACAGGTGGATTAAACACTATAAGCAGCAAACTTGTAAAAATTTCACGGAAGCCTATAGGAAAATAATATTTTACAATATCTGGTAAGGGATATTTCTTAAGCAACACATACAAATTACAAAATAAAATAGTAATAAATGTGACTTCATTAAATTAAAATAAATGAATGAACAAAACAGATCCAGAGACATAGAAGTGTGGAACAGACTGACCAATCACAGAAGGGAGGTGGGGGTGATGAAATGGGGAGAGATTAAACAAAGAACTTATATGCATATATGAATAATGCATGGACACAGACAATAGTGTGGTGAAGGCTTGGGGGGGGCAGGTGCAAGGGGGTCAAAGGGGGGGAAAAGGGATATCTGTAATACTTTCTATAATAAAGATAAATGTAAAACAAACAAACAAAAAACTTGTTCATAACAAAATATACCATAAACAGCAAAGAAGCTATTTACACTGAAAAAAAGATATTTTGTATCAATATAAATGACAAAGAAATAGTATTCAGAGTACATAAAGAGTTCTATAAATCAATATGAAAAAAGAAAACAACCCATTAGAAAGTGGGAAAAGGATATGAAGAAGCAGTTCACAACAGGAGAAACTGAGTGTTTTATACATACATAACCATACCCAGTTTCACTGATGCATAGGTAATACAAATGAAAATAACATAAGACACCACTTTACCCCAAAGAGATAAGAAAGACAAATCTGATATTATTAAATGTTGGTAAGGATGTAGGGAAACAGAACTCTGGTAACAGGAATAGGAGGACACATGGGCCTAAGCATTCTGGAAAATAATATTTCATTAATACTATTTATGGAAATTCATGTATCCTAACATTCTATTTCTAGTTATACATCTTAGAAAAACTCTCACACATTGCACCAAAGGTCATTCACTGCAGCTCTGTTTATAAAAATGAAAAAATAAAAACTATATCACTGTCCCTCAGTAGAAGACTGGAGAGATAAGCTCACTTTATTTATGAATATTGTACAGCAGTTAAAATAAATAAACTATCTACACTAATAAAATAGAAACATGCAAATTAACCATCACTCCACTACACCCATAAGCCATGTCCACCAGCCAATCAGGAGTGAGTATGCAAATTAACCCAACCAAGATGGCAGCCGGCCACAGAGCTGGGGCAAGCAGGAGGCTTGGGTTGCCCCTGGCGATGGAGGAAGCCAAGCTTCCCGCCTGCCCTGGCCGGCCCTGTCCTCCACTCAAGGCCACAAAGTTTCAATTATAGAAGATAAATAAATCCTAGATACTTGCTTCCAGCCGGCCCTGGCCTCTGCTCAAGAGGTGCTGAAAAAAAAAAAAAGAAAAGAAAGAAAAAAATGAGTGGCTGGGACCTTGGGTCGCCGAGGGGTGATCAGGCCAGGATGGGATGGCAGGGGCTGTTGGGGGTAAGCAAACCAGCAGGGGGGGGCAGTTAGGGGTGAGCAGGCCAGTAGGGGGGGGCAGTTTGGAGTGAGCAGGCCAGCAGGGAAGCAGTTGGGGGTGAGCAGTCCAGTGGGGAGGGATGGTGGGGGCAAGCAGGCCAGCAGGGGGGTGAGCAGGCTGGCACAGGGGGCGGTTTGGGGTGATCTGGCTGGCAGGGAGGCATTTGGGGGCAAGTAGGCCAGTGGCGGGGGGCAGTTGGGGGCAAGCAGGCTGGCAGGCAGAGTGGTTAGGGGCAATCAGGCAGGCTAGCAGGCAGGCAGGTGAGCGGCTGGAGCCAGCAGTCCTGGATTGTGAGAGGGATGTCCGACTGCCGGTTTAGGCCTGATCCCTGTAACCGGCAGTAGGACATCCTTTGAGGGGTCCCAGATTGGAGAGGGTGCAGGCCTGGCTGAGGAACACTCCCCCCAACCCATGCACGAATTTCATGCACCAGGCCACTAGTGTAGGAATCCCTTTCCACGTCCCGCGTGGTCCAGGGTTCCAGTTCAGGGTTCGGGTTCTGGAGAAGGGCCGCACACAAATGAATGGAGACTGAAGAAATTCAATTTGGCGAAATGGGGGGCCAGGCGGTAGTCCACCTCTAGTGGGAGAACTAACGACTGCTCTGGCTCTGCCATTCGTTTTATTGAGGCTTTGGGGAAAACATCTTAGGCAAGATAAACAGAAATATACATGTAGCCCTTAGGCAGGAAATAACAAAACTTAATGGGACAAACCAAGGTGGAAGCTGCTTCAGCTAACAATATCTCAACTAAAGGGTGAGTGGTTAGAGCAATTAAGGTTGTTGACCAGCCTTCCTGGCTTCCTGTCAACATCTCTCTTTTTAGTAAAACTGATTTGTTTCCGGCACACTAGTATATATTATATCAATAAGAAAACAATTTCATGAGTAGAATGAAAAAACAAGTTGTAAAAAGATACATGCAATAGTAGTATCATTTATATAAACTTTAAAAACACATCAAACAGCCCTAGCCGGCTTGGCTCAGTGGATAGAGCATTAGCCTGTGGACTGAAGGTTTCCAGGTTCGATTCCAGCCAAGGGCACATGCCTGGGTTGCGGACTCAATCCCCAGTAGGGGCGTGCAAGAGGCAGCCAATCAATGATTCTCTCTCATCATTGATGTTTCTATCTCTCTCTCCTTCTCCCTTCCTCTCTGAAATCAATAAAGAAATATATTTTAAAAAACACATCAAACAATAGCATGCATTATTTATGCAAATATACTTATGTGGTAAAACAGAATAAATTAAAAGACAAAGATATATATATACTTGATCAGGGTACTTGTCACTGGGAGAAGGAGGGACAGGAAGGTACATTGCTACTAGAGCTTTATCTATACCTCTATATTTTATTTCTTAAAAATATTTTAAGCAACAAAAAGACATGTTAAGCAAATATGATAAAACAATGTTTTGAATATGGTGAGTAGTATGTGATGATTATACTTATTATGTACTTTTCTATTTGAAATACTGCATTATTGGAACCAAAAACTTTAAAAGGTAGTCAATATGTTTATTTTTAAAAGAGGATCACTCTTTTTTTTAAATATATTTTTATTGATTTCAGAGAGGAAGGGAGAGGGAGAGAGAGATAGAAACATCAATGATAAGAGAGAATCATTGATCGGCTGCCTCCTGCACGCCCCCTCCTAGGGATGGAGCCCACAACCCGGGCATGTGCCCTTGACTGGAATCGAACCTGGAAACCTACACTCCATAGGCCAATGCTCTATCCACTGAGCAAAACCAGCCAGGGCCAAATTTTTTAAAAATATATTTCAGATAAAGCTAAGAGCCTCATTCTTCCTGTGGAGGTTTTGATATGCCTTCATTCTCCAACATCATCAGTCTTTGAGAACTGGATGGAATTGTTACCTGCCAGTATTTTGTTACAATTTGCTACTTGTAGTTTTTGTTATCAAAACAATAGCATCTCAATTTCCCCAGATTGGAAGTATATTCTAATAATAATTATACTTTTAAAGTCTGAATATGCCATTCAGAGATGCTTATATAATCTCTCTCCAGCTCCATCTCACTTTGCCCAATAGTGAATCACCGATAAAAGAATCTGTAGTGTGCATATATTTTTCTGGAAAGCTCATTAACAGAGTCTATAAGGTAAGGGGGCAAAGTCAGAACTGGAGGTAGGCATCCTGGCTTCTCTCTGTTCAATACCCGTGGGACTGTTTTCTGAACTTTTCTGTGCTGTAGGCAGCGGGCTTTTTTTTTTTTCAGGGGGGTTTGGTGGGGTTGTTTTTTAATCTTTAAAATGGAAATGTTGACTTATCGCTAAATCCTTTCCAGCTCTCAGGTTTTGTAATTTTTTGAAATATGTGAGTGAAGTCAGTCATAAAAATAAGCAGTGACTGGAATATATGAATTGAGGAGGAGAAAAGTGCTCCACTTCTCTCAAAGTACCTCTTCCTAAGTCTGTGCCAGGATGACACTGGTTTGGATTAATTTATTGAAGGTTGAAATTTAAAAGCAAATGTTTTCTGAGGAAGATAGGCCATTGTTGTTCATGAATGCCTACGTAGAAATGGATTTTAAAAGAAGCATATCAAATTGCTGATCCCTGGAAGGTTCTGGACATGGGACAGGTGGTGTTGATGAAAAGGTGAGCTAGGAAAGGGCTAAATAAAGAACCCTGCCTTCAAGGGGGTCCTTGGCCGTTGACAGGATGCATGGGGCACTGTGCGCTTGGGCGTAGAGAATCCAGAGTAGGGGGATGGATGCAGAGAGGAGGACGGCGCAGAACCAGGACAAGCATTGTCTCAGGTCCTGAGGGCAGCTCCCAGAAGCATCTCTTCAATTCCGGCCAGTGAAGAACTGCTTCTTGGAGGCAGAAGACATTTAGATTTCTGTTTTGTTTTGTTATGTAATAAGGAAGGGTGTTTGGACATCTTTGGATCTGTGATGGGGTGGGATTCCTACCTGAGGGTGAAGCTGACGAGGAACCAGTCATAAAACCGCCTCAGGAAATACCCCAGCAAGTGTACTCCTCCATCAACTCAGCCCCCTGAGCCTACTGTTCCGTTAGAGTTACGTGAGGCTGACATTAGATGTAAATGAGCACACTAGCAGAAAAGTGGTTCAAAAACTTTAACAAAACGCAATCTATTCTTTCATCATATAGGAACTTCTGAAGGATTCTACAGAAGTGATTTCAATGTAATTTCCTGGAGTCTTAATTGCTAATTATTTTAACTAGGAGCTCGAAATTCAACGTTCTCTACTTTGAAGGCTTTAAGGAGTTTAGAGCAATTGCTGTCATTGGAAATGCGTTTAGTATCCATTCTCAGGAGTGGAATCTAATCAGCCACGTAAGGATGGTGACCTCAGAAAGACAGCCTGCTGCATCAGCCTTAATTGTTTTAAGGACTCAGTGCCCACTTGAGTGAGATACCAAGTGAAAGAATGCTGGTGGAAAATTTTGGAACTTAAAGTTAAATATTGCTTTAAGTTTTATTTTCCAACAGGCTTACTTGGTCTATCAATCAACTCTTAATTTAAAAAAAAAATGTGATTGGTGATTTGGAGGCCGAAATGGCCACCCAAATAATTTTTTTCTGCCAGATCACACACTAAATGCCATTAAAAATTGTACCAAGAGATAAATTCTCTCAATTAGTCATCTATGTATATGTAGATAAATTAATCTGTAAAAAAGTACTTATAGTAGTCACTTCCTACCAAGTAAGTAGGTATATACTTGAAAATATAAGCATTTCAATACTTAAGAATATCCATCATGCCATTTGAAAAATGCCCTACTAAAACTATTTTATCATATTCCTTTAGAATAAAATGTTTGAGTTACTGTAGAAAGAGGTTTGAGCAATATAGGGAAGGAAACATAATTTCCCCTCCGTCCTTCTAGGTTATTGGCTGAGACACCCCTGTAATAAAAGACAGATTATCAGGAGAAAAGCAAACAGAAATTTAATAACATGTACACCTCCTGTGCACATGGGAGATACTGAGAAAAACTGAGTAACTTTTCAAAATGGCCCAAGCTACCACCTAAATACCATCTCCAGCTAAAGACAAAAGATGATGCTGGGGGTGGGGACTGGGTATGGGACTTCACCAGGAAAAGCACAGTAAACAAGAGGACAGTTGTTATGCAGATTTAAGTTCTTGCCTTCTCCATTGATGTTTCTAGAGCTTTAGTCATTTTCCTCTTACAGAAAGAGAGATGGTCTCACAAATGGATATTTCCCTCATAAATGTAAATGTTTCTTACCAAAGGGTAATTTTGGCTAGATTTTCATAGCTTCTTTTTTTATTTTATTAAAATTTTAAAAATTACAGTTTACATTCATATTATTTTGTACTAGTTTCAGTTGTGCCACATACGGTGAGACAATTATCTATTTTAAAAAGTGTTCCCCTGATATTTCTAGTACCCATCTGCCATCATGCATAGTTATAATAGTACTAGGAGCCCAGCACGCAATTTGAAATCGCACGGTGCCACCCACCCTCAAGTTGCCGGTCTGGCCCTACCTCCTTCTCCAGCCCTTGAAGCAGCCATGGCTGCTGCTGATCAGGCCCTCCCCCAGCACAGGCATGTGGAGGCCCCTGCCTGCCCGCCCCCGATGCTGCACACCCAACCTCCTCCTGTCCAGTCGACCCATTACAGCATCCTGGTTAATTAGCATATTTCTCTATTTTATATATACTAGAGGCCTGGTGCACAAAATTCGTGCATGGGAGGTGGGGTGTGTGTGTGTCCCTCAGCCCAGCCTGCACCCTCTCCAATCTGGGACCCCTTGAGGGATGTCCAACTGCCCGTTTAGGCAGTTGGACATCCCTCTCACAATCCAGGACTGCTGGATCCAACTGCTTGCCTGCCTGCCTTCCTGACTGCCCCTAACCGCTTCTGCCTGCCAGCCTGATCACCCCCTAACCACTCCCCTGCCAGCCTGATTAATGCCTGACTGCTCATCTCTCTTTCTATAAGAGGAAAATGACTAAAACTCTAGAAACATCAATGGAGAAGGCAAGAACTTAAATCTGCATAACAACTGTACTCTTGTTTACTGTGCTTTTTAAAGTCCCATACCGAGTCCCCACACCCCAAACCTCCCCTGCCAGCCTGTTTGCCCCTAACTGCCCTCCTCTGCAGGCCCAGTCGCCCCCAACTTCCCTCCTCTGCCGGCCTGGTCACCCCTAACTGCCCTCCCCTGAAGGCTTGATCGCCCCCAACTGCCCTCCCTTACAGGCCTGGTCCTTCCCAACTGTCCTCCCCTGATGGCCCAATCACCCACAACTGCTGGCCTGATTCCTCCCAACTGCCCTCCCCTGCTGGCCATCTTGTGGCGGCCATCTTGTGTCCACATGGGGGCAGCCATCTTGTGTGTTGGAATGATGGTCAATTTGCATATTAATCTTTTATTATACAGGATATAGATTATTGGCTATATTCCCTATGCTGTACTTTACATCCCTTGAGCAACCTACTGAATGGGCGAACATGTTTGTCCATGATATATCTGATAAGGGGTTAATCTCCAAAATTTATACAGAACTCATACAAATCAACACCAAAACAAACCAAAAAAAAGAACACACACAAAAAATGCTCTGATTAAAAACTGGACAAAGGATATGATTAGACACTTCTTCAAAGAGGACATACAGATGGCCAATAGACATATGAAAAAATGCTCAAGGTCACTAATCATCAGAGAGATGCAAATTAAAACTATTATGAGATATCACCTCAGGCCTGTCAACATGGCTATCACCAATAAATCAACAAACAGCAAGTACTGCTGAGAATGTAGAGAAATGGGAACACTTGTGCACTGTTGGTGGGAATGCAAATTGGTGCAGCCATGTTGGAAAATCACATGGAGGTTCTTCAAAATATTTTTAAAAATGTATTTGCTGTGTAAAAAGTAATAACCAGCTTAAAACAATTCTTTTGCCCCAAAGGTATATTTTCAGTGGCAAATTCTGTTCTCCTTTAGCAGGATTTTAAGTTTTGTGTTGTTTTGTTTTCTCTGAGTGGTAGCAAGTCCCAAATCTATAGGGGGAAAGGTACTAGGTACTTAGAAGTATAAATGCAGGGAAACAATAGTTGCTGAAACCAAACAACTTTCTGCAGAAAATGAGCCTACAAAAGAACCCCATCCTCTCCACCAAGTCAATACAAGAGGACTGCACTCCGTGTGCATTTTGTTTCCCAGTGGATATTGTCGTAGCTGGTAGACTTGCTGCCTGCCGCTGTACTGTTGGAAAGAAAGAAAAAGCCATTTACGAGCAAGGTGACAGAACTTCCAGATAAAGGGAGGACTGGGGCTGAGACATATCCCCTATTAGTCCCAACCCAACATTTCCTGGTTCCAAGAGTTGTCTAGGAAATGTACATGGGATGGGGGTGGAAGACTTGCCAGACCTGCTGTGCCACAGTGGCCACGGACAATCGCTTGGGCATGTGCTAAAAGTCAAAGAGTTCCCATCCAAATATAACGGGAAATTGCCACCGCTTGGGGAATCTATCAGGGGCTCACTGATCTTCAGCAATGGGGCACGTTGGTGCTACCACACATCCTCATTGTACCCATTGACAACAAGCAGAATGGTAGTTTTGACTCTCCCAGATATGATGCTCTCTCCTTTTCCATGGCTACTATGTGTCCCCATCTCTGTCACTATGCCAACAGATTTCTACTTGGTTTCTGTGCATCTAGACTAGTTGTGCCACAAGTCATTGTTCAAATAGCTACTATAATGATCATGCAAAAGGAAAATCTATTCATGTTTTTACCATGGTAACTAGCTAGCTAATATTATAATAAGAAAGGAGCAAGAAGGAGGTCAGACATTTACACATGGTCATCTGGGCAGCTTCATTAGGAAGCTGCAACTGCATATTCCACAGGGAACCACCAGTCCATTCCCTGCAAATCACTGTGGGGAGAGAAATGGACACATGCACAGTGACTTTGGGGTAACATCAGTGAGGTACTTGCCTGTCAGTCCAACCTGGGAACAAAGATCATTGGCTAGGAGGGTGGACCCCAAAGCAAGCGTGCAAAAATTTGGGAATACATATTCCTCAGACAAAGAAATTCTCTCTCTCTTGTTCCTCTTGTTTGTTTGTGTGTTTTTTTTCTGTGACCCACACTGGCCTGCCACATGGCCCTATGCTAGCCCATGTCCATGGGGACCCCACACACCATGGACTGCAGTTGGGAACACAAGCTAACCTAACCACATGCTAGACTGGACTGTGCAAATATGGAGTGGAAACTCTGGGCAATGGCTTTGATGATAGCCCTGTTGATGATAACATGGGACTTTTCCCACGGTGGAACAGAGAGGGATGGGACCTTGGAAAGTCAGGGGTTTCATTCCACAGAAATAAAACTTCCCATGATAGTTCCACTATGAGGAACTCAGAACATTCTTGTTCCCGCAGCATCCCAAAAACTCTGCTTCCACCAGCAGTGGGTAGGGACATGGAGAATACACCACTGACAGCAATGTCACTTCCTAGATTAGAACTCTCCAATGACTCCCATGTTACCATTAGGATAACTTTACTTTCCTGGTCTTTCTGGCCTCTTCTCTTGTCCATGGTGAACTTCTTTCAGTATCTTCACTTTGCCAAGTGTGCTCTTTCCCTTCTAGGCCTTCATAGTCCCTTCTACTCCAACAAGTACACTCTTCCTTCAGGCACTGTACCCAGGTTTGGACCTGCTGGTTCTCCCTTGACCTTCACTTAGCAGGTAAAATGTTACTTCCCCCACAATATACCTCATCATTAATTCATTAATTCCTGCATTATTTGCTGCTTCCTTCAATGTGGGGGTGAAAACCTGCCTGTCTTATTCACCACATTATCCTGTCCCAAACTATATACTTTAAGAGATATTTGTTGAAAGAATGAGAGTTAATAAGGGACCATTTAATACTCGGGAACTAAAAAGATAAAACTTAGTTACCTTAATCAGATCAAAGCTGGGCTTTCTGCCCATGCCATATTAACTTCTGACTCAGAGCAGATGCTAACATTGTATCAAGGAATCAACTAGAGAATAGTGAATATAATCCATCATTTTTTAGACAACAAGCAGAAGCAAAAACTTAGTGCTTACAGCAGAGAAACTTCATTCTGACAGCCATGCACCATACATCCTTTCTCAAATTGTGTTATAGTTTATTCCCAGCCTTTTCTTTACCTGCAAAATCATCTGTGTGGACCCATCTTTTTTTCTTTTTCTTTCTTTTTTTTTTTGTGTGTGTGTGAATGTAGGAAAAACAGGCATTTTATGAAGAAGTCATATTTATATTTGGAGACTAGCCTATGGACTTTCTATACAACTTCCCCAGTTTAGCTACTTCTCTCCTAAGACTGTCAGATATTTCCTAGCCAATAACTATGTGAATGTGTTCCCTTAAATCCCCCAGGGCCTTGGTAAGCTTGCACATAGGAAGCAGAACCAATCCTTGGTAAAATGCAATCTGAATGCCTCCCAACTATCCAGGGTGTTTATCTGCTCTTTCTGCTAAGTTACCTACCCGCTGCTCCCCCAAACCGAAGGCTCTGGCTCATCTTCTTAAAGCAGCCGTGTGGTCCAGTGGACAGGTGTGGACTTCAGATCCCCATGGTTCTATGGAATGGACCAAGTTGAGTAACTCCCTTCCTCTGGACTCTCCCATGTGAAATGGCAGTGATGCCTCAAGGGGGACAATACTCTCACAGGGTTTGTGTGAGATTCAGGGGGGACATCTTTGCCAAGTTCAACTCAAACAACCGGAGAAAGATCAGATCTGCAGTGATGAATCAGGTTGTGTTAGCATTTGTAACCAGATTTTGCTTGCCAGTTACTTTCATCTTCAAAACCATGGTACCTCACACCTTGCTTCCTCCACTCCTCCACCCTGAAAACCTATTCAAGTATTTCTAGAATTTCCAGGGCCACCTGTCATGCGCTCACAACAGCTGTGCTAACTTCTCTGAGGCCAATCATGCTGTTGGCATTTGTCTGTCAGTTTCTCAAGAAAGATACTCTCCCTCTGCACTTGTGCTCATGTTTGCGGTGAAGACGCTGCTTTACCCTCTGCATACACTGTCCATCTGATCCTTAGCCCTTGGGACCTCCTGAGTCTGGCTTAAAGTATGAATTATCCTCCAGGGGATGTTAGATTTGGAAAGTGAAGTCAAATGCATGAGTCACAGCCTCTTCTATCTCCTATGACCATGAAATGAGCACTTTGGGTTGTTTGATAGATCACTGGATTAGCACCACGAGCACCTGTAACTCCCCAAGTGCGACTTGGCAAGACCGGAAGGCTTTATCGGATTAGTCCAAGGATCAGTAAATCTGAAAATTTACTTTGGAGATTAAATAACCTTTTATTGTGACTGCTCTTACCAGTCCACTCAAATCTTCTCTAATAAAATTTCCACTGCAGGCATTGAGAGTAGCAAGGAAGATTACAGTTTTGAGAGTTTTGTAAACTTGTTCACCTCAGAAATTCACTATATACATAAAAACTCTATAGACGACTGTGAGTGCGAGGGGTGATTTCATGAGGCTGTTGACTTTGCCCAAACTGGAAAGTTGTGCTTACCCTCCTTGCCTATATTTCCCCCGAGTGTAGATGTGCCCAGATAGGGTCTTTCTGCCCCTACTTCTCACACTGCCATGGCTCTCTCAGCTTATTAGGCTACGCCCCTGTGTACATTGCTCTGCCTTGCTGAAGTTTCCTTGATTTACAACTTCCTTCCTCCCTTCCTTCCTCCCTTCCTTTCTTCCTTCCTCTCTCCCTCCCTCCCTCCCTCCCTCCCTCCCTCCCTTCCTTCCTTCCTTCTTTCCTTCCTTCCATCCATGTTAGTCACTTTTTCTGATAATCATTGTTATGGCCTTCTGTAAGTCCTACTCATTCTTTTTTTTTTTTTAATTTTAGTTTTAAAATCTAATTCTCAGTTTCTGAAGTCTTCCTCATTCACTTATTATCTTCATAATTTTGGAATATCATATTAACCCTTGTAGTGTATTTTTCTTTGAACCAACTCTAATTTTAAACTGAAATACATATTTTAGCTTTTATCCTTAGCAATAGTACCTGTGAAACAATGGAATATTGGAAAGCACAGGTCTATATTGTGAAGTGATTGGATTAAATTATTTCTCAGCTTTCTTCTGGCTCTAAAGAACAATTTTTTAAAAAAAATGGAAGCTATATCTGGATAGAGGAAGAATAGAGGATATTTGAACTAAAATTTTTGGGCAGGAGGGACTTGGTTAATATAACTACCAAACAGCACAGTACTTGGTATAAAAAAAGTATTTTTTTAAAGGGGTGGTAGCTTTCATCAACCCTAAAGTCACATCACGAGATGGTGGCCTTCATGATAGGAACATGCTATTTCAGTAACCTTGGTTAAAGTTGGAGGTTTTTAAATTGCCTTATCACAACAATACTAGTATATCCAGGGTTTACTGTGTGTGATGCAGTTTATTAGAAAGGAATACAGACCCTCTAAGCATAACCCCTGTAGTGAGGGCCTACTGGTCAGGGACATACTTTAATGAAAGATATAGTTTGTACAGCTAAGAAAACTTTCAAGCACAGTTCTTTCTCAACTTAGTTTTAGCTTGAACAAACACAAGAGTACTTGCAGAGAGAAATTCTTCTCGGAAGTGCACTCTTCTGGTGATTACCAGCAGGTCCGTGGGCAGCAGCTAGATTGAGTGTCTGAATCATCCTGGCTGATTACCTTAATCACCTTAATCATGCAATCCTCTCTCCCCGGAATGGTCTCAACTACGGAGAATGGCAGAACAGTCACTCTGAGCTGAAAACTCCTCGTTAGAACATATTCTGATGCACTTAATGAAGAGCTTATGATTTGTATTTTGACAAGACAATTTCAAGGCTTTGTCAATCCTTTGCTAGTTCCTTAGTTGGTAATGAAGAGTTTTCCAAGAATGTCTTTGTGACAATACATGGCACATCCTTGAGAGGTGCTGCTGACGTCCTGAGTTGCGCTTCTCGAATCTGGCTGCTCATTAACTGTTTCAGGCAGTACCCGAGCCTTTTCCTTCCTTAGCCCTTCATTTTGAAGCCCCATCAATCCAATGTTTGGAAATAGGCTGTGGAGCTTCATAACTACTCCCAGAACAATGCACACTTCTCAGTGGGTCACTTAATAAACATCCACTCTGTTGGGTTCAGACAACTGAATATTCAAGGCAATGTGTTGGGCTTATTATTTTTATTTTTTTAAAAATATTTTTATTGACTTCAGAGAAGAAGGGCGAAGGAGAGAGGAAATAGAAGCATTGATGATGAGAGAGAATCATTGATTGGCTGCCTCCTGCATAACCCCCCCCCCCCCACACACACACACACACACACACTGGAGATCAAGCCTGCAACCCAGTCATGTGCCCTAACTGGGAATCTAACTGTGACCTCCTGGTTCATAGGTCGATGCTCAAACACTGAGCCATGCCAGCTTTATAAAGCTGGGCTTTATTTTGATTTTTAATGGCACATCAGGATAAAGGATAGCCATAACAATACAAACTGGTACATTCATGTCAATAACCACATCATTGGAATTTTTATATCTTGTTATGATTGTAGTTGTATAGGTAGGTTTGAGCTTGTGAGAATCAGCCATCAGGGGCTGTCATTTTTAACTAGCACTGCCTTTTAATAAAAGTCATCAGATAAATAATAGTGATAAGGTTATGCTGTACTATCTAAACAACTAGATTTTGAATAGGCATGGTTAACATTCAACGATTATAATAAATGACCTCTTTACTGAAATATCAAGCATTAAGATAAACTGATCTGTAATTACTAATATTCAGACAGAATGCTAAATCACATTACAAATTTTAGTTATAGCTAGAGCTGAGTTACTATGCGTACCAGAAAAAGTAATTGCCCATAATGATTAAGAACATTAATCTTGGGGTCAGGAAGATCTACCTGGTTTGAATTTGATGTCTCACTTTCTTCTTCTGTGACCTTATGTGAATTTCTAAATCTATTTTTTTTCCAGTTTCTTGTCTATAAAATGGAAAAAATAACATATAACTCGTATTTTTCTGTGAGAATTAAGTAAATAAATATATGTAAAGTGATTAGGTAAAAACGAAGTAAGGGATTACTTATTAACAATGGTATTGTTATATTTTTTAACAAGTCCTTGAGAACTTCTATTTTCCAAAATTGGTTCTAATTTTTAATAATTATAGTGGGCACTTATACAGCATTTACTGTTAGTCTGTCATTGTTCTATGCCCTTCACATACGTCTCTCATTTAATTATCACAACAACCTGATGATGTAAGTACTATGGTTATCCCCCTTTTATAGATGAGAAAACTGAAGCATAGAGAGGACAAATAACTTACTTAAGATTCAGATAATAATAACAGCCAGGATATGAACCAGGCAGCCAGGCTCCAGAATTAGTGCTTTCACTCACTTAGCTATACTGTGTTTTAGGATCAGAAACAAAACTGATTTATAATAATATATAACATCTAAATTACATATATATATATGTATATATTTATACACACACATACATATATATGTTATATGTAAATTACATGTAATATATAAACATACTTATAATAAACGTTATTTGCAAAACATATTAATTGCAAAAAATTTAAATTATGTACAAATAAATAATAAAATATCCAGTACTCTTTCAACCTGGATTACCACAGTATAACTTCCTCTTCTCGGTCTCTTTGGAGGAGTATTCTTATTTAGTAAACCCTCTACACCTGAGATTTTAAAATTCAACTTTTTCTAGAGCTTTTCTAGAATAAAGTTTTTTTTCTTTTGAAGGAATTTTTTCTCTCTCCCAAGTCTCTTACTCTTACAAAGTAAAAACAAAAACAAGAACCCTCAGTTGGATCCTAAAAATCATCCTGAAGAGAAAACCAGCATCTAGTGCCAGATCTATGAAGAGAGAGTGGAAAGTATGAGAAAATAATGATTTTTCATAAGGAATCAGGCAGTGACTCGACTCTGTTATGGAAATAAGTGTAAAAAAGCCACAGCCACATTATGCACACACCAGCTTAATGATTTCTAGGCACTGTAAAACTGAGTTTTGGAGAAAATCATATGCCCCCAAAATTGTTTAAAAATTGGGGACTTCCAAAGTATATATTTTTAAAGAAACAGATCCTACAGGTAAACATATTTTAAAATAGATGATTAAGATTATAACTATATATGCATATATTTTAAATTTTATTGATTTGTTGAAACAATATACTATATTTTCCTATTCATTAAATATTCTACAAGTTCATTTTAACAATTTTGCTTATGAAAAAATAGAATGTTTCTGTTTTTCATTATTGCAAATAATTCTGAGAAAATTACCCCTCTGCATGTATCATTCACATCACTTACTGCCTATGACTGCATTCTAGTTGTTTAAATACTGAGTTGAAAGCTCTAAACTTCAGGCATATTACCAAATAATTTTTCACAAAAATATACTCATTTGTACTTTCACTAGGTGTGAAATAGGTTGCCCATATCACTGTACCTTTGCCAGTCTTGAAAGTTTTCATTAAATAATTATATTTCATTTTTAATTGGCAAATTATTATAAAATTGAATAGACTGTGGAATTTATTCATAGATAGTTTCTTCTGAATATTACCTACTTATGCTTATATTTCAATTAGGATGTTAATATTTCTTATTGATTTGTATCAGCTCTTTCTATATTTATAATATGTACATTTTAATTTTTAAAAGTTTGTCATTTTCAATTTAAGTTCGCTTAGAACTTTAATGGAAGGAGACTTGACTTGGGGTGGTGAACACATAATACAATATACAGATGGAATATTATAGAATTGTACACTTCAAATCTATATAATTTTACTAACGAATGTCACCCCAATAAATTCAATAAAAAACAACATAAGTATGTTTTAAAATCAAGATATATAGTGACTTATTTATAAATATCACAACCAAATATTACATTTGCTTTAACAAGGCAGATATTATTAATATTATATTTTGTTTAATAATTTATTTACTTAATAAGTTAAAATAAATTTAATATTTTTAATTATAATAATATTAATATTATATTTTGTTTACTAATCTATTTACTTAATAAGTTAAACAAATTTAATATTTTTAATTATAATAATAAGAGAATAGGCATAGCAAAGTTTATCTTCTAGATTAGCATACCAGCTGTTAGCATTAAGGTCCTGAAGAAAGAGCTTAAAGGAGTTAGAAGTTATTATTGTGATAAAATAGCTTTCTATGCAATAGACATACTTTCCTCCCCTTCACCATTCTTAATAATACCTTATTATTTCCTTCTTTTCCTGTTGCATCCATATTCAAATGCCTTCAAAGTCTTTTGTATATAAAATGGGAAATTATTATTCAACCTTAAAAAAAAGAAAATCCTACCATTTGGGCCAACATGAATGGATCTCGAGGGCATCATGCTAAGTGCAATAAACCAGAGAAAGACAAACACTGCATGGAATCACTTCTATGTGGAATCTTAAAAAAAAAAGAAAGAAAGAAAGAGTCAAACTCATAGAAAAGGGAGCTAGAATGATGGTTACCAGTGGGTGGGGAAATGGAGGTTAGTAAAAAGGTGCACTTTCAATTATGAGATAAATAAGGTCTGAAGATCTAATGTATAACATGATGATTATAGTTGATAACTCTGTATTGTATAATTAAAATTTACTAAGAAAGTAGAACTCAATGTTCTCACCAAAAAAATAAAATAAAAGACAGATATGTGAGGCGATAAATGTGTTAATTAACTAGATGGGGGGAATCCTTTCACAATGTATTCGCACAACAAATCACCACACTGTACCCTTTAAATATCTTATAATTGTATATGTCAATTATACCTCAAGAAAGCTGAAATTTTTTAAAAAGATGAATAAGTTCAATAAGTTCTGCGGATCTAATGTGCAGCATGGTGATTATAGTTAATAATACCGTATTGTATCCTTGAAAATTGCGAAGAGAATAGATCTTAAATGCTCTCAGCACAAAAAAGAAGTTGTAATTATGTGAGGTGATGGAGGTGTTAACTAATGCTACTTGGGTAATCATTTTGCAAGATATACATCTTAAATTTATACAATGTTATATGTCAACTATATTTTAATAAAGCTGGGAATAAAAACCTCTTCTCAAAGGTGTCTATATGTATTAGAACTTATAGACCTAGCTTTCTCTCTCATTTCTTCTGTACTGTTTGTTCTTTCTACCTATTGGGTTTGTTTTTTTTTTTCTTTCTGTTTTTTCCAAAGAAAAGTTTTATTGAAAAAAGAAAATTTGAGGGGGAAGAAAACCCTTCAATTTTTCCATTGTATTTGAAAACCAAATTAAATATCCCAAGAGGTCTCCATTGTGGGACAGGATGGGCTATTGTGAGCACAGTACCTGTCACTCCGCGCATGAATCTTGCATACATAATTCCCCTCGTGCTTTGAGAATAAGAACTTCTGACACAGAAAGCTCTGCAGAGACGGCTCATTATTTTGTTTCTGTTTGAAAATTAGGTAAGGGTCCTGACCAAAAGAAGACAGCACTTTGAAAGGAGGAAATCACTCAGTTTCAGCAGGGCAACATCTGGATCAGCTGGAGAGGGGAAATGGTAACTTTGACAAGTAGGATCTATGAACAATCGGATGAGTCCCGAGTCCCGCCAGAGTTGGCCCGCAGGTGATAGATGTTGGTGAGAGTTGTTATCCTGTTTTCCTGTTGTTATCTTGTAATCCCAGATCAAAATGGACACCCTTTTCTGTCCAGCTCTCTGCTCAGCTACCAGAGGTGCAGGCAAAACTGGGTGGTAAGCTTTCCAGTGGAAAGGTTCCAGTGATACCAGGCTGTCACTGTGTTAGGTGACTCCAAGGGCTTCCTTCAGCTTTTCCTTTAGATTCCTTCACCTTGCTTTCATGAAGGCCCCCAAATAGATATTTGGATAGCTCTTCTGAGTTGGGAAAATTGGGCTGATTCAAACAATCCTGCAAGTTAAATCTTATTCCTTCAAGACACTTTGTTTCACATTTGTTCAGAGTTTTAAAGGATTATCTTCAGCGTTGATTCGTTTGGTGTGCAGCTGTATAACCTGGCAGCATCAGGGTGGCGTGATGCTCATTTTCTCATCCAGATGTTTACCCTCTACAGGGGATAGAGCTAAAGAGACACACAAGTTCATCGTAAAGTACTTCAGTGGCTGTGTCAGGGCCTCAGTGTCATGTCAGCCTCCATCCCACCTCCCGTATGGTGGTGGCGCCTGCAGTCTTGCTCACACTTCTGCAGATTCCTCTTCTCTGATTACATTTATTCCCTCAAACCATTGGTTGGCAGGAACATATGTCTTTCAGGTAACATCATTCATCAGGTCTCCACCACTAGCCTAAAGTACTGTTACCGCCAAAACCGGTTTGGCTCAGTGGATAGAGCGTCGGCCTGTGGACTGAAGGGTCCCAGGTTCGATTCCGGTCGGGAGCATGTACCTTGGTTGCAGGCACATCCCCAGTAGGGGATGTGCAGGAGGCAGCTGATCGATGTTTCTCTCTCACCGATGTTTCTGGCTCTTTATTCCTCTCCCTTCCTCTCTGTAAAAAATCAATAAAATATATTTTAAAAAATAATAATAAAAGTACTGTTACCATCCAGAATCAAAACAGAGGAACATGGCTTAAAACATCAACTCCCAAGCCAGGCCGGCACAGTGGTTGAGCGTGGACCTACGAACCAAGGGGTCACGGTTGGATTCCTGGTACCTGCTGGGATTGCGGACTGTGGGCTGGATTTGCGGGGTTGGGGTGCAGGAGGCAGCCAATTGATGATTCTCTCTCATTATTAATATTCCTATCTCTCTCTCCCTCTCCCTCCTCTCTCTCTGTCTCTGAAATCAATACAAACATTTGATTTAAACAAAATCAACTCATGAAAAACGCACTTCTTCTATAAAGTCTCTCTGGTGGCGTTGCTTCTACAGGCTACTTCTCAGCACATTCCCCAAACGGCCACTCTTTAAAAATCACATGGCCCTCCCCCCTCCCCTGGAGAGCACCGCTTCAGGGGGGTTTGGAGTGGCGCCCGGGAACTTGTGTTTTCAGGAGTCCCCACGGTATTAAACATGCGGTATTTGAAAAACCACCCCAGGTTGGGTCTTAAGATCAAGCCGACTTAAGAAGCGATCTTCATTCCGGCTTTGCATCCCCCGCCTTAAGGATCTGATGATTTAATTACATCTTACATCTCCTCGCTGAAGTGTGTCTGGCGGAGAGGTTTCAAAGGAACAAGAAGGGCAGTTGGGTTGTTTTTTAAGAAGTGGTCATCGGGGCCAGAGTGTGAAAAGATAATTAGGGAGAGAGACAGGAAAAGTGCTTCGGGGAAGAAAAGAGGGACAGAGTGGGAGTGCGTGTAGACGCGGGGCACCGGGCTGGTCCAGGCGGGGCGATAATGACTTCCTTACTGGTCCTGCGGCCGGGCCGGGCCCTGCGCCCTCAGATCCCTCCAGCTGTCACAGGCATCTTCCTCGAGCCTCACTTTGATTGCACGACTCCCCCTCGCAGCGTCCTGTGCCAAGGCCTGATTACCTTGCCAAATGCACGCTCTTCATCACAGGTGTCAAGGCCCTTCACCCTCCGGTTTCCTGTAGCTAATGGCCATCCACAGCCCACGGGCGGGCTTTCTGCTCGGGGCCCCCCCCGCTCTGCCTGCCAGTCCTTGGGTGAAACTTGTCAGCTGCTCCTGGCAGAGGCGCATCTGAGCCTCGGAACACTTCCTGTAACTTTTGATGAGGCTGTGTGCCTTTCTTCCTTCATCATCCTGTTCAAAAGTAACTTTTTCAGTCTCAGATTCCACCTCCCCACCTCCCCCACCTCCCCCACACCCCCTTTTTCTTTTTTACTGATCAGGATGCACTAGTACTTGAGTCCCCCTCAACTTGCCTAAGCCTTAGAGTCTTCCCGATGCCTGGTCCCTGATCTCCCTTTTCTTCAAACATTTGCTTTAGGAAACTGGTTATGATAAAGTCTGTCTCTGCCTCCTTTGAAATGATGTCAGTCTTTTCCCAGCCTCTTGCCAGGAAACATCTTTCTTAAGGAACAGGGAGCCATGTTTTGAAACATAAACATCAAAGGCGACTGCACTCCTGTCTCCCAGTCTCTGTGGGAGAGGAGGAACCTAACTGATTTGGGTGCCAACGAGCGGACCCAGATGGCCTAATCACAGGGAAAAACATTTGCCAGATCAGGAATAACGGAGTGTGCGCCGCACATCACACCGATCACCCCTGGCTCACCACCCAGCACATAAACACCCTCCCATTCTGAAGGCCTCCTTCAGAACTGAGTTCCTTCTCTCCCCCCTGGTGCCATAGCTTGAATAAAGTCTTTGTTGCATTTTTTTTTTTTTTTTTTGCTTGCCATTGCTTAACAGCACTGAGATATAACTGGCTGTTTACGTATTTCAATACATTTCAAAAAAATAAATGCATTTTTAAAACACACATCATTGTATCTGTATCCATAAAGTGCAAAGCTTTTGAAGTTGGTGACTAGCTCTCTTAGTGTTAGATTCTGACAGGGAATCTCTATTCAACCAAAGAAAAGGTTAATGATGTCTCCACAGATAATTGGGCTGTCATTACATGGAACGATGACAAGTTTTCAAAAATTCTGAAGACATATTAGAACCTTTTTCTAAAAGAAGAAAAAAAAAAAGCCACTCTCTTTTTTTAAGCTCTGGGAAAGGGTTTCTAAGTCAGAAAATAAATTTTCTTCCAAGATTGTGATTTTAAAAGCAAGGGAATTTACCTCATATGTGCTTTGGTGCATAGCTGCTGGCCAATTAATGAAACCCCACATCCAGATGTCTTGTTAGCAGAAAGTATTAAACAGAAACAGTAAAATTTAAAAGAAAAGGGGGGAAAAATCAATAAAATATACATAAACATTTTATATGCACATAAAATATAACTGTAGGATTTTATTGATTCATGAAAAGAAGAAACTCTTTGCTTCTTGTTTCTTCACATAAACTTGGAGGAATATGATTACATCAAGTGTGAAAAATGCCTGTTAATTGCAGTTTGTAAGACTGTCTTTGGTAAGATTGTGTCATGTTTTGACATTTTTTTAATCTATACCTTATCAATATAGTTTTTCTGTTGACTATGTGGAAAAGGAAACTCAATTGTTATATAATTTAAATAAGAACATGAAGATTTACATTTATTTCTCCATATCCAATTCCACCTGGACCATCTTTGTTTTCTCACATATACTATTGTGTTGCTCATTTGTTTGCAGGGGACAGAGATTTTTCTTTGCAGTGTAGATTGCTGAATACCTTGGGAATTACCAGTGCTCTTCACAGCCAGCTGTGGGAAGAAACTGTTCTCCAAGAATTCCAAAAGGTCCCTTTCCCAACCTCCCTTCCCTGGGAATGCAAAGAATCCAATGCTACAGAAGTACACCAATTAATTTGCTTTTCACTTGAGAGCCTTATTTGTTTGTTTGTTTATATACCATTTCACAACACTCCCAGGGATTTCCATAAGTATTACTATTTTGACTTCTGGGTATGGAACTGAAATTTAAAAATTGTCACTTGAGTGGAAGAGAACCTGGGATGTTAATATGGTATCAGTTTGTTCATTTCCAGGATTTTGGTACATCTTCAGACCCTGTTTTAAAACTAAAGAAAGAAAGCTTTAGGTGATGAAAAAGCTATTGGCACTTAATATTTATTTGCATATGGATGTGACAGTATATACTTGAAAATCACTCCTAAAACTAGGAAATGCAGACCATACATTGGAACCAAACTGCTAATCCCTTCCATGAGGCCAGTCTTATACAATTTTCTGTTATTATGTAAACTAGTCCCTTACAGTTTGCAGATACTGGTCTATGGCCAAGTTTACTACACCCTTTTGAAAACAAATGACCTTTGGTTAAAACTATTTGGGCTCTTTCCATTTCCTACCTAGAAACACAGATGGGTATTTGATTTTGTGGATGCATTTTATATTTCATATTTTAAAACGTAGTAAAAAATGAGTGAATCAATTTTATGAATGAGCTTAATATTATAATTTAGTTTTTGACTCTGTAGTCTATCGCAAATGCCCAATCTGGGAAAAGTTGAAAGATACAGGAACCATCTTTGTAGTTGAGAATATGGAGACAAAGAGAATCAGATGGGAGAGTAGTCAAAATTTGATTCCTTTTGTTTGCAGTCACTATTTTTTTCTCTCCCTTCCTCTATAGACAATGATATCATCATTGTACGGTATTCCTTTGGATCCTCTGCTGAGCTCTCTGCCCTTCTACAATAGCTACATTAGAATCTTATTTCCCATATCTTGGTTTAGACAAATTTTCTGTTTCTTACATTGACAGCTTAGATTTTTACTATTTTGATATTTGGTCTCTGAGCAGTTTACCCTATTTTTCTTACCCTGTTAAGATTAAACCATCCTTCAGTCCTCATGTTGCCCTGGGGGTGATTCTATACTCATGTGGGATTTCCTATGCTCCTGACCCCTGACTTACTCTCCCAGAGTCTTTGCCAATATCAACCATCTTCCTTGGCTACAGTTGCCTATCAAGTTGGACCCCCTAGTATGATACTCTTCAATTTCTGAAATGCAGCTAAACTCCTTATGTCACATGCTTTTTCTGAGATACTCTGTGTGGCTGGGATAGAAGAAAGGAGAGCAAGCCCTTCAGGTCATGTTGGTGCACCCTAAAGTTTGAGAGCTACTGCTATAGGCAAAGGTATACAAGACATAATCTTGCTTTCTTCTAGCTCTGCTCCCTATCCCCATGCTAAATAAAATGTTAGTTAGCTTCTTCCAGGTCATGACTTGCTTATTTCCTTCCATACACCTTGTTGTTTCATACTGATCACTCATATTATTTCAAATTAGAAGATCATGGGAGGTTGTTAGCCTAGCATACGTAATTGTACTTACATAAAGTGATTCCACAGATGTAAATAGCATATTTGAGGAGTGTTATACTCCAACAATCTTGAATCTCCAAAACTATCAGCACATGCTTTATTAATGGTTTCTCACTGTTGATTCTAGCATAGATGATACAACCTGAGGTTGTAGACAAGTTGGTAGCACTCTAGCTATAACTCCACATGTTTTTCTTGAATTTAGAGAGATGGAATATACATGATATAGTGGGACATTATTGTAAGGTTATTCTTAAATGCATTACTATTTATATGAATTTAATTCTTTATAAAATTCATTATTTTATTAGTAGTAACAAATTTTAGTACCTCAGAAATGATGACAGTCTATTCTGGCCTGAAATCAAGGTGAAGGACCAGTCCAACAAAGAATTCCCATGGAGAATAATCCTGGTGGCATTTGTGGACCTGCCATCTGTGATCTCTGCCTCTCCTCTCCTTTCTGAAAGCCATTGCCACTTGCCACTGGTCCAGAGAGGTAGGAAGAGTAAGATCATGCCTTTGTCTATACTTTTGTCTACAGTAGTAGCTCTCAAACGTTAGGGTGTACTAGGATGACCTGAAGGGCTCGTGGGAACAGCGATTGCGCGGCTCCACCCTGAGTTTCTGACTTAGTAGGTCTGAGGTAGGACCAGAGAATTTGCATTTCTATCAAAGTTCCCAGGTAATGTCGCTGAGAACCACCATCCTAAGATATTGCAGAATCTCTTAAGTCTGAGAATTTCCTGGAACCAATTCTCCTTTTAGATACTTCTGAGATATATTGCCAGTGACTCAGCTTTGGTTGACCTTTTGTGGCATTGCCAACGTCGCTTAATGCTTCTGTGTTTCTGTATCACTGTCTGCAAGATGGAATATGTCATCTAAGGCTTAATGATGCTTAGACTCACATGAATAGTGCTATGGATTTGTAAGTATTTATTTTAAAGTATTATTTCACAGACTTGGAAAATTCCCCAGAGAAGTTATGGTTAAGGCTTCCATATAGAAATTGAAATCCCTCTTTGGCTTCAAAATCATTTACTCTGAAGCACTGACTTATTCAGGGGAAAATGTCAGCTTTTTTGTTATCTCAGTCTCCGTGAAATTAGAGCTCAAAATAATTTTTAAACTAAAACTGTTACTAAATCCTAATGCCTGTTGATGCATTTGGCCAAACTTTGGAACATTTGAGGAACTTTCATATGGTAAGTTAGAAAACTTTTAAATAATTTTTAAATGTTGTAGGTATAACAACAAAAAATATTAACATAATATTTATTTGAATAAAATTTGTTTCATTCAAACAAAATATTGATTTGATAAGAATGTCACATGCAATTGATAGATTCTTTGGGTCAGAGTCCTACAGTGCATAAATTCTGTTTTATTCCCAAAGTACCCGCCTTGACTAATGTTTACTCTTGGCATTCTGTGTCCTTAGAATAATAACTCACTTGAGACTCAACTTTCTTATCTGATGTTGTGATAATGCAGCATCATCCTTGACAAATCTGTTTCTAAGGTTGGTGAAAATATTTTGGGACAATGTAGGTCATCATATATTTGAAGTCTTACCCTTTAGAATATATTTAAGTACTGCAATAATTACACAAACAGAATTTTTAATAGATTATTTCTCATGCAGTAAGGGAGATTAATATGACAAGTCAACACAACAAAATGACAATCGAAAAATTAAAAAAAAAAAAAAAAGAGAGTAGAGAGCTAAATGTAAAACAGAAGCAAAGCCCAGAGGTGAAATTTAGGGGTGTTCAGGCAGAAGTCAGTTTTGTGAATGGAGAATAAGCCTTCTGTGAGCACCATGGTAGAAAAGGTGACTCTGAGATTCTCATATTAACTTAGGACCCTTAAAGTGGGATAAAGTGTCCTAGCTTAGTAGTAACTTCTGATTCTCAGCAGAAGTAAGTGCAAATTCTCTGGATATAAGTATACCCATACTAGACATATAGGATTCCAAAAAAACTTGAATGAGAGTTGGAAGGACAGCAAGCAACAGACTCTCTCTCTCTCTCTCTCTCTCTCTCTCTCTCTCTCTCTCTCTCTCTCTCTCTCTCTCTCTCTCTCTCTCTCTCTCTCTATATATATATATATATATATATATATATATATATATATATACCGTATATATCCAAGGACTTGAAATATTATCATTTTCAAATAAGGAATATATAAGCATAAAAACCTTTTAAAGGTAAGCTATAAAATAAAAAATGAAGCAAGAAGCAGAATATATAAAACAGCAAGGAATATTTGAAAATCATCCAAATAAAACCTCTAAATACAAAAAAGTATATGTTGAAATTAAAAGCTCAACAGGTATTTTAACCACAGAGTTAATGCCATTGAAGAGAAAATAACCAAGATAAAATAAAAATCTATATAAGCTCCCCCAAAAATAGCACGGAAAAATGAGGAAATAAAAAAATATAAAAGTCTCATTGTTAGGGAAGGTAGAATAAAAAGAACATACATTGAATTTGAGAAATCATTTAAAAACATAAAGGCTAAAAAATTTTAAGACTTGATAAAATTCAGAAATCCACTAACATGGGAATCTGATTATGTTCCAAACAGGATAAATAAAAATAAATTCATATGGCATAAAATTTTGGTGAAATTGTAGAATATTAGTGACAAAGAAAAGATCTTGATAATAGCAAGAGTTGAATACATATTATGCATAATGAACTAACAACTAGACTAACAATAGACTCTTTGATAGTAATAATAGATAATAGTCAAGTAATTAGACCAATAGCAGACTTTTTGATAGCAAGAATAGATAATAGAATAATATCTTCAATATGCTGGGAAAACTAACTATGCACTTATCAAAACTAGGTTTAAAAAATATGGGTAAAATGTGATATTCAAAATAAATAAACAATGGCAGAATATATCATTAAAAGAACTTTACTTATAAAGGCTATATTTTAAGGGAAAAAAGGTAAAAGGCCTGAGTTCTGAGGAAGAATAGTAATCAAGAAAAGAGGAACTATTTTAAAAGTCTAAAAAAAGATACAAAAGTTTCTAGACAAAAATAACCTGTATAAAATATTAATTTTAATAATGTCTAATTTGTGAGTTAAAAAAATATATATGTACCCTACTAGAAAAAAATAGCATATATGTTATAAAGGAGTGATTGAAATAAAATTATGCTGAAGTCCTTGTGTTTTTAGAAGAAAATATGCAATATTGACTTTAGATTTTATATAATATGCATAATAAAATTTCAAGAATATTTATTTAAAAAATTTCAAGAATATTTATTTTAAAAATAGAATGTACAACTTCCAAAGAGATGAAGGAATTACAATGCAAAAGGAAAAGCTAATAAACAAACCAATAGAGAATTGTGTAGAAAATACAAATAGTTTATTAAAATTAATAATAAAAATTAGAAAAGTAACTAGATACAAAAATCAACTGCATTTCTCAATACCAGCAACAAATAGAGAAAGTACCTTTTTTAAAATGACACTATTTTCAAATTTATAAAGTATGCTAGAATAAGTGCAATAATATACAGGGTGAGGCAAAAGTAGGTTTACAGTTGTTTACTAGTATATGGAAAATAATACAATAATTAATTAATAATAATGTGAGAATTAACTCTGAGTTTCACATACTCACAACTATAAACCTACTTCCCCCCCTCCTGCACCCTGTTTGTGAAATGCCAGCATGGAGAAAATTATAAAACATTATTGAAAATAATTTTTAAAAATATAAATATGTAAATATTACCATATTCAAGATTAGGTAGAATCAATGTTACTAAGATGTCAGTTTTCTCTAAATTAAATGAGAGTTTCAGGGCAAATCCAATCAAACTCCCAAAAGGGGATCTTGAGGAACCTGACTAGCTTATGATAATATTTGAATAGGAGATCAAGGGGTCAAGAAGTGTCAGAATACTCCTGATGAATAAGAATAAGGTTAAGAGAATTGCAGTCCCAGCTACCACATCTATTAAGCTAAGCTAATTAAGAGAGCGTGGTATTTGTGCAAAGATAAAAATTGATCCGTGGAATAGCCAGCCTAGAAATAGACCTTCTAAAGGAAATAAAATGTATAACCAAAATGGTGTCTTAAAACTATAACAGTGATCATTACTGACTTATAAGAAAAAAGAAAACTTAGAGCCCTCTCTCATAACATACGGAAATATTGTTTTTGAGTAAGTAAGATATGTCAGGAAAGGTAAAACTTCACGAATAAGAGAAAACATTTTAAAAGAAGATCTTTATGATTTCATGGTAGGAAATGTTTCTTAAACAAAACACAAGGAGGATTAACTAGATGAGAAAAGTTTGATAAATTTAACTGTAGACATAAGCTCCTTTAACTGCAATTGCAAAATCCATAAAGCCATGAAATATGAAAGCTTATTTACATGTGCAAACTCATTTGATGGCAAAAACAGACATGAGACTATTGGTAGTGGTTCTTTATGACAGATATTATACAGAATTCACCCGTTTTACTTCGGGGAATTCACTACAGAATTCTCTCTAGACTCTGTTAGAAGTGTTCATAACACACAAGATATGGCCTCTGTAATTTTTCTGAAAAAGAACTCCGAATCTGAAACATAAGGGATTGTGGTCCTGAACATTAATGTTTAGAATGAGAAACATATAATTCAGGATATTAGTTAATTCTGGGTGGTGATGTGGAGGCAAGAGATGGGATATGAAAGAGCCTCATGGGTACTTTACTACCTAGGGATGTAGGTGATAATCAAGTAAATGGGTTAGGGGATCACTCATGATTTTATTTGCTTTATAGTTTCTATATATATTACGTATATTCGGTGCGCTATAGTAAATAAGACATTTAAAAATATGGGTTGAGGATGCTTTCATTCTTCTCTCCTGTTTCATTTTCTTTTTAAGCCGGATGATTTTTCTCCTCCAGGAATGATTTCATGACCGAGAAGTCCTCCTCGGTTCCTTTTTAAAACGCTGTCCTGGAACATCTCTCGCCCGGGGTGCCCCAGGAGTTCAGAGCAAGGATGTCAGCCGTTCTCATCCCCAAGTTTTGAAGTGGTTGATGCTTAATGGATGGGTTGTCTTGAGATGATAAACAACTTGAATGGGATGTATCAGGAATGAGATCATCCCTCCTCGTCGCTGCGAAGGTTTTGATTTATTTCTTCCCTTTCTTGTTCAGATCCGAACTCATTATCCCTCGGATAACCTCAGGTCTCTCCTAGCGGGGGGCCGGCGGACTGCGGCTCCCGTGCTGTGCACGCGATGCCTTTGTCAAGAACAGGCTCTGGCGAAGCACACAATAGCGTGCAGCCGGGAGGAAGGCAGGCACGCCGGCGGGCGGGGCCACGTGCGCCCCGTTTGACAACCTTGAGTCCCTCGTCGTCGGGCACTTGTCCTCAGGTGGGGGCTCTGAGGCTGGGAGCCCGGAGTGTTGAAACAGACAAACATCTGCCATGGAAGCCAGCCCACCTGCCGCCTCTCAACAGGGAGGACATTAATCTCCCCTCGCATCTCCTGTGCATTAATTTAGCAAAACAGCCTTCCCCGCTGGGAAACCCAAGTAATCAGATAAGACTTCCAAAGGACGTTTGGAACCCTCCGAACCGCTCTAGGTGGAGGCGCTTCGGGGGCGCCTGCACTCAAAGCGTGCAGACATCCTTTTGGAATTTGGGGATCTGGGCCCAGAGCATCTGGAGTTGCACTTGTCCGAGGGAATCGGCAGCCTCCTGGCCCCAAAGCGGATGGAAATTTCCACTTGACGGGCCCTCAGGGCATTGGAGATTCCACAAGATGGGGATGTTCTCAAAAGAAAGTAGAGTAGCCCCCTGGTCCAGGGACAACTGGCCTGTCCTTAACTCGCAACAACTATTCCCCCCTTTCCTGCAAAGGAGGGAGAGGCCCAGGGCAGAAGCTCTTGAGCTTCTTTATGGACTTTGCGTAGGAAATAAAGTGTTACTAACAGGACATCTAACACTTGGTCCAACTTTTTTCTTCAAAAGGGTCCTTATAATTTTTATAATTTGTATGAATCTGCTTTGTTACCAAAAGTTACAGTTAAACATTTTGTTTCTTTTTTAAAAAATTACTTTAGCAAACTGAATGGTGAAAATAAAGTAGAAATCAATATTAAATATCATGAAAGGACAAACTAAATTCTCTATGCTCGATGGAGCTTAGTGTGTTTTATTTATACGTACATGAGTTCACATTACTCATGTGTGCCTCTATGGGGTTCTTCTCTTTTTATCTGTCAACATTGTGTAAGGTCTTTGGAATATTTTGAAGGCCACGTTAATATAGTTTCCTAGTCTCCAGGTTCAAATCCCCGTGGCTTTATTTGCTAAACTATAGGACCTTGATCAAATTACTTAATATTTTTTTTATGTTTTCTCATTTGTAAAATAGGATATCACAAAAAGTAGATTATTCCATAATATTGGGAATCAAATGGGCTAAACCATAGAAAGTGCTTAGAATTCTCTGCTTGGTAAATAACCAGGTCTGCAGTTTTATTAGCTACTATTATTATTTCTCCATAATTTCAACACTTAAAAATGCTTTCTCTCATTCCACAATGCTGTACTCTTCAATTATGGATGAAATAGGGTTTGTGGGAGAGTTTTGCAATAGGAAATTCAGACCTATTTCTTTAAGACCCAGTTATAAAATAGAGGGGGAAAGCCAGTAAGCAAATAATGCTACTGTTAAAATTTCCTTCTTGATTTATCACTTTATTCATCAGAAGTTGC
This sequence comes from Eptesicus fuscus, assembly GCF_027574615.1. Taxonomy (NCBI): domain Eukaryota; kingdom Metazoa; phylum Chordata; class Mammalia; order Chiroptera; family Vespertilionidae; genus Eptesicus; species Eptesicus fuscus. The sequence goes on from NC_072486.1 coordinate 26,511,031, forward strand.
CTTTGATCTTTGTATATATGTTTTTGAAAATCATAAGTTGGTATATAAGATTATAGAATATTAACAGAAGTAAGTTACATTTTACTCTGGTCTAGAAGGGTAGGGGAAGTTCTGCTCCTAACCCAAGCCCAACTAAACAGCTTCAATTTTATCAATTTTTATTAGTTGAGCTTCTGGGAAATTTTCATTTGAATGAATGGTATCTCATCAACTAAAACAATAAAAAATTTTGAAAACTGCATACTTAGTCCACACATCCATACATTTAATGGATAAGTGCTGAGAAGTGGCATGGCTTGTGGGCTGTGCTCTCCCTAGAAAGCGTAGAACAAAAAACAACTAACAATTATTTGTAGGTGTTTTTTGTTCCTTATCCTGAATATGTATGAAAGTCTAAGCTATAAGCTCTTTTTTCTAATGTTTCTATGAATTATAGAGAATCAGAAATATATTGATTTTTAAATGAACTTGTTTTTCTCTATATGATAATACTTAATACTGATTTTATAAGTTCTGTCTTTATGTAGATTATTTTGTTTAATCTTTGAACAACCTTCCATGTAGGCTTTTTGGTGTGTTTTTTTTAAGTTCTAATTTACAGATGAGGGTAATTAAGTTTAGGATTATTCAGCCTGACAGGCGTCAAAATACATACTTTTTATCACTCCTGTACTAAGAGAAAGACCACATAGGTCTTACCATCTATGTCCTTAGTAATGAAATTATAACTTGAATCTTCTGATGGTCCATTAATTACAATCCAACATTATTAGGATATAATGAAGACAAAAACATGCAGTGGGAAATAAGTAATTGAACAAAAGTATAATGTAAGATACAAACTATTTCACTCTTTGGAATGAGATAGGGATTTTAGGCATTAAAACAGCTCTTTTTAGTCCTATTCACATCCTATCACATAAGTGATTGCTTACTGTACCCCACTTCCTAGTGTACGACTAAATACCATCTAAGCCAGATGATTGCAGGAGAGCTTTGGTAAAATGCTCTTTTATAGGTCTAAAGTTTCTAACATTTGCCATGCCATGAATGACTTCTTTTCTCTCCCAGGATACAAATGGAATTAACAAATAGTAATGTCATCTATGATTCTAGAATTAGTCACACTAAGATTAGTATGCATATTTCCCGGAAGATATATTTTACATCTTGTAACAAATGAACCATTTAATTATTAAGGTTTTCCAGTGAGAATTTTCTCTCAGGTTGTAGCATCCTGTTTTATGTTGTTATTAGAGAAAAGAGGAACCTAACTATTACATCCATCCCATAAAAGATAGGAGAATTTTGACGTTAACAGATTGATTCATTTATGACCCAGGAAAGTTTATAAAATTAGGTCACAATCCCCACCCCTTTGAAGGAGTCAGAAGGTGTAGGCAAAAATACAACCACCTGTTTCCCAGTCCATTCCCCCAAAACAGGGGCAGGGGATTAAGGATCTATCCAATCTTTTATCATCTTGAGCAACTGGTCATTTTGAAAAGCCCTAACTCCTTGCCTCATCATTAGTAAATGATAATCACTTCCGCCCCCACCCCCATCCTCTACAACCTCTCAGCATGTACAATATACCTTCTGCACAAATTTATATTCTGGTAGTACTTGCATTAAAAACTAAAGAGAAAACATTTCCATTACACAAAGGTAATGAATTATCAGTTGCATCTGGAGAGAATTAGCAGAATAAATGATCTATTGACAATTGAACATACAACTAGAGCAGTTGTTCCCAACCTTTTTTGGCCATGCCCAACCTAAGCATCTTTAAAATGCTGATACTCTCTCCCCCCCCCCCCCCCCGGAGACATGTAATTCTTATCATTCAAAAAGTGAACTCCTATTCACTTGGAGGAAGCCTAAAAGGCCGTTAACTTGGTCTAAACAAGCTTCCAAAGAACATGGCATCCATGAAAGAGAAAAATAAAACAAAAGGACAGTTGAAGTATTGAGGAAGAACTCACTAAGAAATTGTTAAAAAATAATAATAGTATGAAGTGATATTAAAAAATAGCAAATAAAGTTTCAAACCATATAATAGAGAACTGAAATGTATAAGTATGTCACAATATATACTTATATACTATATATGAGGCCCTTAGAACCATGAGAAATGCAAAAAAATCACTGTTAACTCATTCTCAAATTGTCCCCTTTAAAAATCAAATTGCCTCATTGTTGTTTTGATTTGCATCTCTCTCTCACCAGTTATATAAGTATTTAGACTATTAGGAGCAAGGATATAACAGGTGATGATAATTTTTATTAATACTCACTTTTGAGGGTCTTTAGGAAATGGTTAACTTTTCTAAGAAACAAATGTGTTTTTTAACTTTAATACTCTTTATGTTTGAAAAGATACAGTTTTAGTTTTAAAAGTTCAGTTAGAAATAACCTATTCTAGAGATTTTTCAAAAGGTTGTCAAACTCAATTTCCTCTAGGGAACACTGCCATAACTTCATCAATATTTAAACAGTAAGCAGATTAAAAAATAAAGCAGTCGATAGATTCAAAAATCTTTTTGTTAAGCATGCAATTACTGCTATATTCGGCATACCCAGAGAGAAATTGCCATTCAGTAACAAAGAAGGGCAGTTTATCTGGCTTATGCATTTTAAGCACTGGAATCATAACCATAGTGATGATTGAAATAGGTGCTTGAATTCCATCTACAATAAGATCCAAGGGTTCTTCTATTATGAACTTCATCAAGATAACTAAATGAGATTGGCTGAACTAGCGCTCAACAATGAACTCTGTACACGTTGTATGCATTTAATGTGCAGCATGCTGACAGATAATAAACAGTGGAGCTTCGATAGTAACTTCCAGTCATTTCTCAATAAGAATTCATGAAATCATAACCAGATAAGGCTGGGGTTGGGGAGGGCATATTGTCCTCATTTTGTCTTCTTTCTAATTTATCTGTTTCTCTCCTACATGTATACTTCACCATCCTATCTATATCAGGCAGTGGAATTGTACTTTCCTGGACATGCACCTGTCTGCTTTGTTTTCTATTGTGCCCACAATATCTGGTACTCCTTAAGTTTTTAATAGGCAAGTCTGAATGAATAAGCTGCATCTCTTCCTTGACCCATAGCCTTATCTTTTTTCTGGCAGTGTATCCCCATTGTTACAGTCTTGGGTTCCTCTCTGGTTATGCTGCATGTTTCTTAGCTGATTCAGGGACTTGTTGGGTTGGTGAAAAGTTTTATTTAAAAAGTAATACTATTCAATGATAACACTGTTTATTGGAGAAAGTTTTGAAAATATGCCAAAATATATTGAAGAAAACAAATATCCCCCATGATCCCACTGCCCACAAATAAACACTTAATATGTGGGGTATTTTCCTGTTTGACATCTTATGTGCTTATATATTACTAGAGGCCTGGTGCACGAAATTCAAGCATGGCGGGGGGGGGGGGGGGTCCCTCAGCCTGGCCTGTACCCTCTTCAATCTGGGATCCCCTCGGGGGATGTCCTACTGCCGGTTTAGGCTCAATCCTAGTTGGATGTCCCTCTCATAATCTGGGACAGCTGGCTCCTAACCTCTTGCCTGCCTGCCTGCCTGCCTGCCTGATTGCCCCTAACCACTTCTGCCTGCCATCCTGATCTCCCCCTAACCACTCCCCTATCAGCCTGATTGATGCCTAACTGTCCGCTGCCAGCCTGATTGCTCCCAGTTGCCCTCCCCTGCCATTACCTGCCTTCTCCACTGGGCCCCACCTCTGCTGTGCGCATGGCCATCTTGTGACAGTGTTAGGGTGTGCCGCCACCTAGGCTATTATTAGTATAGATAATGCGCCTTTAATTTAGCTAATGTCATAATTATACTTTTAAAACTTGATTTTTAAAATTAATATAATATTTTACTAAGTTGTTAAATAGTCTTCAAGTCAGTGGATTTTCAATAACTGGCTTTGGCATTATATTTATTTTGTCACATGCATTTTCCTACTTATTTTAACCACTCTCCATTTGTTCCAATTGTTTTCCTTACTGTTATAAATTATCTGTTAACCAGAATCCCTGTACTTTTATCTCTGTATTCCTCCTACCATATAATGTTTTGTTAGGATAAATTCCAGAAATGGAAATTCTGAGTTAAACCATAAGAATATTTTAAAGTCTCTAGATGTATACTGCTTAACTTCTTCTCAGAAAGACTGTACCAATTTACACTGGTTGGGGGCTTTTCTCTCATGTGAATATTAACTGGTAGCTAGAATTTAAAGTTAAAAAGGATTCATCACAGCACAGACGTAATGGAGCTTACATTGCTCCGTGTATCCCATGGCATCTCGATTTGCAGCAGCCTGGAGTTGTGCCAGGTCACCATTTCATGCCCACTGTTACTTAGGCTTTACTCTTTTCTTTTCAATTAAAGACCTTTCCTATGAAATTTCTGCTAGAAATGGCTCTTCCAAGACTGGAGTGTTATAGCTTTAGCATTTTGTCTCTTTTTGGCTGCTTGAGACTTACTGCTCTACCAAAGTGCACAAGGCTGCATAATCAAATTTAGAGATAGGGTCATGGTTAAATCACCAGAGTCAACATTTGTGCCTAAAAAGCTATTGGGACTGTAATCTATTGTGTGTGCTTAGAGAAAATGCACATTTACTCTTTTGGAATGTCATCCAATATAATGTGCTAAATAGACTAAAGCAGACCATCAATAATAGAATGAAGTAGGAGTGATGACTGGCAAAGTTTAAGTTCATGTGATGTGAGTTTGCAAATATCTTAGATAAACTATTAAAGCTGAGAATCCCACACCATATCCAAAGGACAAATAGTGCCAAGTTGTTTCAAGCTTATCATTATTCCCAGAATAATAGATGAAGTTATGTCCTGCGTGGATTTTCATTAAATTGTCCACCAGGATGGAGAAACAACTTGTCCACAGCCCAATTTATGACCATAGTCTCTTGTGTCCCTTGGTATACACCTGAGTACAGTTTGAGTCGATGACATTGAATTAGGTACACAGTAAAATTAACTTTAAACTTTTATATTTTTAACAGAAGAGTGAGGGACATGTCTTCTACTGACCTTTTATTTTTTATCCTTACTTATCTTCTGGTGATGTTTCTCAGATGCGCAAGTGTAGAAAGAGGATATGCCTCCTTCTGAGATGAGGGATAGAACCACAGGGCATAGAATCATTGAAATGGCTCTAGGATATTGGTTCATAAATTATTCTCTGGGATAAAACAAGGGTTAGGAGAGTTTCAATCCACTTCAGGCAATTCAGTGATTCATCCAATATTTACTGACTGCTTGATATTTACTTAACCATTGTTCTAAGTTCAGGGATAAAACAATGAGCCGAAAACAGATCTGTCTTTGCCCTTATGGTATTTGTCATCTAACAGGGGGGAAAGAGACAATCATCGCATGATTTCACAAACAAACTTATAAAATGCAACTGTGAAAGGACAAGATGAAGAAATAATAGAGGCATTTAAGCAGCTGAGGTCAGGGAAGGCTTCCCTGAGAAAGTGACATTTGCAATTAGCACTGAGAGATACATAGGCATTACTAGGTAAGGAGAGGGTCGATGAGGATTAAAGATAGAGAAACTGTGGGTTCAAGGATGGTGCTCAGTCTGAAGGGCTGCAAGAAGGTCAGTGTGAGTGAAAACAAACAAGTAATGGGCACATAATATGAAATACAACTAGAGAGATAGGTAGGAGCTAGGCGACACATGCTATATATTCTTATCTGAATTTTAAGAGTATTTGGGAGACATTGAAATATTCAAGCAGGGGAGTGATATTATCAATGCTTTAAATTTGAAAAGGTACTCTAGTTTTATGACAGAAAACAAATTAGGAGTTAGGGTGAGTAGACAACAGCTAGTTTGAAGACCATTGCGTAAATCTGGGAGAGTTCTTGATGGAGTAGAGTGGTAGTGGTGTTGACAGAGAACATGACAATGTTGAGGGATATTTAGGACATAATATGAACAGAAATTAATGAGAATTTGGACTCATTAGTACTGTGGAGGAAAAGTGAGGTGTCAATAAAAACAGTTAGGTTTCTGGTTTGAGTAATTGCTTGGACGATGGTGCTATGTCCTGAATTTTAAAATAATGGAAAATGGCCAGGTTTGGGGGAATATTTTATTTTTGGATTTAAACATTTGTCAAAATGTTTTTGAAATATTCTGGGTGAGATGTGTAGATAGCTGAATATAGTACTCGGAGCTTAAGAGGAAAAGTATCAGTTTTCTAGTCATATGGGTATTGAATATTGAAGCTGTGGATATAGATGGTGTTAACAAGATGAACATTTAAGTAGATGAAAAGACAACAAGGCATAGGCCTAATCTGCTATATTCAAAATGTCATCTTTCTCTCCCAGGTCAATAAATAATGAAGCTTCTTGCGTTTAATTCCTAAGCCTCCTCCTGTTATCATCTATCAAGAGATAAAAGTATTTCATAAAGGAGAGAGTGGTTAATGGTGACATATTTTGTTGAAGAATCAAATAAGATGAAATTGCTAGTTGGGTTAAACATTAATATGGACATCTGTTACTTTATTGCGAGCAATTTCAGGGAACTCATTTGGCCAGATGATAGTTGAATTAGGTTGACGAGTAAATAAATGAAGCATACAAAAAGTTCAGACAACTTGAAAAGTCTGACTGTGAAGGATAGGAGAGATTGAAGCAATAGCTGGAGAGGAATAAAAAACAGATGAGGCCCGGCCAGTGTTGCTCAATGGTTGAGCATTGACTTATGAACCAGGAGGTCAGGGCACACACCTAGGTTGCAGGCTCAATTGATTAGTGATTCTCTCTCATCATTGATGTTTCTATCTCTCTCTCCCTCTCTCAACCTTTCTGAAATCAATAAAAATATATTTTTTAAAAAAAGAACAGATGAGAATTTTTCATTTTAATGCCAGAATGTGTAAAACTCAATGGAAAGTTCAATAGAGGGGTAGAGATGTTGAATACACAGCAGAGAGGAAAGACAATCCATTGCAAAAGGTTCTTTAGCATTCAGGAAAACACTGAATCCAAAGCACAGTTGATAGAGAATTTAGATGTTTCTAGGAAAAGAGACAGGTCTTTAATTTTCTCAAGAAGGAAGAAAGCTACATGACTGAAAATGTAGACAGGTATTTGATATCTAAGAAATGAAGTAAGTCCTTTCTGATGGTATGTATCCATGTTCTTTGTAAAGTTCCTATCTATATATATAAAAGCCTAAGCGACCGAACCACTGGTTGATTGGTTGACCAGTTGCTATGATGCGCACTGACCACCAAGGGCAGAAGTTTAATGCAGAAGCTGCCCCCTGGTGGTCAGTGCACTCCCACAGTGGGAGTGCCTCTCAGCTGACTGGCAGGCGCCAGACACTGGGCTCACGGCTGGCCAGCACAGCTGTGGCGGCTCGAGCCTCTCCCGCCTCTGAGGCGGCACTACTGCAGCAGCAGCAGCGGCAGGCACAGCGGGGCCGAGATGAGCAGGAGCTGCGCGGTGCCCTTCCCAGGCTGGGGCTCCTTCCTAGCCGCCTGCCGCTTCACACACTACTACACCCCTCAGGGAATGTCGGACTGCTGGTTTCAGTCCGACATCCCCCGAGGGGTCCCAGATCGCAAGAGGGTGCAGGCCAGGCTGAGGGACCCCACCGGTGCACGAATCCGTGCATTAGGCCTCTAGTATCTTTATGAAAAGGTGATTTTCTGAGTTTGAGAGATGAGTAGTTTAAGGAAAATGGAAAACTTATGACAATCGCTGAAGCGACTATGAGAATGAACGAGGGAAGTCAGATACAGGTGATGAGATTACTAGGCAGTGCTAAAGATGTCATTTGAGGCTGGTGATTTACAATGGAGTTAATCTGGCCTATTGTGTGATTTTTCTCAGACTGCACTCAGCTACTGGGAGACAGGCATCAAGAAATCACAGAGTAACACACATTCAATGTTGGGGTTTCCTTAGAGGGGAATAATAAATAAAGCTGCAAGGCAATGAAATTTATAGCATTGTCAAGAATATTGTTGAGACAATGGAGCATGTGTTCTAAATGGTCTCAGAAGGGAAATATAGAAGGAAGAGGGAGATAAACTGGAAGAAAATAGAGAGAACATTCGACTGGAGACCACGATGAAGTCAAAGCATTGTTGTAACAGAGGTAATTTTAAAAATCAAGCTGAGAGGAGAAGAGTTAGTGGTCAATGAATATGAATATATTTGAATTATTGTTTTGGACATAGAGAAGTCCAGAACAAGATATCCCCATTGGTGATTCAGAGATTGAAGGACTGAGAGGCCAAAGCATTGGGCCAGGTGATCCAAGAGTGACACAAAAGGATGGTGTCTTGGGAATGGTGGGGATAATTACAAGCCATGAATCAAATTTTCTAATGAGCTACAGACAGTGCTCCTGACTTCAGAAGATGGCAGCATTTAAAAGGTGGAGAGTTTGATGCGATTGAATGATATAAGCCTGAGAGTCTTTTTCTTCTCATCCCTTCCCTCTTCTTTCCTTTTTTTCTTTACTCTTCCCTCTCTCCCCCTCCCCTCCTTCCCTTCCCTTCCCTTCCCTTCCCTTCCCTTTGCTTTCCTTTCCTTTCATTAGAGGGTGAAAAAATAATGATCTAAAAGTAATATAGAACAAGAAAACATCAGTCCTACTTCCTACATTGAGGGTATGCATATGAGGTGTGAGAAAATAAGGTGCTGATGTCCCTTGAGATAACTTGAGAACCTTTTACGATAAGAGCCAGGTTTCAGATACAACAAAAGGTGGATGGAACACTCAGAGAAGAGGCCAAAGATATAGAAGAATTAATGAATTCTGGAATAATAATTTGATAGGGTCCACTGAAAGGGTAAGGAAAGAAGGGGAGAGAGAGAGAGAGAGAGAGAGAGAGAGAGAGAGAGAGAGAGAGAGAGAGGCTGCATTAGGGCAATGAAGCACACAGTGTCATGTAGATTATGATGTGGTGGAGGATTGGAGGTCTTACATGCTGGGAATTTATTGAAAAGATATTAGTCTGATGAAAGCCTGAGATGCTGGTGAGTACTGGGCCCAGAGGCCAGAGAGGCTGCTATTTTTTACACTGGAAGGGACATTGTAGGTCCAGAAACTATGTTCCACGTGCTTTTGTTGACTGATGACTGACTCAGAACTTCAGATTTCAAAAACAGCACAGGATCCAAGATTCATCTTTCATAACTTTTCAGAAATTATTTCCTATTAATTATGGCAAGTCTTTACATGTGGTGTTTTTCAAAATCTGTCCATTTTTATTGACTTTTGTTGAATCTTTATTCAGGTTTATTCTCATTTGTTAGTGAGTGTGCATTTGTGTGTTTCCTGACTCCACTCTTGCCTTTATTGAATAATTAGTATGATATGTTGATTGGTCTGATTTTCATTAACTATAACCCTGGTTGGGCCTTCAAAATATGTATGGCACCCACTCATTTGAGCTGGACTTATCAATATCTGTTGTGTGTGTGAAACCAAAAACTGAAACTAATTTACAGACCATGTGGTATCAATGAAAGTTACAATTAAAAGCTGAGGATGGGTGATTAAGTCAAACAAGGAATGATGAAGTAGCCAGATGGATAAAAGGGAGTTTAGAGTTATGCAGGGTAATCATGCATCTGTTTTTCTTTCTTAGAGGCTTCGCATAGTTGAAGCATGAATTACTATGAGCTGACAGGATATTGGTTTGGTTCGCAATGTAGAACCTTCCCAGATGGCTCAATGTGCTCATTTCCTGCCATGGAATGGTCAGGGATTATTCTGCAATTTTGATGCCCTCTTATTTTAGTGTATTATATCATTGTTATTTCTTCTAAAAGTTTTGAATATATTCAATAATATATTATGTCACTGTTATATACATAAAAATACAGGGTGGGGCAAAAATAGGTTTACCATCGTGAATATGCAAACACAGTTTATTTTTGTATTATTATTTATTATTTTTCATATGAACAAGAGTAAACCTACTTTTGCCCCATTCTGTATATTATATAAAACAGAAATGTGTCCACAATACATTATTGAATGAAAAGAGCGGATTATCAAGTTAACACATGATGTCATTTAGGTAAAAGTGTGTGTGTGTGTGTGTGTGTGTGTGTGTGTGTGTGTGTGTGTATTATAGGCATAAAAGGGATATGGAGATGTATGCCAAACTGTTTATAGTAGTTATTGATTACAAGGCACAGGAATGTGAAATTTAACTTTTTTCATGATTTTTTTGTCTTCTGTAATCAATCAAATAATAGTACTTAATAAAATGCTATATGTTTATACACATATCTATCTTCAAATGAATTAATCTATTATATTGCTTTCATGTCACCTTTTAGAACAAGAGACCCATATTTGAGACTGGGATCGCTGATTCAAATTCTATGACTTGAAAAAGGAACAAAGTTTTTTGTTTTGCTTGTACAGCTGACACATACATACACATGCACACTTTCAGGCTCTGGAGGTGAACCTGAAAGATAGATCTGAGTATGAATATCCAGTATGAATAAGTGGGACTGTTTGGAAAGGATTAGACCAGTTGTGAAGCTTTCCGTCAGCAAAGAATAATAAATGGGGTACAATAAGCAGATAAGCCTTGGAAGGGGAATACTCAGAGACTATCAGCAATATTAATCATACAGCTTTGGTTGGGTGTGAAGTTCTCTTTATGGGTGGCACACTATTCCAGTCATGCCTTTGGTTTAAATTAATATGAAACTGTGCATCTTCCTTTTATTGCATGTGTACACAAAATTATAATTGCTTACAGTCATATTTGCTATCTGGTGTTTACACCCAACAAGAATTCTTCAATAGCAAAACACAACTTAAGTATATTCCATAAATGATATTCAGTGCCTGTCTTATGCTATGTGGAACATACTAATATAGTGAAGTGATGTGCTGACAATTCTGTGTGTGTGTGTGTGTGTGTGTGTGTGTGTGTGTGTGTGTGTGTGTGTTTAAATGACAGTTTTCAACCCTTTGCCTTCCACTGAGAGATGTGGAAAAGTGGTAAGCAGCAAATGGAGTCATGTACCCTGATATGTCCAACAGCATAGAGAAAAGGGTAGCTAATCTTTAGGAATAAACTATTGTCATTCAAACAAACAAACAACACCTCTGGAATTGGGCTTTGTGATAGGTGGATGACATAGACTTGAAATGAAAATGTAGCTAGGGATGGGAAGGAGAACAAAATACTGGCATTCTTTCAGCTGTTGAATTATTTATTCTTCAAACTACAAATCTTCACTATTGCAGTAAATTCCATATTTCGGCAGTTCACTGGAATCTTAAGGGATAAAACACCCGTTGATTAAATTCTGGAACTGAAGAAGAAAGAATGCCTCCCCTTGGTCTCCTAGTTCACGGTGGTAATAAAACACCAGGAAACCAGGAAGTCTGAGGCTTAAGAAAAGAGTATAAATTCATGGTTCTTACCAAGGGGCACGACAAATGAAGTACCTGGATGGCTTTTTCGAAATATGAATGTCTGAACCCACCTTCAACATTTAAGTAGGGTCTAGGCATGTGTATTTTGAAGATGTTGCAAGTGGATGTTTAGGCCCAGCTCTGTTTGAGAACCATTGATGAACTGAATACAGACAGCAAGGATAACACAATGGCAACCACAACAGCTACCACAAAAACAACAATAACAAAGGCAGCCACATTATAGCTTATAAAGTATTTTCAACTGCGTTCTTTTACCTCATCTTTAGAATAATCCAGCAAGGTAAGTCATATTAAACTCATTTTATGAAAGGAGAAACTGAGGCTTGGAGAAGTTCTGTAAATTTCCTATTTCATTGCACAGAAAACAGCAGAGCTAATCTCTACTGCAAATCTACTGACTTTTTTAGTATCAAAATCTCCTTTGGCATGGAAGTCACTTACATCATCAGATCATGTCTGAGCATTTCTTTTTCCAGCCTGTTCCCCACAGCGCCTTTCTTTCATGTGTCCTACCCAGTGGAATCCCATCCTTGAAAGCTCTGTTTCCATACAAATATATTAGCAGGAATTTGGATTTGGTAACTTAGCTTTGGGAGGAGACATATTGACAACTATATCACTTTGATAACCCCATAGTAATTTCCTGATTTTCTCAGTGCAACAACACACACACACACACACACACACACACACACACACACACAGGGGATTTCCAATGACATCTTAAGGGAATTCCAGACACCAGATTAATATTGTACTAATAATGGAGAAAAATAATTGGTATTCAAGACCAATTCCTTTCTTCCCTAAAAGCTACACATATATTGATTATAACTTACGAACTCTAAGGTTTAAGAATAAGTGTATAGATGTTCTCATTGAGCAATTTCAATTCCCTGCGGCAATTTCTCCAAAAAGACAAACAACTTTTGCATTCCTCAATTAATACTTTTTAAATTTCAATTAAGCATTTAAGCATGTTTCCATTTATGGTGTAAGGGCATTTATAATAATTCCTTGTTTAGAGAAGCTCTATGGTTCTTCTACTTTTAGCTTTCCCCAGAGTGCAAGCTTTTCTTTCTGAACATGATTTTCATTCACTCTTTTTTTTGTTGTTGCATTTGCTACATTTAACATTTCTTTCTAAAATCTTGCTCTTCTATGTCTTGACAACTCATTACTTTGTCCTTCTTTCCATGGGACTTATCTACATAGAATAACATCTCTCAATATAACTGTGACCTTGCAGAAAAACTTTCAGGCAATTCTCAAAGTTTCTGGAGGTCAGAGAGAACAAGCTCACAAGTCAGTCACAGGGACAACCTAGCACAAAAGTCATGGAGGCGGCACGTTTGAATGAGACGTACCCTACAGGATGGACTGAAAGACTTAACTTTTAGGCAAGACATGCTTCACTGGAAGTTTTAACTTAGAACTGACATAGCTCCCAAGTGAAGTCTCAGATTAACCTGATTTGTTTGTTAGCTCATCCACCCAAGAAATGGAAAAACTGACTCTATTTATCAGCTCCCAATTCCTCTTTATATTTTTATTCAGCCTCTTAGTCAAGGTAGCTAAACTCAGGAGTGTCACCACCTGACTTAAGTGCTTAAGATGTGAATTGTGGAATGATACCATTTGGTCCACATTGTTGATGTTCCTACAGGAAGTAAAGTTTGGTAAAGCAAAAAGAGAGCCAGCAATGATATCTACTTATCTCCTTGGTGCCCTTTCTGATACCTATTTATCTGAATGCACTATCTAAAGAATGACTTGTACTATAAATGTATTTTCTGAGACATGGTATAACTGAGAGAGAAGAGGGAATACTACTTTGTCAAATGAAGACTTTCTCAAAGACTTCTTTGCTTATTTATACAATTTATTTTTAACTGAAAAGCTGTTTGTTTGTTTTTAAATCTTAAATTTGGCTATCTTCTGTTAGTTTTCAGCCTTAATGGGGCTTTGAGGACAATTGCTGAAGCTGCCTAAAGGGAATACAGCCCTACTGTCTACCAACAGCACATGTTCTTTGAAAGTTAGATTCTGACAGATAATTGAGCTGGGAAATTAGTTGTCTGCTTAGCAGGCAGAATGTTTGTGTGGGAATCAAAAGCTGTATAAGCAGTCAGCCAGACCATTATTTCTGTTCACTAGTAAACAATAAGTTGATCTGCTGAAACAACTTTCTTACGACAAATAATATTAGGAGCCATATTCATCATAGTGTGATACTTGATAAAAATATTTGTCAGGATAGCAACGCTAGAGAATATATTTCTTTTTAATGTAACCCTTATATCTGGCTAGAGATAGAGCATGATGGTTATTATTCATTTCAGGACAACTCATAATCACCTTGCAATAAGAAGATCCTTGAAACTCTTTTGTGAAGCAAAAACTATTATCTGTATTTTAAGAAATGAAAGAAAATATGGCAAAAATTATCCCATTTTGGAACGTGTATAAAATGCCCTTGAATGAATGATGATTTGTCATCACATGCAGCTGTTGAAAGAAAATTTCCAATGTATAGTTCAAAGTATTATAATAATAATAGAATAAGCATATATCACATATCCTGGATTAGGGTGAATTAAAGACAGAAACAGGGGCAGTTAAATAGCAACAAAAAGGTTTCTGTGAAAAATAATGGCTGTGAAGAGGCATGCATAGAAAGTATAGAAAGTTTAGAGATTGTTTATAGCTCAACCAAAAGTAACTGTAACTTTATCTGAAAACTGCTTTAATATCTTCCAAAAATGCTCAGATAAGGATGGAAAGTAGATAAGCATCTAGAAATAGAGTCAGATATATATGGGAAATAATTACATGGTAAAAGTGGCATTAAAATTTGTAGAAATAAAAATTGATTATTTAATAAACAGTTTTGGAATAATTACCAGTCATTTGAAAAAAATAAAGCTAGAATACTAATGCAGTATTTTTAAAAGTAAATTCCAGATTGAACAATGATTAATGTTAAAAATAACATTATGAAAGAATCAGAAGATATAAAGAGATACTTTTATAATCTTGCATGATAAAAGTCTTTCTTAGCCTGAAATAAAAACCAGAATGATATACAAGTAAATATTTTAAATCTTGAATTCATAAAATTGAAAACTTTTATACTGCAAAAAAACACCATATATAAGGCTGATGCACATGAAATATCTGTAATCAATGTAATAGAAAAAAAAAGTATTTGTAGTATACAAAGCACTTTTATAACTGAAAAGGAAATTGGTGGCCCCTGAAAAAATATATAGGCAAAAAGATATATATATATAGGCAATTCCCTAAAAGAAGAAATATAAATGGTCAGGAAATTATATAAATATTTCAGCCTTTTTAGTAATCCAATGAATATGCAATAATGAGATATTGCCACTTTTCTGACTAGAAAATTTAAAAAGACTGATCAAACTCAGATTGGCAAGAGAAAGGAAATTGACTTTTTATTGTATTGTTCGAGGGAGCATGTAAATTGACACTTTTTTTCCAGAACATAAATTAGAAACATATGTCAAAACTTGAAATATGTAATTACTTGTAAGCAATTATTCTAAGTAGATAAATATACAAGAGCTCAAGGATTTCTGAACAATGATGTTCACTGCTATTGTAGTTCTTTTTTTCTCTTACAAATTGGTTTCTTTATGAAAAAATTTTAAACATACAAGAGTAGAAAAAGAATGGTATAATTGGGAAAAAAGAAGAGACATCTGTAATACTCTCAATAATAAAGATATTTTTTTAAAAAAAGAATGGTACAATTAAACATAACTAAATTACCCAAATTCAACAATTACCTACATTTTGTTAATTTTGCTTCATCTGTCACCCCTGTACTTTTATTTGGGAGAGCTTGCACTTTTATTTGGGTGTGAGGACTAAGTATATTAAAGTAACTCCAAAACAATATAATATACTCCACAAACTCTTTAGGATGTATACTTGAGAAATAAAGACTTTATAATAAAACCTAACTAGAAAAAGCTATTAATATTATCTAATATCCAGCCCATTTTAAATTTCCTCAATTTTCTCAAAAATGTTTAGAATTGGTTTGTTTGAATTAAGATGTTAAGTTTCATATATTACATTTGGTTCATTATGTCTTTTAGTTTTTTTTCTCCTTTTTAAAAATCTGTTACATGTCCTCCTGATCCTCTTTTTAATGCCATTGATGTATTTACTGAAGAAACTCAGTCATTTATATACAATAGAATTTCCCACAAACTGAATTTAACTGATCGCTTTCCAACATGCTATTTAACTTGTTCTTACCTTATATACTGCAAAATGGTAGATATATGGGCTTGATAAAAAATTTTTGACAAGAATGTTGCATAAGTAATGCTATGTTCTTCCTGTGACAAAATGCCCAATTGTTCTGTTTAAGTGATATTAAGATTCAGATGTGTCCAGGTGACGCATGATGCATCCACTATAAAGTTCTCCAACAACTTCTCACTAATTGTTTTATATCAGTGTGGATAGTTGCGTAGATCATTATTTCATTTGGGATTGCAAAACACTTTTTAAAATTACATATGTCAACCATTTGCATTCATTAGCTGGAATACTTTAAAGAACTTTTCCTTATCAAATGATTACACCGAAATTCATTTTGTACATCAAAGACTGGCTTGATGCTTTTCCTTTGCTGTTGTTTTTTAGAATGAGTTGGTTTCCAAGAAAACTCTAATGGTGAACATTGAGTGTTTGTGGTGCTTATATAATGAACTTGTAGATTTTCATATTCTTAATGTCTTTCAATCTCTTGTAGCTGTTATTATTTTCATGCACAAATTAATTATATTGGCTTAGTAGAAGCCCCTTCAAATTTCAAATTAACTCTACTGCCCTTTTGACATAACTCCTGTTGTTTTTCGAGAAGTTTCTTGCTTTTTGGCAGATCTAAAGTCCTCAACTCACTTTATACATTTCTCCTTTTTTTAAAAAATCTGTAACATGTCCTCCTGATCCTCTTTTTAATGCCATTTATGTATTTACTGAAGAAACTCAGTCATTTATATACAATAGAATTTCCCACAAACTGAATTTAACTGATCGCTTTCCAACATGCTATTTAACTTGTTCTTACCTTATATATTGCATTTTACCAAGAAGCCTTGTTATTTTTGTGGGAGTGGGTGGGAAATCATATTTAAAGATCTGCCCTGGCCAGTGTGGTTCTGTTGGTTGGAGCCTTGTCTTGTGCACCTAACGGTCCTGGGTTTGATTACCCGTCAGGACATGTACCCAGATTGCTGGTTGGATCCCGGGTCAGGGCACATACAGGAGGCAGCCAATTAATGTTTTTATCTTTCTCTCTCTTACTCCCTCTCCTTTCCTCTCACTCTAAAATAATTTTTAAAAGTGTGTCCTTTGGACTTGTATGCATGCATCTTAGCATAACCAATAGACATAGACACTGGGGCAGTGGGGGCTTGCTCCCGGGTGAGCATGGCTGGGAAGGGGGGGGCGGTCAATTGGGGGAAAAGGAGACATATGTAAAACTTTAGACAATAAAAAAAATGTGTTCTTTGGTGAAGATTTAAAAAAATTATAAAAATCCAAATCTGGCCACTGAGGATACTCAATCCTCCTGAATTATTATTGCTGTTATGGCTTTTCTGTGGACACAATTAGGAACTAGGCATTTTGAAAAAAAAATAAAGAAAATATTGATATTTTCAATTTGAGTTAAGCTTATAGGAGTTTGCTTAACTTCCTTGATTTAAGACGTGTACTTCCTCTTCACTGAAAATCATGGTCCTGAATGATATTAACATAATTATTTATTTGCTTTGTCCTATAATATAATAGCTTCAAAAATGACAAAAATATTATCGTAACTCACTGTTTAAGATTACTTTGCAATTCATTTTGTCATACTATATTTTGGAGTCACTTGAAATAATTCTTGGCCATTGTTTTAGTCTGTTCTGGCTGCCATAACAAAACATCATAGATCGGATGGCTTAAACAATAGGAATTTATTTCTCACTGGTCTGGAGACTGGAATTCCAAAATTAAGGAGCCAGCAGGGCTAGTGTCTGGTAAGGCTTGCTTCTCTTTCTAGCTTTTAGAAAGCTGCCTTCTTGCTGGGAGGTCACATGGCCTTTCTTTGGTGTTTGCACCAGGAGAGAGAATGCTCCTGCCACTTCCTCTTCTTGTAAGGGCACTAATTCCATCATGAAGCACCACCCTCAAGACCTCATCTAAGCTTAAGCACCTCCCAAGGGCTCCGTCTCCAACTACCATCTCACTGGGAGTTAGGGCTTTCATCTATGGATTTGGGGAGGGAGGGGCAAAACATTAATTCCATAATAGCTACCTTCACTGATATTTCATATTCCCCTCTTTATCTTTTTCTTAAGCCCTTGCTACTTTCTGAAATACAATATATGTTTCTTGTTTAATTTAGGATTGTTTATATTTCCCACTAGAATGGAAACAAGAATTTTCAGTCTTTTCATTTATCGATTCTTTAGCACCTCAAAAAATGTCTGACTCATAGCAGATGCTCAGCAAATATGTGTTGGATAGGTAAGTGTCCAGAAAGTCTTAGAGGTTCAAGTAGGCCAGATATATATATATATATATATATATATCTTTTATAAGAAACAATCTGCTCAACTCTGTAATAAGCAATGTGGTATAGAAAATCTTTGTATTATGTTCACATCCACAATTAGGATCATCTTGACAGTCATTCAGTGAATTTCTGAATTAAAATTCTTCTTTGGAAAAATATCTAATTAATAAAGTTACAACAAACAAATTAGGCTATCTGAAAAAGAATAGCAAAGTAATTTAAATTCCAATGCTGATATGGGCCTCTGTTTATTATAAATAAAGGCTTCTTTACTTTAGAATAAACAACTGGGACAAATTGGCTTAATATTTCCTTTCTTTCTGCTCATAAGATATTTCAAGCAACATAATGGGCTTATATTACCCATCTTGTTTTTCAATATGCATATGGCGACTATTATGTAAATGTTCCTTACAAATAAATGATGCTGTTTAGTAAACAATGTATGTAATTTGCTGCTGAAACCATGATTATGTGAAACAAAAAAAGTCTTTGAATCACCCTAAAAAAAGGATTAAATTCTAAGAGAATGATAAATAGGAAATAGCTGATACAATGAAACTAGCACTTTACTAGAATTTGTCAAGGGAAGAGGCTTTAAGAAGATAGAGCACATTTTCTAGCTTTTTTAAGGAATATAGTTTATGAGAACTGAAAGCTAGCTGCTGGGAAACTGAAATTGCATGGAGGGAAATCATGACTGAGGTAATCCAGTGCCAGCGCATTACTTCGCTTTTCACAAACCCAAATGAGTATAATGAGGAGAGGAGTGCTTGTGATTATTCATGGCTATTTTAGATATTTCAGAAAGTGCAACGAAGAGATGGAATTTAGTAAGCATTGCACATTTCTTACTAACCCCAAAATTATGTGTTCTTTCGTGAACTTCAAACTACTAAAGAATTTTAAATAATATTTGTAGCCTACTGGATGTAACATTACAGAAGACTGAAAATAGACAGCATCACGTCAAGCAGTTAGGGACCATATTATAGCTAGACCCGCAACTCAGGGAGATTCCTCTCAGGGACCCTTCAACTACTCCATTTTGAGTTAAAGATGTTTTGTTATATTCTGTTATAGGCTCATAGATCTTAGCATTTAGTTTAACACTTTTGTAACACATGAAAAGGAGTGGATCCTCCAGGCATAAGGAGCTTCCCATGGTCACATGATTAGATAGTTTATATGAGGCCAAGACTGAAACCCATTCTGCCTACCAGTTACTAGAGTCTCTTTGCTGGCAGAAGGAATTCCAAATCTCTTTTATTACTGGATGAGATTGGCTAAATAAAACACACACACACACACACACACACACACAGATTCACATACACATATACATGTACTTTTATTTATGTTCCTTAATTCCATTCATAAGTACCTAATGATTCACAATGCTATTCATAAGTGCCTAATGATACGTTCAGTCATATGATCTTGGTTAGCGTGTGATCTTGGTCTGTTTCTTAGGGCACCAAATTTTCTTAACAGCACCCGGAGCTTAGGACATACAGCAGTGATGTGTTTTTTTTCTTAAGGTGATGAAAATGGCACAAGAGTCCTTTCATTTATTTCCTTTTTTGGTCACTGGCATTCCGAAAAGATCAGAAGCATATACCGACTCTGGCTGAAAGCCCAAGTATTTAAAATTGCCCTATTATACTAGAAAACAAGAAATAAGCTATGAAAAAGTAGCATATAGGCTATCTTACTATCTCCCTACATAACTGCAGAGAGTGGATAGGAAGGGCATGCCAGGATATTGTCCTTAAATGATACATGTTTAAAAAATATCAGGAAAAAAATTAACAGCTTAAAAAAATAAGAAGTAGAGAGGACATTGTTAAAAATTGTATTATCTACACTTTTTCAGGATTTTGTTTTTCAATGATTGATACTCTTTCCAAATTTGGGGATTATGCACAAGCCTTCTGTCATTAACGCTTTCTGTATAATACCTTTTGTTTTGTTTTTCCTTTTGAAGACATACCATTAAATTTTTTTAACTGGATTATTGAGAATACAACAGATGTCTCCTTTCACCGCTCCCCTGCCACTATTTTCCCCCTCCACTTAGTTCCCACCTCACCCCAGGCCTTCACCACCCTATTGTCTACACCCATAGGTAATGCATATCTTATCTAATAAAAGAGTGATATGCAAATTGACCATCACTCCAACACACAAGATGGCTGCCCCCATGAGACCAAAGATGGCTGCCCTCATGTAGACACAAGATGGCCACCACAAGATGGCCAGCAGGGGAGGGCAGTTGGGAGGGATCAGGTCAGCATGGGAGGGCAGTTGGGAGGGATCAGGCCTGTAAGAAAGGGCAGTTGAGGGCAATCAAGCCTGCATGGTAAGGCAGTTAGGGGTGACCAAGCCAGCATAAGAGGGAAGTTAAGGGCGACTGAGCCTGCAGGGAAGGGCAGTTGCGGGGGACCCAGGCCTGCAGGGGAGAGCAGTTGGGGGGGACCAAGCCTGCAGGGGAGGGCAGTTAGGGGTGACCAGGCCTGCAGGGGAGTACAGTTAGGGGCAATTGGGCTGGCAGGGGAAAGCAGTTAGGCATCAATCAGGTTGGCAGGGGAGTGGTTAGGGGGTGATCAGGCTGGCAGGCAAAAGTGATTAGGGGCAATCAGGAAGGCAGGCAGGCAAGCAGTTGGGAGCCAGCAGTCCAGGCAGTCAGACATCCCTCGAGGGGTCCCAGATTGGAGAGGGTGCAGGCTGGGCTGAGGGACACACACACCCGTGCATGAATTTCATGCACCGGGCCTCTAGTATGCATATAAATTCTTTGGTTAATTTCTTCCCAGCTCCTCCTCTCCCTCCCCTCTGAGATCCATCAGTCTGTTTCATGTTTCCATGCCTCTGGTTCTATTTTATTCATCAGTTTCTTCTGTTCCTTAGATTCTTTGTTCATTTATTTTGATTTTTAGATTCAATTGTTGATAGATATGCATTTATTGCCATTTTATTGTTCATATTTTTTATCTTTTATTTCTCCTCCTCCTCCTCCTCTTTCTCTTTCTCCTTCTCTTCCTTCTCCTGCTCCTCCTCCTCCTTCTTCTCCTTTCCCTTTAACATTTCATGTAAGACTGATTTGAAAGCTCAAAATAAACTGTAGTCGTTATTCAAGATTTAGTTGGATTTGGGGGGCCCTAGTCTTCCTTTGCGTGCTTTATTTAGATATGAATCCAGTAACTCCGTGACGATGGGCTTCTCTAGGTGGTGCATCTGCCTTTCTTAGGTTAGTACATTTTGCTGCTCATCAGAGACGTGCTTGTGACTGAGGTAAAGGAAGTGAAAGTGTAAAAGGACAAGGATATGGGTTGAGTAGTGAAGGATCCTGATGATATTTTAGTGATTTCTAAGGGGTCGGGGCACTGATGATGGAATTTGTAATCCAGGGCATTGCAACGGTGGTCTTGAGGATGGATGAGGTAAGTGGGTGTTAGTACCGTGGGAATGGCCTTCCACCCAGAAAAGGAGCCTAAGAAACCCGACACTCGTTCCCATCGTTTCTCCCCAAACCTAGGAACATAGGCAGCTGGCTAGACGCAAATACAAATAACTCTAGGGACAAAATTACAGCTTGTGAAGATTAGAAAATGCTTACCCTTTCAAAAGTACTGTAACTTTCAAGTTAAATGGAGAGGATGAACCACCAAATAAACTTTTTATTTCAATGTTCTTTGCTTGTTCATGAAATGTAAGAAAAAAAGGAAACAAAACAAAACTGGAGTTGTAAGGGAAACGGCATGTTTAAAAGGAAATGCATTTTGAAATGTGGGAAGAGCCATCAGGAGTGGTGGAGAAAACCACAAGCACTTTAAAAATATTGGCATGAAATACTGACGAGGGCTGTGGAGTTTGCCCAGGAATTCTTTCTTGGTTTTAGTGGATTTGCCGGATTTGCTCTTTTAAACATCTGTTTCAACTTCCTTAGAATAAGCAGAGGCAAAAAAAATCCAAGATGCATTAGAAGTAAGAATTCCAGATGTGATTTAGAACCTGCCTATCAAAGCGTTCTAATGACTCTTGCGTCCAGAACTGAGTTAACCAAGGATTGAGGCCTAGTGTATGAGACACTCATTTGCAGGTGCAGATGTAGCGGGATTGCATGACTCTGGGGCCCACAGTGGCAGCGGTGGCCCCGATCAGAGCTAAGGCCAGCGTGATTGTAGAGTCATAGTTGGCTCCTGAATCCTTTCCCAGAAGACTGGACTCCCTTGGCAGACCGGTTCTCCAGCGTGGTTCTGGAAGTCATTCCTGCAGTCCCAGCTCTGGAACTTGCTCCTACAGCTCTTGTAACAATTTTGTAAATACTGTATTAAATCACTTTCTGCTTAAAACAGCTAAATGTTTTCTATTACCTGCAGCTGAACTTTCACATAATAGTAAAGGACATCCTTATCATATGCTTCCAGTATTGTCCTGGCTGGAAGGGCTTATGAAAGGGAAGGATTAAATGTATTGAAAACCTAGTATCCCCACCCCCCCCACCCCCCCGCCAATATCATTGTTCTCTTCCTATTGTGTTCTCTCTGGAATCAGAACCAGACCACTGGCTTTCTTTCTTTCTTTCTTTCTTTCTTTCTTTCTTTCTTTCTTTCTTTCTTTCTTTCTTTCTTTCTTTTTTATCTTTGGCAAATTATTTGACTTCTCAGTGCCTGAGAATCATAATAATGTCCATGGCACAGTTATGATAATTACATTATCACAGCGTGTAAAGAATGTAGCACAATTCCTGGTACGTAGTAAGTGATCAATAAATGAAATCTACTACTAACATTATTACCTCTGAATAACTGCTTCCATTCATCATGCTAGCTGCTTGACAAATGGTTTGCATACCTTTGAGGGGAAGAACTAGGTTTCATTCATTCATCTTTCTATCTCAAGAGTGCATCACAAAGCTTGGCACTTAGTAAATATTTAATGCCTCCTGAATAACTGTTTCTGAACGAAGAGTCTACGCGTGTAAAAAGATGCTCAAAGTTCTCAAAGTATCCTGTTCTTTTATTTTCTTTAGGAAAACTGGAGGATGCCTAACCTTCTCTGGAGCCTTCCTTGTGAATAAAAGGTAGAAGAGAATAAAAAATGTAAAAGAACATTAGCTGTTTCAGGTTCTGTACCTCATGTATAATGAAAGTAAGATCCCAAGTTACTGTTCTTGCTCAAGTTCACAAACATACAGACCTACAACCAGTTTTCTGTAATTCTCCTATCAGATTTTTCTACTGCATCATGCCAAGGAGGAGATGGTCATTAAAGTCTCCTCCAGCCATGAGAGCCTATGATTTTAACAGGTGAGCTTTCAAAAACTGTATTGTTTTGAATATGCCCCTTCAATTATTGAAAATTTCCACATTTTTATCCACATTCTTGAATAGTACGATTGTATCGTGTGTGTTTTTATTACTGAAGACTATAAATCTAAATAGCAATAATTGTATTCTGATACAATATGGTGACATCTCAGAGTAATGACAGGTCTATAGGGACTCATCCCCTGAAACTAACAGTTTCCATGGCTTAGAGGCCTTAAGTCTTCTGTTGTGACTTTGTGTCCGTTTCTTTTCTCATGTTGTGTCTGTCTCTTCCTGCTTCCATCAGTAATCTCCCCAGAAACTCGCACCAATTTCCTAATTTTCAAGTGTTCAGGAAAATACGCTATTATAACTAGTCCAAACAAAGAGTAAATTGACTACAAATGAGAGCTTTGGGGATTTTTCTAAGGATAGATACGAATTTTAGTGGGAAGACCATTGGTATTGGTTTGGCCCCTCAAGGAGCTTTTCCCCCCTTCTCTTCTGATTTCCATTGGCGTTTTGATCATTGAGGTGACCAGACAAGTAGCCTTAACATATGTTAGACTCTACTGATTCAGAACAATGAAGCAGCAACTAATGAAAAAATTCTGATAAAGTAAATCTCTACCTAATGTAAAATACGACAGCCACTTTGAAAGACATTCTGGTGATTCCTCAAAAAGTTAAACAAGAGTTATCATTTGACTCAGTAATCCCACTCTGAGGTATATACCCAAGAGAAATAAAAACATGTCCATACAAAAACTTCTGCAAGAATGTTCATAGCAATTATTATTCATAGTAGTCAAAAGGCGGAAACAACCAACTAATTTATGGATAAATAAAATGTACAATATCAATACAATGGAATATGGTTTGACCACAAAAGAGGAATGAAGTGCTAATACATGCTACAACATGGATAAACTTTGAAAACATTATGTGGATAAAGAAGATAGGCACAAAAGACTAAATATTATGTTATTGTATTTATATGAAATGTCCAGAATAGGCAAATTTATAGAGAAAAAAAAGTAGATTAATGGTTGGCTAGGGCAGGGGATGGGAGTATTGTTAGGCAATTTTGTGGAGTGATAGCTAAAGGGTAGAGGGTTTTTGGGGGGGACTTGATAAAAAGGTTCTAAAATTGACTGTGGTGATGGTAGCACAATTCTGTATATACTAAAAGCCATTGAATTATGCACTTTAAATAGGTGAATTGTATGGTATGTGAATTATATCTCAGTAAAGCTGTTACCAAAAAGTCTCCATGTAACGACATGATCAGACTCCAGTTGAAATTCCATTAACTTCAAACAATATTTTATTCAAGAAACTTGGACAGTTCTTTAAAGTTTACTGTCAAAAGACCCTGTGCGTAATAGCATTTCCTTGGGAACAAATGCTCTTCCCAAATTGTCTATTTAGGTGGTAGGAAAGTTAATCAAATATTACCACTCCAAATATACAATGATAAATAGTAAACTTTCAATGACTGCCTTGTGTCCTATCTGATTTATCTGTTTCCTTATGAAGACATCACTGTCTGGAATCTCACAGTGCGATGCAAACAGGATTTCTCCAATTAAAGACAGGAAGGTTCAAAAGCAGGAAGATGGTTAATCAGCACAGAAGAATTTCTAACCTCCTTGTTAATTCGTAATCGAGTAAACTTGCTTTCCTTTCTTTTTCAGTGTTACTGTGGAGATCAGGGAATTGTAACCACGTGTGGTTTAGACAGGAAGCTTCTTACAGAAACAAAAGGGCAGAGGGCAGCAGCCCTGAGTTGGGGCAGGACTGAACAACAGAGGCCCGAGATGTGCTCTTGGTTCCGTCAGGGGTTGCTGGGTGATGCTGGTGACTCATTTGTGTCTCTCAGGCCTCCTTTCTCTGTCTGTTACAAGCTTTCCAATTAAGTCCTGGAAAAAGATGTAGCAGCTTACTGACCTGCGGTATTTTTTCTGAAACTCTCCACAACACGATTCTCACCTTCCGGTGTTGTTATTACATTTTTAAAAAAGACAAGGCAACAATCTGACATTTCATTATCAAGTAAGTTTAAATAGGAGAGAATAGGGGGAAAAAATTGTTAATGATTCCATCTGAACTGTCCAGAGATAAATGTATTTTAGGTGCAATATTTTAGATTGTTTGAAACAATGATGCCAGGACCTAATAAGAAAATCTCAACCTAATTACCTGTATATCTTACATGTATGAAAAATTGGAAGTTTTTCTCCGTATGACAGACTTCCAATTGCATGACTTTTTTCTTCTCTCTGGATTTCTGCCTGATTTAAGAATACTCTTGGCTGGAATATTATCTTATAGTTCCATATACGGGAGAGGGGTGGAGAAGAGAAGAGGACCGGGCACAGAGGGGAGAGGACAAAGATGAGAGATGTTCTGGCTTCAAGCTTCTGCCTCAGGAATGCCCCTCACGTGTCATCTGATTTTGTCTTTGGCGGTCCCGGAATGGTGGGCCTTGTTCATGTGTGACTCCTAAGAAAGGGCGGTAGGCAGAGCAGTGGCCTCCGAAGATAGTTCTGTCTTAATTCCTAGAACCTGTACATATCTTAGCTTATATGGCAACGGGGAGTTAAGGTTGCCGATGGAATTAATAAACAGCTAGCTTTAAAGTTGGGAATTAACCTGGATTATTTAGGTAGGACCAACATAATCACAAAGGCTCTTAAAAGAGGGAGAGGCTTTCCTCTCCCACAATAAACACAATCACAATCAGTATTGTTGATTTCATTTTCCATAGAACTTTTGATCCTATAATACCCTCCTTTTCTTCCAGTGGTCACTGCCTTAGTTTAGGTTCTTTTCATAAGTCACTGTGGATGATAGATTGCTTAAAAGTTGAGAAAAGATCTAGATGCCTTAGTGTGCTTACGTAAAAACAGTGCTGCTTTTGAATTTTGAAACACAACTAACTTTTCTCAATGTGAAATCAGTGAAAGGAGAGCCTCAATATTTTTCTTTAATTCGTGGAACTTATTCTTGTTCTCATTCTTATCAATATATGGAGTGATTGGTGTCAGAGACCAGGAAGGCATGATCCTGTCATAGGGACGTGGGCTTCAAGGGATCAATGAGGATGGCTCTGAGAACCATTTCAGATGTATATGTCACTGTGTCCATGAAAGAGCTTGGAATATGGCGATTACCAAAGAAGCTACGGGAGAAGCCAGAAAAGTCAGTTGTTTTATTAGGAGAAAGAGGGAGGAAAGGAAATGGTGATGGCTGATGCACCTGCGTACAGTGGTCTGGCCCCTGGCTGTGCGATACCCTGAGCTGAGTTGGCTTGAATGTACTTATCATCCTCACCTTCACAAATGGATCTGTAATGATAATGCACTTCAAAAAGTTTTTATAGATTTTGTTTGAGTCTCACTCTAACTCTATAGATAATAGGAATTATTATCGTTCATTTCACAAATGGAAGGAATCGTGGCAGAGTGTTTGAGAGGTTTCCTCAAGATGAAAGGAGCTAGTCAGTCACCAATAGATCTGGAATCAGGCCGGTCATCCTGGGGCTCTTACTATCATGAGAGCCTGACTCTCAGCAATCAACAGAGAGAAATGAAATTATGTAATAAGATACAGGTTCGTTGAGGGCTGATTCTGAAACATGTTGGAAACCAACGTGAAATTTGCAAGCACATTAAGATACATTTTCTAGGAAATGTCTGAAAATTGTTTGTCCTGGTTTTTGATTATATTTGTCCCCTGTGGATCTGCTTTTTTTTTTTTTTTCAGGTACATTTCCAATTTTATAAAGTCAGATTACTATCTTCATGTCTATCACATTAGCATAAATATACTCATATCTATCATAACACATGTCCTGACTCGGTGTTTGGTAAATTAGATCATCATATGATTTGGGATTTGGTTATCATATAAATATCACAGGTGTTGAAAGACTATTGTAATGGCTACTTGCTATCAATAGATCTCTTTTCCTCTTCTACGTATTTAACACATGTAATACTTTTTATTTCTCTCTTTTTAAAATCAGTTAGAATGAGTTTTAAAAGGAGAAAATGTGTGTTTCTCACAGTGCTGGGTCCCTTTTCATGGGATGCAGTAACAGAGTCCTGGATAAGGGTTCAAATGCCCTGGTATAATTTTTAGGCAACTTCAAAATATCAAAATATATTTAAAAGAAAGAGAAAAAAAGTTGACATCAACCACGCCTTTCAATGTATCTTGCGTAGTTTATTCTGACATGAAATTTGGTGCAGTCTCGTGTGGGTGCTTTTTCCAGACTGGGAACAAATGGGACAGAACCACACAGTCTCATTAGCCTCCTTCTTTCACCTGAGGTAGAGGCAGATGAGTGCCCCATCCCTGTTGGGAACAGTCCACCAAATGGCAGGCCATTCTTCCGTCTTTAGGGGAAGAAGTGCTACCCAAGGTCAATGAGAGAGATCTTTTGAGTCTTTAGTTTGGGCTCCTAACATGCTCTCTGCTGGGACGGAAGATCAAAGTACTTACTAGGTAGCCAGCAAACAAAGGGAACTCCAGGCCTCTCTACTTCCCAGAGTTAGCAATCTCTTTGAACAATGCTTCACTTCAGATAACACTTATGTAATCCAGAATTTTTTTTTTAGATTCTGTTGTGAGGAGCCAGATTATTTTTACTGTTGTTTGCAAATCATACCAATTGAAACTACAAAATAGTGTTTTCCTCCTTAAAATGATAGTACTTGACCACGGTATGTAACATTGTATTTAGTGATAAATAATCCCAAATTGGCTGCAATTACTTTGTAACTCCTAATCCCTGAGAAGTTAAAAGTGAAAGGAACTTCAAATCTCAATCAGCCACCAGGAAACAATGACATTTCTTGCCATTCAGAGATTTCAAAAAAAAGGCATTCTGATGGAAATATCTCTTGAATTTGGCCCCACCAATATAACATACCCTTTACTCACACACAAACATAAACACACACTTTATGTAATTCTCTAAGTATTCATTCTATGAAAATATATGATTGTGATGACCACATAGAACAGGCTTTTTCCACAATATTTTAGAAGAAATAGGTATTACTGGTCAGTATGTTGGGGGAAGGAGCATTGGGTGGAAATTAAATACATTTTATGAAAGTAAATGAATTAATTTTCAGAGAATGCAGCTAACCTGAGAGTAATTCCGTTAACCCACTGGGTTTGGAAACACTACAGCAGACATTTTCTTAATCAACTGTGAATTGAGCACTTTGCCACTTACCTGCCTCTCTCCATTCTCTCTGTAAGTCATACCAATTGATATCCACGCCTATGAGGTACTCATGGCTGCTAAACTACTTCTCCACCCACGTACTTCTGCTACTTCCAACTGACCTGTACACTTACTAAGAGTAACTTGTGTTTGTTACCAAACCTGTTATTGCCAAATGTGTGTGACATTGAAATTATGATAATTAGATATAAACATGCCAATGAAATATAAGTTTGAAGAATTCTGATTTCTGTGGGTTAGAAATACTCAAAGTGAATGTTTACTCAGTTCTTGTCATATTAGATGTGGAATACTGTAGAAGATGGGTATACTAGTATGTAGGAGAAGTTTCCTCATTAAGGTTGCTTCACAAGTACCTTTAATTTTTTGTGCTCCACATTAAAAAATGTGACACTAAAATTTGAGGATGATACATTACTGGCTTAGTCAAGAAAAATGATATGGAACTCTGGTCATTTGATCCACGCTTAATGAAAAGGCTTTAGCTCCACATGACAAGATTGCAAATGAACATATATTTGTATTGTCTAAGTTAAAACGTTTAAGATCTATGTGTTACTTGTACGCCCACTCATTTTAAACTGGCTTTTTTACTAACTGAACAACTACTGGTTCCAATCGTGTTAGATGGACACCCACCCCACCTTGATTCAAATCAATGTTCTGTAAATAAACAACTTTCATTCTGTATTTGCAAAACTTCTTCCTGGCATTTGTAAGGCCAATTAAGGGAATGATTATTTTCACAATTTAATAAGCAGGGCACGAAGATCACTTCAATCAAAATGACTATGGTAAATTGTGAGCCTTCTTTAAAAACTGGAAAGGAAAAAAAAGGGAAAAATAAATCTTCTCCAAAACACAAAACAGATGCTTATAGAAAAGAGAAAGGATCAGAAAGAGTGACAGACAAAATGAGAGAGAGAGAGAGAGAGAGAGAGAGAGAGAGGACAAGAAAATGTATGCTCAAATATTCTTAAGGAATGTACTTGGTCTTCAATTTTTCTGTTTTTGTTTGTTCTGTTGGAAATCCATCTATTTACGTAAGACTGGGTACATTGGCTATTGACCTTTTTCAGTTAAATTACTGTTAACGATTTTAATGGCGTATTGAGCAAACAAATGACAAACCATCTACCAATATAGGTAAATTGCTGATTTTCTGAGCCATTCCTTATTCTCTCATCAATCTAAAAAAGGAAAAGGGTCTATCTTTGTCATAGGTTACATTCTCAGGGAAATAGTGACTGAGATAGAGATTAGTGTCCTGACAATTTTTTAGGGGATGTTAGGGTCATCCATTATAAAAGGGAAGAGAAGAAAGCAGGACTGGCCAGAGGAACTCAGTCCAATCCCAAAAAGGCCTGCTGAGGGATTCAGGGCTTTATACAATCTCAAAGACACCCCCCCACCCCCCCCCCAATGATTAGATGCAATTCCTGGAGATAACTGAAGGCTGAGAGATGTCAACTGGCAATATTCCCAGTCACTAGTGACATAGTATTAATGACAATCTTTATGTTCTATTTTGGGATAAATGTGGGTTGGTGGGGGAATTATAGTCATTGGAGATAGACCGACCTGGGTTCCAATATTAGCAATCACAAGTATTCATTTCTCAAGATCTGTTTCCTCATTTTAGAATACAAAGTGATAATACCTACTACAGAGATTTGGGGGTGTGTGTGGAAATAAAAGGAATTAATGTTTATTAAAGACTGGCAAATAGTAGGTACTCAATAAATATTGTCTTCCTCCTGCCATTTTCCAATAGGCCTAAGAGCTCTAAAGAGACATTCTATTTTTCACCTGGGCATTTTCCTCTTTACACACTATTTATTTCACTTTTCTTTGAGAAAAAAACTAACAATATTTTCCAAGCTATGTATTTTAACATGCTATTTTATGCTGCTGAGGAAAATAATTTATACGAAATTATTCCACTAAAATCAATTTTATTTCTTTCAGGAAAAGAAAAAGCTAAATTAAAAGAAATAGCCCTATATTCACAGAAATCAGAGATAGAGAGCTAGATCTCTATTAGAACTAGAGATAAGAATAGATAGATAGATACAGAGATACATAGAGTTTCTATTAACACCTAGGTGCTATCCAGCAATCTGTGTTTTAACAAGTCATCCAACTGATTTAATAAAGTTGAGAACCTAAAGAGAACACTAAAGAGAACACTTTAGTTGAGAACACTAAAGTTAGAGAACCACTGGAATAGTGGATCAGTCAGCATCCCTGCAGAAAACAGATGCCATATTCAAATTAGATAAATCAAGAAAGGTTTAATAAAGCAATTATTTATAACAATTTGCCAAGGTATGACTGAAGCTAGTGAAGTACCTTTGAGCTTGGATGGCAGAGCTATTAACCATCCTTTGGCTTGAAGGGATGAGGGGAGTAAGAGGTTACTGGAACCTCAAATGAAAGGGTTCCTGTGGAGACAATGCCTTGAGAGGAGGTGAAACTTCTGGGCCACAGGCAGGTCATAGTTGTCCCACAAGAGGTAGCTTTCTGTTTCCTGTTTGCTGCTGGAGCTTTCCGATGGCTCAACCCAACCAGAAGCCAGAAGACAGTGGGTCCCATTGATGTCTTGCCCATATAGTTCAGCCTCCCAGGACTGAGAGCAGGATGGGAAGGGTGGAAGTCAGTCTGAATGGGCAACTGGAAGATACTCAATACCAGAAATAAATCCTAAATGTCAAAAGGAATTTTATTCATTTAAAATGTCTGCCTCACTTCATTTTAGCTTTTCAAGCAGTTATTTTTTTAACCTATTTTAGAAGTAGTTGTCTTGCAACTCCCCAAAGGACTGCCTTTGTTTTTATTTTATTGGCAAGAATCTGAAAATTATGTGAAACTCTTGAGGCTAGTAATAAACTTGGGTTCAGATTGCATCGCTTTCCTTTTTTCCTGGAGCTTATCATCATGGGCATTGCTTCATTTAAAAGGAAAAATATGCCAGTATTTTCCAAAACATGAAAGTATTAGTAAGGATGTAAAGCCATGGGAACTTTCTACATTGTTGATGTATAATGACACGGAAATTTTGAAAACCAGTTTGACATTACCTAAAACTTGAGCTATACCAACTGACACAGCAATTCCACTCTTAGATTTATCCTAGATTAACTAACACCCATAAAATTAGTAAGGTGGCATTGTTTATAATAACTAGAAAATTAACACATTCCGAAAGTCATCAAAGGTAGATTGCCGATGAACGACAATACATTGGTGGTATATGAGCTGCACCAAAAATAAATGAACTGCAGGTAAGTACGCCACCATGGATGAATCCCTCGGATGTTCTTTTAAATGAGAGAAATTATACATATAATACAATCCCATTTACATAAAGTTCAGAAATAGACAAAACTAAACAACGTAGTATATCATTTAAGGATGCATTTGTACATGATAACATTACTAAGCAACACAGCCCTGGTTCTCACAAAACTCAGGGTTCTGTTTATACATGGTGATATAGGTGGTTCTACATTGCAAAGTGGTGGAAACACAATGGCATTTAAATTCAGATTGGCACCGGGGATCAAATTATACACTTGGGGTTTTATTTCCTCAATGAAGGTGTACACTGAATGTGTTAACTTCAGATTTTTCTGGCTCTGATGTTACACCTAAACCTGGAGTTGGGGTGATACCTAATCTTCTGCACATCCCGGAAATGGTGTGCCCTTTTGATTGACAACCTCTTCCATTTCATATTTTTTACCCTCTTTACTGATCTTATTTTCTTTGGAAATTGACTTCCACAAGAAAGAGCCACTCTCATTTCCTACCAGTCGTTAAATAACTGTCTCAAGTATAAGTATATTTGTATTCTCACAATTATCACCACAAAATGTTTATTATGTAAATTTTCAAACATACATAAAAATTGAGAGAATATATAATGAGTCCCCATGTACTCCTCACCCAGCTTCAGCAATTACCAACATTTGTCAAAACATTTTTTTCTTATAATGAAATTTAGATGCTAATAAACAGCATTGACTTTCCAAAGTGCTAGTTTGTGGGGAGAAGTAGAATGAACATACTTTGAAATTTAATGGATTTGAAATACGTTTCAGTTCATTGCTTACATCACTTCTGTGATTTGAAGCATTTTTAGTTATTTTTTTATGTCGTAGAATAAATTGCATTTTTAATAGTATCTTAGATGGTTGCCTGAGGTAACACATTCTCACACTGAATTATAATTTAGTAAGAAAACATATTATTTTTTCCTAAAGACAAACACCAGTGTTCTGAAATTAGGATTTAAGGACTAGAATTTAAAATTATTAGTTGGCTGATGTTCAATAGTTTCTAATGGGTAGTAGTTAAGTTATAATTAAACCATTAACAGAGATAATATTTTTAATTTAATTTTTCTCTAAGTGTAGACATTTTCACTTTTGTTATATTATTTTATACCTTTGGATTATTAGATATCAGTTATCATATTTTCACATAATAGTGTCAACAAATCTTTTACTCCTCTAAGTCTAAACACTAGTAACTAGTTTTAAGTACAGGGAAGGAAAAGAAATGTTCCATTCTCTCACTGCAGATGTCCATATTGCAAAAGAATTAGGCAGACGAAACATGAATCTTTAAAAGAATTTTAAAGTTTTAATCACAACAGTGGACCAGTCATAGCAACTTTTGAAAAATGATGAGTCATTTTCTAAATTTTATCCAGGAGCAGAGGACAAAGGAAGCCCCATTGGATACTTTTAAAGGTGCAATAAGAATAAAAATAAAGTTGCTTTTGATTGCCATACAATAAATTCTGCTCTGTATACATAGTGATTGCACATACAAATGATCAGAGAAAACCTGGACTCCGTTTATTGATGGCAGAAATCACCAACATCAAGTAGTCCTACTCATAAGCTCTGTCAAATACCAAAGGGATATGGGAAGAGCATGGACAATGGAAACATCTGAATGATCATGACCTCCCTGCACCCTCCTTCCACTTCCTTTTGAAGATGCACCCAGGCTGGTGCTGATGGTTTATGCTCTGTTCATGGAGAGGGACATTCTTCATCTAAGGGGCCAGAACAGAGGGTTACCCTGGAATCTAAGCTTTATTACCCCCAAAAGGTCCACCTTAATAACCAGGTGATTATGATTCCATGTAAGATAATAATTCAGTTTTTCAGCAAAGTCCTGGAATCCAAGCTGCCCATATCCCAAGTCCTGAGATCTTGCTAAACATTCTAACACAAAGTCCCCTTTTCTGTGGGTATGCTGGGTGTTACACACATCAGTTACAGTAATGCTATCTCCTATCACAGACACCAACAGGTATAGTAGCTCAAGCATGATAGACATTTGGTTCCTACAGAGCTTCTCAAATTGTTGTTTCTGATTAGTAGGCAACTCCTGTCCATGTAGCGATTCAGGATTCTGGGCTTGTTCCATTTTTTGATTTTGTCATTTTTAGCACTCGGCTTCCAAGGTCACTGTGCTTGTTTCATCACGCTGGCAAATGGGAAAAGGGCTTGGAGAAGTTTTTATGGGCCAAGTTGTCAACCATCACTTCTATTTCTAGATTCTATTGGCCAGCATTAAGTCATGTGGCTACCTGCAGCCTTAGCGAATAGCACAGAGGAAGAGGTAATGGATCTGTGGACAGCTGGCCATCTTCACTTAAAAGTATATACTTCCTTCTCTGTGTCTATAGGGTCAGGTGTTTTTCATTTATGTCTACTTAGTGTGTGTTGTTTTTTCCCTATGAACAAGCTTGCCATGGCTGCCACACAACAAAGTTAAGATATTCATTCAACTTTATTTAATTAGTTCCCCATGGCTTTTGATATCAAGGACTAATAACATCTAATTCTTTTCCCAGAAATTGTTACATTTAAGGAAGGAATAGAAAGGGCACTAATTTTGGAGAACTAATGTAACAGCTTAATATCTGCTCATTAGAATACCTCATTGCCAACAGATTCTTTTTTCTTTGAAATAATTTTCATAATTACTTGACTAAATTCCTCCAAGAAAATAAATGGTGACAATTAACTAAAATTTTGCTTTAGGATGTAGATAATTATGAGTCTGTGTTTTCCAAATGTCTCTGTCATGAGGGCAGAGACGAGCATTCTAAATTCTTTTCTTGCAAAAGGGAGCCTTGAAGTAACTCTACTCAGAGCCGGATGCTCAGAATCATGAAATCTAAATGGCCCCCAGACTCTCAATTTCCACGTGATTTTAGAGCAGTCACTTCATTGTGTTGTATGCCCATTAAACTATTTACAAAATATCTCTTACAGATATGTTCTGAGGATCCGATTGGGATGATATCTAGGAAAGTATTTTTGAAAATTTAAAGCTGCTGTCCGAGTGCTAGGTGATATCGCTTTACATGTTTGAGTTATCATGAAAGGTTCCTAAAAGGAACAAAAAGGATGCCTTTATTAAACAGAGACCACCCACTCAGCCTCTAGCCGACCTTATTTTTATGAGGAGGGTTGGTCACTTCTGCTGTCTTCCAATTAATGCTGCTTGGCAATGCCTTGAACTTGCCCTCTGTGCTGCACTGAAAGTGTTAGGGATGGTCTTTTTGTCTCTGTGAGGCCCCTGGACTTGACCCTCCTGGAAATCTGGGATTGTTTTTAGGATACTGGGCAGAGGAATTAGCTCTTTTGAATGAATACCCTTAGGCCTCCTTGTGAAGGTGCACAGCAACCCAGACTCCATTCTGTGCTTTGAGAAACAAGGGGATGGTGATGCTTTAACTTTAAACTGGAGATACAGGCACAAAAAAATAGGAATCATTTGTCTGGAGTTATTAATAAGAAATAAAACTTCTTCATGTCATATTGAGTAGAGCTCTATTTACCTCCTGGGAGGAAAATTTAATGATTTTCCTTCTCGGAACCACTTTTCTATTGATCCTTTACATAAACAAATATATCTTTCTTTTTGCCTCAGGGAAAAATCAGATCAGAAAAATGAAATGTCTCAATGGGCTATTATTTGAGAAATGAATTAAAAATGTTAGAATGTAACAACTGCTTTTGATGGTTTATAAAATCCCCAAGTTTCCTTAAAAATATCCCCGCTTAATCCCCTTAAAAATCCTCTACTTTATATTGTTGATTAGTTAGCTGAAACTTAACTCTACTAACAAGATTTAGAATTTTTTCCCCTTTTTTTTTTATAAAATAAAATTGAATTTTCTCAAGGAACTAATAACTGGCTTGGTTTAGGAATTTTGGAACTGTCCACAGCATAAAAAGAAACTATAAAAGGAACTGTAGGTTAAAAAATTAATGTGATGAGAAGAATATTTTGTGTTGACTTTGCCTTTGGCTTTTCTTTCCTAATACCCATGTTGCTAACTACCAACTCTCAGTTGGGATAAAACACCTTCTTTAGCTATTATAACCCTTTTAGCAGATAGTTCTTGAGCACCTACTATGTGCTGTCCACTGTGTAAGTCACCAAGTTGATGGTACTCAAGGCACCTGCAGCAACCATTCTAACCTGAAGTTTGAAAGTCTTATAATGCCTTTAGGACAGCATCAATCCTTGAAGGTGTTCAATATTGAAAAAAATAAAAATTTCTTCTAAGTGAAAGAAAATGTGAAGATGGCAAATGATTGCCCCCCAAAAAAGGAAAAGGACAATTCAGAATTTAAGAAACTGCCGTGATGATTATGTCCTTTATCCACTGATATTTTTGAAGCCAATATTATTAACCATCGACAATACTGTCTAAATAGCTTTCATAAAAGTTAATAGTTTAGAAATAATAGCTGACCGTTAAATGTCATGATGTGAATTATAGAAACAGTGTAGACTTCTGAATCTTCTCTTTCTCACATAAGCTGAGCCTTTCCTCTTGAAAAGAGAGAAAAAAGATATACTTCCAACAGGTACATCTTTTTCCCTTTAGGAAAAATGTCTTATAAATTGAGATTCATTGAAATGTATAAATGTATATCTAGATTCTAGTTTCTCCATGATATATAAAGGCCTAAGATTATTACCTCAAAAAGAGAAAAAAATAGTTAATTCTGACCTTTTTAACTGACTTCAATTTAATATGATTTCTAATTTCATTGTGGAGAATTATATTAAAAATCATCCCAATTTCATTACATATTCCAATATTCAGAAAGTAAGTTACTTCTAACTTCAGATCAGTGGCTAATATGTTTATCCTCTCCTTCTTGACATCTCTAATCAGTTGCCTTATGAGACTTATCAGCAATACTGACAATGAGTCAAGGTCATGTTTTTTCAGCCCCTGACCCTGGAATCCAGTCCTGACTGAGGTAAGAGATCCTTACACCTAAAACAACAGCCTTCCTCTCAGCAACTCCTGTTTTTCCTTACCATATTGGCTGCCTCTGGAGCTTAGAAATTTGGATTCAGCCTCCTGCTATGACCAGAGACAAGAAGTGCTCTGTTCTCATTCAGGAGAATGTGTAAAACACATCTTGGAAACTTGTAATAATTACTGCCTGTGGAGAGTGGGTTGTGACAAGATGATTCATTCATTAGCTTTAACTCCCACCTGATTCCTTCATAATCACATTTCCGATTATCTTGTCCTCCACCCTCGCTTAGTCACCCACCCTAGTGATTAAGACTTTTCTTGTCTTATTGTCCTTGTCATTCTCTATAGCTGCTCTCCTCTTATGAACCGTGAGCAATCTGGCTTTTATTTAGGGCTAATTCCTCCTCAGTCCATAAACAATTTGGAAACCTGGAAGTTGCTCGTTCTGAGTACCATTTTTACCTGCTCTAAAACTGCTCATTTCTCTGTTATCAACTTTTTCTTCCCCATGCCACATACACAGATGCTGTACAACTTTCAAATAAATAAAAATGACAATTTGGAGTAGATCCTTTTCAGTTGTCACATTTCTCGGCTCCTGTTTATGCCAAAACATCTTGAGAGAGTTGTGATGTTCATTTCCTCGGTAACTCTCATTCCACGCAAGTCCCCCCATCACTTTTCAAGTCACCAGCAACTTGCATGTTACCCAGCATCATGATCCGTTCTCAGCTCTCATTGAACTGGGCCTCTCACTGCCAGTTGGCTTTACTAATCACTCCTTGGAATATCTCTGTACTGGTTTGGCAGAGCATCACTCATTCTTCTTTTTTACTTATTTGCTACTGCCCATCGGTCTCTTTCCCCTCCCTCCCCCCCCCCCCCTTCTTCCTATATCAGATGCTAGAGAACCACAGGGCTCAGTGCTCCATTATCTTTTATTTCCTGTACTTATTCCCAGGTCATCTCATTGTTTCCCAATGGACTTTAGATACCATTTATATGCGTAACCCCTAAATTCCTATCTCCAGCCCTAACCTTTTTCTTTAATTTGACTTAAACCAGATGCAAATTCTATTTGATCCCTATACACAAGTGTCTAATAAACACCTTACACTTGGCATGTGCAAACTGTACTCTGTATTTCCTCTTCTCTTTTCCCTAAACTTGTTTTTTTTTCCCTCAGAGTTCCCCACGTCATTAATTAGATCTACAGTTCATGGGCCAAAGTTCTGTTACAAAGACCACTAGGGGCCAGGCTGAAAGCTGTTGCGTTCTCCATTTTATTTACTCATATTCTCCGAAGCACCAGCTTCTTAATTATCCTCCAGCCATATGTTGTGTTCCTAACTAATGGCTGCATCTGCGGAAGGAAACAAAAATCACTCTTCAACAATGTGATAAACCCTAAATGGTTCTTGTTTTATACGTAATCAATAGCACATCAGGGAACTAAGTCCCATTGATCACTATTTTGTTCTGGTCTAGCCTGGGCTCTACCCAAAATGTGTCGACCAGGAGATAAATTGCAGCCCAGATAATTAAGAGACAATTTAAGTACCGAGTTATATCAAGGAATGATAAATGGCTCCCGGGGTATATTGTAAAGAGTTTTTTTTTTGTTTTGTTTCTCTTTCTTAATGTTTTCTTTTTAGTTCTCTCTCAACCCTCCCCAACACCCCTCCCCCGCCCCTTTGTTGAAGCTTTGTTTATCTATTTCAACTTCCACATTTAGTGTAGATTTCAGAGTCAGAACCAAGGAAGTCTTAGTTCCTCTCACTCCTACAGGTTATTCTCAGAGCAAGTCAATTTGCCATTGTTATTTAACAAGGGAGGCGTTTATTTATCATCTGTCTTGTTTTTTAAAGGATTTGAGAAACGTCAATCTAAAAGTCCGCAAGGACCGCATTGATCATGAGGGCTTTCTGTGTGTATATTTTTTGTTTCATTTTGTTTGCTTGCTCTGCCACTAGTTTTCCTCATGCTGAATAGCTTTTTGTCTCGTCAACTGCCACATCGAAGTGATGACAGACTCTAACAACAATAAACCAAAAATTAAATGCTTGGAAAGCATTTGGAAAATACTTAATGCTCTAGATAAACAGATTTTAATCTTTTGATGAGACTGGAAGGGAAATAGTACTTTAGAATTTTTTTCTGTTTAATTCATTTTGATTTTTACACTGTGAAATTGAAGAACTAATTATACTTTATATGTAAGCCAAAATGAAAATCCTAACATATTTATGGATATTGGAGTTTAGCTAATTTTCCTTTTACTTTGTTATGTTCATTTGGCAACATGTTGCATTTCACTTAACCATTTTTGTACAGCAAATTTCTATGTAGAATGAAGGATTCCAAAATGTAGAAAGAAGCACAGTTTCTATTTTCAGAGTTTAATCCAGAGTAAAGGATTCACACAAGCAACTGTAATATGTTATATTTCTATCAAAAATAAACTTTGTGTGTGCCAAAACCGGTTTGGCTCAGTGAGTAGATCGTCAGCCTGCAGACTCAAGGGTCCCAGGTTCGATTCCGGTCAAGGGCATGTACCTTGGTTTCGGGCACATCCCCAGTAGGGGGTGTGCAAGAGGCAGCTGATCGATGTTTCTCTCTCATCGATGTTTCTAACTCTCTATCCCTCTCTCTTCCTTTCTGTAAAAAATCAATAAAATATATTTTTAAAAAATAAATAAATAAATAAACTTTGTGGAGGCTGAAATATTTTTCCAGCTGGACTCTGTGTATTATCAGTGATCTTCTAACTATCTATGAGATATTTTAAATTTTATGTTGTAATTTTAAAATTGTTAGGAAATATTAATAGAGCCCTACTTGAGACTGTCAGGCTGACTTTCCTATAGTCAAGAACTACTAGAGATTTAAAATATGTCTGTGTTTGTCACAGGTTTTGATTTTTTTGTGTGTGTGTTGATAAGCATGGGTTGTTGCTGTTAACTTCCTAATATCAAGGTGATAGCAATAGCCCAAAATCTGTTGATTATGCTTTCTAATTTTTAACACACGTTGAGATGAGTTGAAGCCATCATACATTAGTAAATAGCAAAGAAAAGAGAACAAATTGCTGCTATTTACAAAGAGTTTGTTCTTTTTTTTTCCCTTGGAGGGTCATAAATTTTATATTTTTATTAATATATTTTTTAAAAGACTTACTGATTCACTAGTGTTCCAAATTTTGAGAATTGTCTTATTATCTCACATGAATAAGACAAACATTTGTTTGGATAAGGGAGATTTATTTTAAAGGTTATTGAGAAGTTTATTTAATACCTGTCTTTTCTGACAAAAGATGATGGTAAACATTAAAAGGGCTATCATCTCAAAAATGGAAAAATTGTGATGCTTAAAGCTAGGCAAAAACCTTTAGAAATTGTAGGAAAATTTTTAAAGAAAAAAATTGCAGTTTCTCAGCAGAAAATAATTAATCCTTATTCCTCATTTAAATATCATCATTTAATATGAAGGGTAGCAGAATGCACTTATTAAATGCTAAGTAAATTTGCATTTTTGAATAATTTAATTTTTATTAACATCATTTGGATGACTCAAGTAAAACAAGTTAATTGAACAGGTATTTCAGGTATAAATTTTACAGAATTTATAAATTCTGAGGTACAACACACATTCTTATTCCTAAGATAAATTTTGAGTGCTCTAACATGATAATCAAGTTTCAGAGATCATAAAGTTCTAATATATTGAATGATCCGTCCTTTATAAATCATCAGTTGAATTTCTACTTCCAGCACTTTCATTGTTCATAAAAACCATTTCATTCAGAATAATTTCTTCATGCACTGATGGTTTGTTGCAGAGAATTACACAGGATATTAGCATTTGTCAGAAAAAAATCATCCAAATTCTATTGGAATGGACAACAACCAAATGCTATCTGGGTTTCCAATGCCAGACATTTGGGACCATCCAAATGATTTTCAAAGACATATGAAGAAGTCTACAACCTCCCTTTATCATCACTTTACAGCAACTAACAACCCATATTGCAAGAATTGGGATACAAATGCTTCTGTGTTATATGATTTACACCATGTTTTTATTTACTAAA
Source organism: Eptesicus fuscus (assembly GCF_027574615.1). Lineage (NCBI taxonomy): Eukaryota > Metazoa > Chordata > Mammalia > Chiroptera > Vespertilionidae > Eptesicus > Eptesicus fuscus. The sequence continues at coordinate 26,552,121 of NC_072486.1, forward strand.
AAATGTCTGATGTTATCATCTTGTGTTTTGTTGAAGGACTGGGAGTGAAAGGCCTAGGAAAGAGAAGTCAAAGTGTTGGCTATGTCTAACAGAACTCAACATTTTTACAGAACATCAGCATGACACTAAAGGCATTTTATTTACTTGGCTTGAATTTGGAAGTGGTCTTTAAAGTTAGGAAGTCTAAGATAAACGCCATGGAGAGTTAAAGGTAGGCAGTAAGGGCCTCAGAATTGCATTTGTGGAAGATTATTCTGGAAGCAGTGTAGAGGGGAGGGTTGTAAGGGTCATGGGTGACAACAGGAAGAGTAGGTGGCTAATGCTGCCAGTGAGGGTGAATAGTAGCTTGGCCTAAGGCCGTGGTCGGCAAACCGCAGCTCGCGAGCCACATGCGGCTCTTTGGCCCCTTGAGTGTGGCTCTTTCACAAAATACCACGGCCTGGGTGAGTCTATTTTGAAGAAGTGGTGTTAGAAGAAGTTTAAGTTTAAAAAATTTGGCTCTCAAAAGAAATTTCAATCGTTGTACTGTTGATATTTGGCTCTGTTGACTAATGAGTTTGCCGACCACTGACTGGCCTAAGGTATTGGCAATGGAGATGGATAGAAGTGAATGGTGGCAAGTCCATAGAATGAATGATTGCAAATTGCTGAACTGTGAGGAGTGAGGGAAAAAGAGGAGCTGGGAATACCCAGGAACCTCTAACTTTCAGTGAGGTACCACATGCAGTATACCTGTCTCCTCACCTGATCCAAGGGGCTTGATTCTGTTCTTGTTCAGTTAGAGGCCACAGTGCAGGAGGAGTCCCTGGGCAGGTGGCAAGGGAAGAAAGTGCATCACCTTAAGCAAAGCTGGGTGAAGAAACAGAGTGACTCTAACCCTATAGGGAGGAGAGTCCCTGTTCAAACCAGCACAGAAAAAATAAAGAAGGAGGAGGAGAAGGAGGAGGAGGAGGGAGAAGAAGAGGAGGAGGAAGAAGAGGAGGAGTGGGGAGGAGGAGGAGGAAGAGAAGGAGGAGGAGGAGAAGGAAGAAGAGGAGGAGTGGGGAGGAGGAGGAGGAAGAGAAGGAGGAGGAGGAGAAGGAAGAAGAGGAGGAGTGGGGAGGAGGAGGAGGAAGAGAAGGAGGAGGAGGAGGAGGAGGAGAAGGATTCACATAAGCAACTATAATATGTTATATTTCTTTAAAAAAATTGTTGAGGCTGAAATATTTCTCCAGCTGGACTCTGTGTGTTATCAGTGATCTTCTAACTACCTATGAGATATCTTAAATTTTATGTTGTAATTTTAAAATCATTAGGAAATATTAATAGAGTCCTACTCAAGAATGTCAGGAGGAGGAAGAGGAGGAGGAGAAGGAGGAGGAGGAGGAGGAGGAGGAGGAGGAGGAGGAGGAGGAGGAGGAGGAGGAGGAGGAGGAGGAACGGGGCTGGGGAGACCACAGCATTCCCTAACATCAGGAACAGATCTGATTTTCCTGGGGAGACCTTGGCTGGTCTGACATTCAGAGCCAGGTCATTTTATTCTCCTGTTGGACATAAACAATTTCTAACCTTAGACAAGGTCACCCTGAGACAATGAGAAAATGAAACAGAACAAGGCCACTTCATCATTTTGTCTAAGCACAGACAAAAAAACATGATTGTTGTGCTATCCACAAAATACTCATAGAAATGCCCTCTTTCTCTAAAAGTATCCAATCTAGAGCAAACTCTGCTTGCTTAGAATCTCTCCCAAATCACCTAATCCAAGTCCAAGTCTATAACAGGCTCTTTCTAACTCCCTCTGAGACACCCCACAGTTCCCGATGCTGTATGTTCTCTCCCACTGCAGTGAGTAATAAATCCAACTTGTTCAACTACACGGGGGTCCCGGTGGTCTTTGGCTGAAGGCATTGACAGTAGGTTCGGAATTCATAAATTGGCGATTGCCTGCCTATACCTGACTCACTGGCATCTGAGTGCTATAAAACAGCACACCATGAGCACCTTATGCACATTTGCTAGGCAAACAAGCACGCATTTATAGGGAATGAGGAAGGGTTGTTGGGGGGGGGGGGTGTGCAACACATTGCAATGATCCACCTGCTTGCAATCTTTTCTGACCAGTCTCTCTGTCTTGAATTTTGTTCTTATCCTACACTGACAAAGAAAACAGGGGAGAAATTAAAACAAAAAACAAAGGCACAATCCCCCGGAAGATTTATGAGTAATGCTACTTCAGTCACGACAGTTTTTAATTTTTTTTTGTTACTTCGATTTTGCTCAGGGAACTTTTAGCTTTACTCATCTTTAATTACCTCCATTTCATGCCTAACTCAGGCACGGAAGAGATCTGTTTGTAATTTCAGATGAGAGAAAATGAAATCCCCCTCAGCAAAGTCAGATTTTAAAATTCAAGAGGAAGAACAATGTGCCAGCTCACACAAAAAAAGTATGAACTTTACATTTCAAGGTAATTCAGTGGCAATGCAGCATTGAAGAGCTCCAGTTTTGTTTTGGAAACAAAACAAAAGCAAAAACAAAATCCAACGGAGAGAGCGTGAATGTGTGTTACACGGCAAAATCTATTTGTCTCTCTTTTACTGTGGTAAGAACATTTGACAGGAGATCTACCTTCTCAATAAAAGTTTATGTACCACACAGTATTCTTAAACACTATACGCAGATTTCTAAGACTTACTCATCTTGTGTGCAGATCTCGCTGTAGCTCCTGCCGGGTGGCCTCAGACAGTAGCTGACCTGCACCCCATTGGAGATCCAGAAGCTAGTGTATCTAGTGGTCAGTGTGAGACGACACCAGATTTCAACTTCTCATATCCATAAGTGACACATTCAAGAGGCAGACTCAGTGAGCACCAAAGCCCCACTGAAACAAGTTCTGCCCCATAAGCGTGTCTCCAGCACAGCAGTTCTTCCATTATAGACACAGTGGGTCCTCACAGCCAATAAGTGGAGCTTTATTCCTGTTGAACAGCAACTCCCCCGTTTCCCACCCCCCAGCCTCTGGCAACCACCATTCTACTCTGCTTCTATGAGTTGGACTATTTTACGTGCCTCATATAAGTGAGATCACACAGTATTTGTCCTTCTGTGGCTGGCTTGTTTACTTAGCATGATGGCCCCTAGGTTTGTTCATGTTGTCACCAATGGCAGGATGTCCTTCTTTTTAAAGGCGGACATTTAATATTCTTTCTAATATTCTAAGTAATATTCCATCGTATGTATATACAACATTTTCTTTATCCATCTTTATTCAGATTGTTGTGAATAATGCTGCAGTGAGCGCAGGAGTGCAAATATCTCCTTGAGATCCCAATTTCAATTATTCTGGATACCCAGAAATGGCATTGCTGGGTCATATGGCATTTCTATTTTTAGTTTTTTGAGGAACCTCCATACTTGTTTTTCATAGCAGCTATAATAATTTATATTCCCACCAACAGTGAACACTTTCTCTCACATCCTCACTAACATTTATTATCTTTTTAAAACTTTTTAAATGATAGCCATCCTAACAGGTATAAGGTGATATCTCATTGTATGTTTAATGGAAATATGTTTTTATTGATTTTTTATAGAGAGGGTAAGGGAGAGGGAGAGAAACATCGATTAGCTGCCTCCTGCATGCCCCCTATCGGTGATGGAGCCCACACCACTGAGCCACACAGTACGGGGCTCTCATTGTGGTTTTTATTCGCATTTTCCTATGATTAGTGATGCTGGACATCTTTTTATATACCTGCTGTCCATTTGTATGCATTCTTTGCCTAAGATGTCTATTCAATTCTTTTGTTCAATTTTAAATCAGGTTATTAGGGCTATTTTTTGCTATTGAGTTAAAGGAGTTCCTTATATATTTTGGATACAAACCCTTTTTAAGCTATATGGCTTGCAGATATTTCCATCCTGTAAGCTGCCTTTTCATTCTGTTAATTATTTCTTATGCTGTGCAGAAGCTTTTTATTGTCTCTAGAAGGTGAAATATTCAAGAGATGTTAGTATTTTTTTAGTTTCTTCTATTTTTCAAACATTTAAAAAAGACCAAGAATTATTTTATAATTGAAAAGAAAATAATAGTAATTCAAAACAATTAACACAGCCGATTTATGAAGCTAAGTGGAATAGGACATGTGGTAATTGTCTGATCCTTGTTAAAGGTTATTTGAGGAAAGGGGGTGATTTGGATTTACAAATATGGTTGTTTGCATTAATCATATTCTCTTCTTTTGCAGTTTATTCCATGCTAAATAAGCCAATGGCTCAGAGACCAAGAAACCACCCCCTGAAGCTTTTGCTACATTTCAGTTTGCCAACTTGATTTTCTCAGTTTGAGAAAAGGAAGCAATGAGAAGATGGAAACATGCAAAAAGTGACTAACTTGTGCATTATGGATGATAACATTTAGCAGTTTCTATGAGAGACAAGTACAGAGATCATATTTTGCATTTTTAATGCACTTCCTATATTTGTTGGGAAAAGTTAGTGTAAACAGATGCATCTTCCTAATGAGGATCCTCTTTACTGTGAAAAAAATCCCAAATTTTATGAAAACTATCAAAAACATAGCTGAAGGCAAACACATGTTTTTTTTGTTTGTTTGTTTTTGGGCTTTTTTTTTGTGTTTGTTTTTTTTGTATTGCTTTTTTCTTTTAAAGAACCACAGCTAAGTTTCTCTTTCATTACTGAAATATGAATCAGTTTAGGACTGTGACATTGATGAATAATATAACAAACAAAAGAATGACTAGCCCTCCTGGAACAGACTATGTCAGCCTCGGGCTGCAGGCTTTGTAATTCTGAACTGGAGAGAATGCAGGCACAGTGATGTTCATGTCAGAAGGCGGTACACCAAACAGTGACTTCCTGATTGGGCCATGTTTACATTCTACTTGTGTGCTTTCCTATGTACTTTGTCGGTGATTTTCACCCATGGTTTTTCAAATCTACAACAACTCTGCCTCAAACTAGCAGAACTCCTTTTTTTTTTATCTTTTAAAAATATTTCTGTAACATTTAACAGTTATTGGAAAACTATGAGTCTTTACATCAAACCAAATGTAGGGTTGTCAGCTAAGAAGTCTGGAAACCATTGTCCAGAGGAATAAATTGAGACTGTATTACGTCTTTGCGTAAAATGGAAAAACAACAAGATGAACTCATTGCTGCAGGCCAAAGTGATGTTGGTCTCATACCGCAGAAAACCTTAAGGGTGAAAGTGATGAAAGAGGCACAGATGCAGTGAGTCATCCATATCTAAAGGAGCGCTTCTAACTTGTGTATAACTAACGCTTTCTGAGGGGGTGGCAAGAGGTTTGGGGATTATTTTGTAGCTTCTGCCCTTTCCATGTTCTCTGCAACCATCTGCCATTAAGTAATGACTAATTCCACTTGAAATGACTATCAGAATTGTTTCATGTCAAAGTAAAAAGAAGAAATAACGATAAGAATAACTAAACAATCCAATGCCAAGACTGACATAAAGTTGAAGATGTTGGAAATTTTCTAATCAAATAGAAACCATCAAAATCTAGACCTCCGCTCTGTTCACTGTAACAACAAAGGTGATATCCTTATAGTGGGGTATTCCTGCAGGGCCCAAGCAAAGACTGCGTGGGGGAGCCTCCCTCTCCAGGAGCTATGGACATTGACTGAAATACGTGGAAGCTGAGGGATATTCTGGCAGAGGAGAGTGGGCGGGGTAGTGGGCAGGGCAGAGCCTGTCTGTAGAAGAATCCATCCTAAGAGAAGAAGTCTGGTATAAGAAGCCAGACTCAGCCCGGCCAGTGTGGCTCAGTGGTTGAGCGTCGACCTATGAACCAGGAGGTCACAGTTCAATTCCCAGTCAGGGCACATGCCCAGGTTACAGGCTCGATCCTCTGTAGTGGGTGTGCAGGAGGCAGCTGATCCATGATTCTCATCATTGATGTTTCTATCTCTCTCCCTCTTCCTTCCTCTCTGAAATCAATAAAAAAATGTATATATTAAAAAGAAAAAAGAAGAAGAAGCCAGACCCAGAGGCAGTATCTGAGGTCCTAAAGTGAGTGTTGTTCCAGGTTCTGTGAGATTATTGGTGTTTGAATAGGTCACACCGTGGCACTCTGGCCATGCGTGTGCTCTCAAAAGAAGCTGAGTATGTATAAAATCGATGAAGTGCCTCACCTCACCATGGAGTCTGGCGCCCAGGAAAACTGCATGCCTCCGCTGCTTATGCTGAGAATGGGAAGACGAATCGATTTCTCAGACGGAAATGCGGTGGCGTGGAAGGAAGCCTGTTCCCAATTCCAAGATCTGCCTCTGTATGGGGAGGAGGTCGCCTTTACCACAGGACTGTAGGAAGGTTGACTTAGAATCACCATATCCATGCTCTGAAGACACTATGAGATGTGAATTACAGTTTACCAATTGATTTACTTATGCATGATAACAGAGATCAACACACAAATAGTTTCAAATATTCAACTCATTTTCCCCCAAAGACTACATATACCATGTGGCCACAGTTTACAGAAAAATAATAAAACACCCTCTGCAATCGCCACCTAGCTTAAAGAATAGAAGATACCAAATGTAGTGTTTTCTTGCTTTACTTTTATTTTAAAGTGTAAGTATCATTTCCAACTGGATATGTTCTCTCACTCATGGAGTATATTCTTACGAGAGTTATTTGACTCATCAAAGAGTTGTTAAACATGACGGAGGAGTGGAAACTGGTTCCCTAAGGGTGGTGCTCATGTCCACTCTCCCCAGCATTCTAAGGGCATTCTCCCTGCCTCACGTGTCCCCCAATACTGGCTGCTGCCAGCTATTCCTTTGTTTCCCTGGTTTGTTGGAGGTTAAACGATATTTTACAGTGATTGTATTTTGTTTCTCCTTGATCAGTGGTATATTTAAGCATCTTTTAATTTGCTTATGAATCATTCATGATTCTTCTTCTGTGAACTGCCTTTTGTTTTTTTCCCTTGGTTTGACATTGCATGGTTGATGTGTAGACATCTTTGCTGAGTTCTGGACAGTTGTGCATTTTGTAAATAACTTTCCCCAATTATTGCCTTGTGTTTTTATTCTAATTATGGTGTCTTTGATGATAACCAATTCCAGATATAATTTTTGACTTTTTTTATCTTTTCCTTTATGACCTGTGCTTTGTTTAAAGGTCTTAGTGAAATCTTTTTGTGAAATCAAGGGTTTAAAATAGTCTCCTATATTGTCTTATGAGCATTTAGAAATTTTGCTTTCCGCCTGTAGGTCCATCTGAATTTTGTGTATGATGTGAGTCATGGTTCAAGTTTTTTTTTCCCCATCTGTAAAACCAATTTACTAAACAGTCCATCTTCCCGCCCCCGCCCCCCGCCCCAACTGATCTGCCACAGCAAATATCAAGTTACTACATACAAGTTGGCTATTTCTGGGCTCTCTTTTCTGCTTCATAGCTTCATTTACATATTTATGTGCCAATATGGCACTGTATAAATTATTAAGTCTTTATAAGCATTGCTGCCTCATAGTACAAGTTCTATCTTTCTTGAGAGGTAGGTCTTTTTCCTATTTTAAACTGCACATTGAGATACTATTGTTAATATTATTTTTTAAACAGTCAATGTTATTTCGTTTTCCTCTAAGCTTTACCAGATTTTTGTTCACCATTATCTTGAGTTTCAGACTCTGCTTCAAGGATTATTTTTCTTCTTCCTGAAGTATAATATTAGAAGGTGCGGTGTGTGTTTTTGTTTGTTTATTTGTGTTTTTTAGCAAATTTTGTTACTAGTGAACAGTTTTTGTTGTTACTAATGTCTGAAAGCATTTTTATTTTGCCCTCATTCTAAATAAAAACAATCATTTTTCTGAGTATTCAATTCTAGGATGGACGACAAGTATTTTCTCACAAGAAATATTTTAAAAAATATTTCTCAGTTTCTATCATTATTGATACCATGTCAGTTTAATTGCCATTCTTGTAGGTAATTTGGGGCCATTTAACATTCATATTTATGCTGGGCTTTTAGGTCATATAAGTTACTATGAATTCCAGTTTCAAATTTGAAAGGAGTCTACAGTTATATGGTTAGGCATTGTCATATCTATCTATCTATCTATCTATCTATCTATCTATCTATCTATCTATCTATCTATCCATCTATCCATCTATCTATCTACCTACCTACGCCACCTAGAACCAACACCAGGGTAAGTATGCTTAGTCTTATGCTCAGCTTTACCTTTTTTTCCCAGTGATTTCCACCAAGAGTGACACTTTTTTCTTGTTTTTGGTCTCCAATCTAGTCTACAGGTTTGACTCCTGTCTTCTGCATGCATAGGCCTTTAAAATGTAGCTTCTCAAACACAAGGGATTTTCACATATCCCTGTAATAAATACTTATCTTTCCAGATGCATGATTCCTTATAGCTCTGGTCCCTGGTGATTTCTCCAACATTCCCAGAAGCTCAGCCATATTTTGCAAAGATGATATTTGCACTTTATCATGCATTTCAGGTCGTTTACGCAAGGAATGTTTCTTCAGATATCAAATCAAATGTGTTGTAGAAAGCAAAAAAAAAAAAAACACACACAACATTTTCAAACTCTTCTTCAATATCCTTAAATATTCTTTTAAGCTCTTAATGACCTTTAAACTTTTCTCCACGAAGGAACTTGTACGCTTTCCTGTCAGTTACAGGACCGCAGGCATCTTGCTTCTGCCAGCATCTTAATTCAACTTCCCAATGGCTAGTCTTCCTAATCTTTACAGTTACTTACACTGTTTGCTGTTTGTTCACTTACCTCTGTATCTTTCTTCCTTATTTCCTTTGGATTTTCTTCTCCTGTGTCTTCTATTGACTTTGAGTGTAGTTGCTGGAATCATCAAGTGAAGATCAAGCTATTGCCCTCACACAGGCTTGCCTCAGCAGAGGAGAGATGTTATCAAAAACTGTAAACAGCATGTGTCTGTCTGAAATCTACTGGGAGAAGATAAAGCACAACGATTTGGAGTAGAGTAGGAAATGTGCCTGTATTATCTTTATTTCTGTATCTTTTAAAAATGGTACCACATTTAGAGAATGCTCTCCCTACTGTTCCTTAGATCTCTAATTCTGCCACTTTTTGCGACTGGCTGAGTGATGACATAAAAGATAATAGCACGATGACAGACAGAACGTTAAGCTTCTAAGAGGAGTAGAGATGTACTCGATAAACAGTAGCCATGGGTATATTCGAATACACAACCGTGGGTAGAGCTGTATTAAGCATGGGCTGGGCAAGCACAGTCTAAGTTCTACAAGGCAGAGATTTTTGACAGTTTTATTTCTCGTTCCTAGCACATAGTAGGTGAACAATAAATATTTATTGAAAGAATAAAAAGAGTGATGAGTATTCAATTTGAACTTAGGAGGTTGATATTTTTCATACTTTGCTATAATAATAATATAGCAATTAGAAATAAATTGGTTTAAGTAAATTCAATTTTAAAGTTTATTTTGTACAAGAAATATCAAGAAGTTAATAATGTATTATATCCTTGTTTTTCTGCACTACATTACCCATGCCTGAAATGAGCCTAGTCACTGAGGCTATGCTATCCAAAACACACATTAATATTTATGTGGTAGCAGCTACCAGAAGAGCACACACAGTGCCCTGGGGAAATAATTCACTTCTTTTGAATCAGCCTTGCATCCCAGATTCTCATCAGTGAAAAAATGCCCCAGAATATCTCATTTGTTGATCGCCACTCAAAACCCCTCACATTTCCCCCCCTCCTTCTCATTTCTGTTTCCCCCCTCCCCAGGGTTGCCAGTGTACCGACCTTTCAATAAGGCAGGTGCTAATGAATGTATTTTTTTTTTAATCAGACAAAAGTGTTGTCACAATCAAAGTGTACATGTAACTTCTTTCATATGGTAGATGTTTTCAGAAAGTGGGTTGTAATGGTAGGTTGTTCAGTATATGTTGGCTGAATAATAATGTATGTTTTAAGTGTGTTATGGGAGGTGGCTGTGTAAGAGAAGTCTCATGGTGAATTTCGGTAAGTTTTAAAATCTACCTACAGAAGCATTTTGGAACAGGGGAAAAAATCACCCTGGCCTTTTAAAAAATCTGGATTTTCATGCTTTGGAATTATCTAAAATAAAGATATGTCTGTAGCATCAACTGAGTGGTGTTGGTTCATTTGTATTTAAGAATAGCATTCCTACATGTCACTTAAATAAATGTCTAACCCTGTATACAAATATTTTCAAGAGAAACCCAGGATTCACCTGGCTCAGGTGGTTATAGGACAGGCTCCCCGGTTCAGAGGCCTCCAGGGGTCAGGCAGATGACATAATGAGTGAAGCAGGTTAGCTGTGATGCCACCAGGAGTATTTGGGACTGTGGCAAGCCCGGAGAGTGGCAAAGCATATGCTCCAGCTCAACAGTTCCCTTCAGCTGTTGCCTTGGGGAAAGGTTGACAACTACTACAGGGTCTTGTTTTACAAGAAAAGCAAGAACCAGAATTTAATGTGATTTCTCCCATTTGTAAAGCATTAACAGACAAAATTGCAAAATGGGAGAAGATATGATCAGGCCATTCACAGAAAAGGAAACCCGAAAGGATAATAAACTTTTTGAGAAGGTGAATTTATCTTCCTGTGTAATCAGGAGAAAGAACATTTTAATAACAATGGCCATTTGGTCTCCTCAGATTTAAGGCTTGCCAAGGAGTCCAGCAAAGAGAACTCTCATTCACTGCTCGTCATAGTGTAAATTGGCGCCATCACTTGGAAAAGAATTTGGCAATATTCAATCAGCTGAAAGATGCACATACCGGATGACCAGCAATTTCACTTCTGGATTTATATGCTAGAGAAAACCACACACATTGGTACATTAAAGACAGTACGTAAATGTTTGCAGCACCGTGATTGGAAACAGAAAAAATTGGAAACAGCCTAAACGTCCTGCATAAAATACTTAGGGAGATAGGCTGCAGCATATGGCAATGGACTGTGGTACAGCATTTTAAAAAAGGATCTAAAACTACAAGGAATAGTATGTTACAAATATACTACTAAGTAAACACAAACCAAGAGTGGTATAAGGCAATGTACAGGTTGTGCAAGAAAGTTTAAAAACCTGGAAAATATTATATTTTTATACATTTAAATATATATTATGTATGCACACATGTATATTATAAAAATTAAGTATTTACATGTATTTAAAGAAAAAACGTGCATGAGAATGATAAACATCAACTTCAAAAGAGCAGTGATGACCCCTGAGAGGTGGGGGGAGCAAGAGCAGAATGGAGGCAGAGTCGTCCACAGAGGAGTCTACCTTAGCATGTAATATTGTAGTGCATAAAAAAGTAAAGACTCGTAAAGCACAAGGGTTACATGAATTTTCACTGCATATTCTTTATATTTTAAATTAATGAAATATTTTATTAAAAACTGAAACAGTGAGCCACCCTGCTCAAATATAGAAGAGCAAAATCTCAAATCCTCCAACTATACTGGCTACACATTTCTAGTCTGTTTTCTGATTCTTCTTCAACACTTGGATCTGTCAGCATTTGTGTTCTTCTGAGCTTTGTCCTGGGATATCATCTCTTTTTTATCTACTCTACTTTCCTACATGCTTCCAGCTAGTCTGTTCGATTTTTATGACTCTGAGATTTACCTTTCCAGCCAGAATTTCTCCCCTTAAACTTCAGACTCAATTATTCAACTGTCTATTTAACATCTCCACTTGTGTGTCTGTTAGACATCTCAAATAGTATATAGCACATCCATTATGAAGCTCCTGGTTCCCACCCTCGAACCTGCTTTCCGCAGCCTTCCCCATCTTAGCAAACAGTGAATTCCATCCTCTGGTTGTTCAGTCTCCAAAGAATGGAGTCAACTAAGAATTCTCTTTCTCTCATACCTCATAACCAACCAGTCAGCAAGTTACATGAGTCAACATTCAAAATAGGTTCCGAATCTGACTACTTCTCACACCTTCCACTGCTACCACCTGGTCCAAGTCAGTATCAACTTTTGTCTGGACTGTTGCAATGGTTAGCGGATCTCATTACTTCTAGTCTTGCTCCTCTTCAGTCTATTCTCAACACAGCACCCTTTTTAAAAACATGAAAGCTATTCATTTTCTTCCTCTTACTCTCCTTCCACTATAGCTACTGATCTCATTGTTATTCCTGCCCAAACCCAAAGCTGGTGACAGGACCTAGAGGCCTCCATATTTCCTATCCCCTCTCTTATACTTATAGTCTCTACAGTTCATATCACCATGCAGACCAAATTTTCATGAACATTGCAAGACCTGGATTTAGATTTTAAAAAGATCAATTGTGGGGATGGGAGTGACTAGGGAGAGGTCAATGGGGCGGGGGGGGGGGGTGGGGAGACATATGTAATATTTTAAGCAATAAAGAGTTAAAAAAAAAAAGATCAATTGGTGAATAGGGAGATACTTGTTTCCATGTAAAGTAAACTAGCATATTTTAATTGATCAAATTTCAATGCCTGTTAACTTGGATGATATGAAAAAGTTAATGTTGACAGACTATTGTTAGAGTAGGGTATTTTTAAAAGGCTAATTGATGACACCTACACAACAGGCCGCATTTTTATTCTTTGGGAAGAATAATAAAATCATACCAGAAATCTTCTAATCTCACCATGGATCTAATTTATACTTAAATGAGGTACCAATTTAATTGTCTTTCTAAAAATTATCTGTCCTTAGCATCCTAAGAGTATCCAATTATTTTTGGTATCTCTCCACATGCCGCTCCTATTAAAGCAGTACCAGTATGCTTTCATTTTATTGATATTTTAATTGTAAGCCTAATAAACCTAGAGAAAAGTACATAATATAAATATAGATCTTAACCAGTTATTAAAGTCAAGGCCTAGTGATTCTCCCTAATATACTTATCCTTTCCTGTGTCTACTCCTAGTCTTCTGGACCTTTATTCCATTTTTTTCCTATACTTTAGTGTGTGTTACCTTTCTTCATCAGGATTTCCTGGAAGTTAGTCCCTTCTAGGGAAGGAGATTCGTGCTCTTTAAAGGGAAGGAAGGCAAGCAAAGGTTTTTTTTTCTTTCCCTCAAAGCCACTCTCTAGGCTAGGCACTTAAACTTTGAAAATGCTCAAGCCCAGGTGGCATGGCTTAGTGGTTGAGCATCGACCTGTGAACCAGGAGGTCACAGTTTCAATCCCGGTCAGGGCACATGCCCAGGTTGCAGGCTCAATCTCCAGTGCAGGAGGCAGCCGATCAGTGATTCTCTCTCTCATCATTGATGTTTCTATCTCTCTCTCTCCTTCTCCTTCCTCTTTGAAATCAATAAAAATATATATTTTTAAAAAGAAAATGCTCAATAAATGTATGCTAATATAGGGACAAATAAAAGTGAAGTATTAATAGATGGCAAGGACAAAGGGGTACACGAGCCCCTGCACACCTCCAAAATAATGAAGTGAAATCATTGTAAGTGTTGAAATAGATGAGGACAGATTGTATGATGATCAACCCTCCCTTTCCTATTTTTAATGCTTAATTTAAGGATGGAACATTTGATATGGAAATGTTAGACTTTATGAAGATGTAATCATTAAAATGAACAAGTTAATGAGGCAGAAAAGGAATGAGACAAGAACAAGGCTTTCGCAGCATCTTTGCCTCAACAGCCAAGCCATGATGGGAAATGCTCTACACCTCCGGAGACAAGGAACACAATCAAGCACCAAGCCTTATTAAATGGCTGCAGCCTAATGTGATAATTGAGAGAACACAGGCCACTTCTCCTTTATTCTTCCCTTTCTGAATTGCCCAGTCTGATTGTCATTTCACTTGTTTCTGTAGGAAGGGGAAACACGCAGCCAGTCCCCTCAGCCACGCCAAGAGAATGATGTCCTCAACATCTCCTTAGAGGGCAACAGCTGCCCAACGCCCACATCTTACTACTGCTTTTGATCCAGAGAAGAGGCAGAGGACTCTCTGCTTTGCCACATAAAGCTAATATTGGAATTTAGCAGATTTTTGTCCCAAAGGAGAAATAAGGCTATATATATATATATATATATATATATATATATATATATGGTGTACCTTGGTATGTCCAGTCCTAAATTTTCACATTTGTAGAGTGTTCTCTTCAGAAGATTTCACGCCCAAGAAAGAAATCTCTACGCATATTGTTAAATGGCTACTGTTGACGATAAAACAACAACAACAACATGTGGCTCCTTGATTGAAGATTTGAAAGTGTTAGAAGATTGGACAAACTATAGCTCTATCCTGAATTTTACTAAGCAGAAAGACCCAGTCACCAAATTAAAAAAGACATAGTTACCTTTAGTGCCTAGGCTTTTGAGCGAAGGTTCAAGAAAACCCAGGAGATATTATAATGTATAAAGTGTAGGACAGGTAGCAGCTATTTAAACCACATAAATAGTCTCATAAGAATTCATTGTTATGCAATAATACCCCTAACAATTGTTCTGTGACTCTGAATTTCATCATCAAATTTATAAGATAAAGGCAAACCTTCCATTCTTGTTTGCTTTTGAATTACTTGCCCTTCTGTTCATGTGGTTTCTTCTTATTAACCTTTCAAATTATTCATTCTGCCTAAGTGAAAGGGAAACAAACAGAGAGGACATCAAATTAAGAATACAAAAGAGACATGGTCAGAAAAGAAGGATGTTGATTAATAAGAAAAATAAACTTAGATCTGATTGCAAGTTAGATGCAATCCAAATATTCACTGGTGTAATTCCGATGTTATAATTTATTTAATAATTATGTTATGGAAAGTACTGAGTGTACTAAATGTTCAATACTATGCTAGGAGCAGGAGATTCCAGCTCACATTCCATCAGGGATTATATCAGGGTGCATGTCAAAGTTTAGAATTGGAAATAAGCCATAGTAGTTGCATGTTAGATATTGCCATGTAACAAACCACCCAAAACTTAGTGGCTTACAACAACTATCATCCCTTTCCTCCCTCAAGAGTCATTGGAATGGGTGGGTGGTTCTGCTAGCCAGTGACAGTCATGTCACCTTCAGGTCAGCTGGGTGGCTTTGCTGACTTTGGTAGACCTTCCCTGGGACCTTGGATGGGACAACTGAGCTCACTTGGCTCTGCTCCAGGTGGTCTCTCACCGTTCAGCAGGCTGGCCTGTTCTTGTTCCCAGGATGAAGGGAGGGGAGCAGTAGAGAAAGCTGAAGTGTTCATGGCCTCTTGGGACTAAGCTTAGAGCTGACATCGTACACATTTACTTCTTCACATTCTATTGGCACAAGCAGATCAAAAGGGCAGTCAAGTCCAAGGCTGGGGAAATAGACTCCACCACTTGATGGAAGGAACTGCAAAATTACATTGAAAAGGAAGTCTACAGAAGAAAGGGTGACGAATTGGGGCCACACAATGGTTTTACTTGGGAACAGGAAGGAAAAAAAGGAAAGCCGAATTTGGTTTTAAAACAACTCAACTAAGACAATGCAGTTTGCCAATTGAGAAAGGTACAGGATGCAAAGCACATGGAAATCTTACCCAACATTCAGGCAACGATATCTTTAGGATCATAAAGAGAAGCTCTAACTCAGGAATCACCAACCTAGGTGATTAGCAGCCAGCACTGAGGCACCTGAGAAGGCAGGTAGTGCGAATTCCTAGTTTTCAGCTCTACTTCTAGAGTTATCTATGACCAGCATGGAACTGAGCCTATTGGTAGAGAGTGGAGGTGGCAGTTCTCAAGAAACTATGTTTTATTGCAGAAAAGTTTGGGCTTACCTGGAGGACCATGGATACCTAGAGTTGATCTCTTCTAGAAAACCCAATAATTGCAAAGCCACGTTTATATTTGACTTTAATCGGTCTTGCTTCCCTGTGACAAAATCCCCTTGGTTTTCTCCACCACAAATATCCATTGTTGTGTTCTCCACATAGGTACATCTGGCTGAGAGCAAACATTCAACAGCAAAAAGAAATGAGAGCCAGACCCAGCCAATCCTCCCTAATTACGTTATGACTCAGGAGGACACCCACCAGTAGTTTTATTCATTTTTGGATATTAAAATCAAAGGCCTTTAATATGCAGCCACAGAGTTGTCCAAATTGAAGCCCATCTGTGCATCCTTGTAGGAAGTTTTCATAGCATAATACATAAGCAATTTAAAGAAACCTATTATTTTTTCAGTTGGCCCCAAACGATCAATTAAAATGCTAGCCTTGTCTTGATGTCTCTTGGAGTATCACTAGCTCTTTCTTCCATCCAAAGCTTTTACAACTAGAGTGGGCTGACCAAGGAGGACCATTTGTAAAGAGCCACCTGCTGCTATAATGCAGCCCAGAGTGTCTGTCCCCAGGACACAGATCCTTTTTCTCTCTCTTACCTGCCTTGTCAGATTTCTGACAACTCCATCAGCCTTTATATTTTTTCTGATCAAAACCTGAGTAAGAGTCCAGTAACTTGGTTATTTGCCTTTATAATTCATCTTTCCATCTCTTATCAGAAATATTAGTGAAAGAAAATTTAGAAATAGGAAACAATCTGAGTGGATTTCCCATGTGTGGTTCTGACTCTTAAAGAACTTTTAGGGGTAACAAAACGTTGCTGTTAGCCTTTCAGTTCAATTGCTTTTAATTATGAAATTTAAAGAGCTGTTCAATTTCTTCCTCCACCCACTTACTATTTTTTTCTTCTTCTTCTTTGTGTTTTTTTTTTTTTTTAAGTATCATGTCCCATGTCAAGTGCCAGAATATTCCCCGACAGTCTTTTATGGCTGAGGGAAGGAAGCAAGAGGTTATAATAGAAAATGGGTCAGACAAATCTGGGGTTGAGTCTCTGAAAAGTTATTTAAACATCTTTAAGCTTTGTGTTCTGATATTCAAATGAAGTTTAAAATTGTAACTACTTCATAAGATTGTTATGAGAATTAAGTGAGCTAGGACATGTCCCATTTCACATTAAGCATTCAGTACATGTGAAAAATTATTATTAGGATAGAGAAATGACTTAATCTTCACATCTGTCTTAAAACAAACAGAACAAGACACTAGCTAGCAGCAGCACTTGCTATCACTCTTGCAATTATTCAGATACTGCTACAAGCACTCCCTACATATTAACTCATCTAATATAAGTACTTTCTATATATTAACTCTTTTAATACTTATAACGACGCTACAAGGGAAATACTATTATTATTCCCACCTTACACATAAGGACACGATAGCACAAGAAGTTATACAGCCCAGCTGAGGTCACGAGGCTAGAAAGTTTCAAGGTCAGGGTCTTGTTCCAGAGACCATCTTTTCAACCACGGTACTATAGGCTTCTGGGAAGAAATGGCCCTTCGGGGAGGGAGGATGCTGTAGTTGTTATAGGTGTCTCCAGTGGTTACATGGCTCTAATTAGGCTATGGCTTATTGACTGAGTTGGGTATTTCAAAATATTTGCCCTTCCTCCTTTAGAAAATAAGCTCCCCGGGGGAAGAAGCAAGGCACGTTGTTTTCTTTATGCAGTAGTACAACATTCTGTATGCCGCAGATTCACAGCAGGTCTTATTGCCTGGCTTCCTCTATCTTTCATCCCCCAACAGGGTTTCTAGGAACTATAAGTAGGTCCCAAGAGCTGTGAGTTAAAAAAACAAAAACAAAACCTGAGGCTTGGCCTCCCCCACCTCCTTGCAAAATCCTCATGAACCCTTCTCAGGCATCTAAGCACTTGTCCATGTAAAGGAACCCCAGCATTCTGGAGAACAGAACGCATTTCTGGAAACTTCTGAAATGATGGTGTCCACAGCTGCCAGCCCCCTGCTGGGTGGTGAGCCCCACACTGTGGGGAGGTCCACTAGCCACAGCCTGTGGGCTTCTGGACCAAGGCTCAGAGGCCTCTGAGAGCTGATAGGTGAGAACCAACTCAAACGGGAGACAAAGCAAGCTCAGAGGGAAGAAAGTACTGAACAGTCTTTTTTCTATCACGAGAGTACTTTTCATTTGAAGAATTTTAGAAATGTTTAAAATTTTAATTTGTAGCCACACGTCTTTTATAGGAGATTAGGGACACTGCAGGAGGCTGCATAAGGTGCACTAGTTTAACAGATAAAGGTTTTAATATGAAAAAGAAACCCTGCCATTTACTACCCCAATAGCTCTACATGAAATAAAGTTCATGATATAAAACGACTTTAATATATCAAGAGTCAAATCTTTCCCAGTTTGGACTTTTCACTATAACACATAACATGTATGACCACTTAAGTTACCACTCTGGTATTTAAAGCCTGTTTGAGCTATTCTGCTTAGCAGTCAGGAGAACGTGGGTTCAAATCCAAGCCCCACTTCTTATTAGGTGTGTCACAGTTATTTAGCTCTTGTTTACCCCCAATTTTTTTCCATCTATAAAATAGGAACAGTGATATTTCTGCCTCCTAGGGTTATTTATTTTTTTTAATTCTCACCCAAGTATATTTGTTTTTTGTTTGTTTGTTTGTTTTTTTAATTAGATTTTAGAGAGAGAGGAAGGAAGAGGGAGAGAGAGAAACATCAATCAGTTGCCTCCAACATGCACCTCAACCTGGGATCAAACTGCAACCTGGGTATGTGCCCTGACCAGGAATTCAACCTGTGATGCTTCAGTGTACAGGATGATGCTCCAACCAACTGAGCCACACCTGCCAGGGCGTAGGGTTTGAGAAGACAAAGGGAAAGAGGGAGCACAACCCCGATAGCAAGAACTCCATAAGAAAACAAGTCCCAGCATGTAGGAAAGAGTGGTGAAAAACAAGACCTAAGGAGAGTTTCAGCTTGAATAGGATAGGATGGGTTTGGGGTCTCTCGTGGATTTTTCAGCAAGGGAATGAGATAGCATTCCTTATTCAACAAGTGGGAATTGAGCATCACTTTGGGCAAGTCATTTTGTCTGGTGCTGTGAGGAAGAGAAAGATGAATGACTCAAACTATTTGCTCCAGAATAGCTTAGAATTCATCAGAACCAGTTTAGAAAGTCTGTTTTTTAGAAAAAATGTATTGGAAGGGATATATGAACTTAAAATAACCACTTCAGCAAGGTTTGGGAGAAAGTTTTTATGACTAACTTAAATGTAAACCCTCTTTAAAGCCTTCATTAAAAATTCCTCTTCACCTTTGTTTCAAATCCACTTAAAACTCAACTGTAGCATTGATGGCACAAAAATATCTGTGGTTCAGAAAAACATTGTCAAAGACTGGAATTCAATTCTGTCCATTTCCAGAGTTTGTGATATGAATTCTGAGGGTAGGTATAATTTCCGGAGTTAGATCCTCTTAGCCTGATAGCTCTTTACTTTTTTTTAAAGGGAGTTTAAGATGCTCATTCTGATTCTGGCTATGACCTGCAGGGATCTCTTCCCCGAAGCAGATACTAACATCTGCTGTTCTCACTTGGGATGTCTCACAGTGCTCGAGTGCTAGTACTTGTCAAGACTGAACAAGCAGCTCACTGTGTTTGTTTTTCGGCTAGCTTCTGAAGTTATGTTGTTGATATTGAAATGTCAGTCCCTTGACCTTTGGATGCACAGAGGAGCCTCAGAGGACATTCCCAGCACCGAAAGCAAGTTGCGAGAATTTGGTACTGGGCAGAAATGTAACTCGCACTTTAACAGTCTCTGGGGTTAGTGTGGAACTGTTTGAATACAGCACTCTGTGTGCGCGGAGGTTTCATTGAGCAAATGTAAAGGCTAATGCAGGTTATTGTAATTATTTCTTAGACTTACTGAATTTTCAGTGATAAGAGGTTTGAAATGTTATTTTCCTTGAGATTATAAATTTCTGGACTCCTTAGGTACATGGATTGGGGGAAGTGCCCTTGAAACTGCTTTTTAATTATTAAGGGAGAACCCCACTTTCTCAGGAATGCCTAGGACTCTAGACAGTAGTATTCTAGTAACATCTTGATGAATAAGAAAACATTTCACATCCCATAAACTTGAGCTAATTGAAATGAACACTGTTGTAGCTGAGTAAAAAGCAAATGCAGTTTTAAATAGTGATTAGCAAAATTTATATTCCAGGGTGAAAACGAATATGGTCAAGGAAATGAGGCTTATCAGGTCTTCCCACTTGCCTAACAAATCTTCTTTAAATTAATAATCACTGACATTTTCTCAAACAATGTCATTCCAGCACAGGTCTGTGCTTTCTGCATTGTGACCTCCTTCAGAAAGGCTTTTCTCAAAGTGAGAAGAATTTTAAAATGTATTTAAGCAACCATCAGGGAAGCAGCAGAAGTCCAACTTATTCTGCCCTAAAGAATTCTGGCAAAGGACATAAAAGTAATGTGAGTACATTGAGAAGAGAATATAAAATGCCATATAATTACAGAGAACCCAAACTAGATGAATTATCAGGGAAGGGACTACTTTGAATTGGAGAAACTGGCTTTGTGACTGTAAAAGTCTCTTATTAAGCATAAAAAACAAACAAACAAAATGACAACAAAAAACCCCACACACAAGAACAACAACAAAAAACACCCACAAAAGACAGACAATAGGAAGTGTGGTGATTACCAGAGGGGAAGGGAAGTTAGGGAGGTTGACGAGGGTATAGAGAGAATAAATGGTGATGGAAGGAGACTTGACTTGGGGTGGTGAACACACAATACAATACGCAGACGATGTATTATAGAATTGTACTGCTGAAACCTATATCACTTTGTTAATCAATGTCACCCCAATAAATTCAATAATAAGTTAATGAGTCAATCAATTAATTTAATTTAATTCTCTTATTAGATTAAGGCAACACACTTAGAGTTCTCTACATCCACTAAGGCCCAATAAAAAAAACATAAAAATAGAACAGTGCAAGACTTATTAGTCCATTAGCTTAAAAGCAATTTGAAGCGAAAGTGCATCCCTGCTATATATTTTTTTCCCTTCAGAAAGAGAAATAACCTTGCATTTGATGTTTGAAGCTTTTTTATAGCAAGAAGAACTTTTCTATGGTCAAAGATTCTTTATTTATAACAATGAATTATATAATCAACATTATCTTCAGCCTCCTTTCAAATTACTTCAACCTACTTAGAGAGCCTTTTGGTATCTCAGTGGAAAAAGCAAGCTCTTGAGACTAAAAGCATAGGATTTCCGCCAATTACTTCACTGCTCCATATACCAGTATATGTAAGAGAAGTTCCATCTAGTCCTCTTGGTTCCAAAAAGAGGAACTTGAAGATTAAAGCAAGTAAAGCAATTGCCTGCCAATATATCATGGGTGGTGGCAACTGTGAAGGTAATCACAGTAAAATGAGTCAGTGATAAGAATGAAGCCTCCCATGTGAAATCAAAGCGCCCGTGTGCATCAACTAGCTGCCCTCGCATTTCTTTTCCCTGAGAGCTGTTCTATGGCCCACCTTTAACAGAGCCACACTCTCAGATCACCTTAGTGGGGTTCTTGACTATTGCAGCTTCTGGTTTTGTGTCTGATGTGTGCCATGTGGCCCCACCTTCATTTGGAGCTACCGAGAAGTTTGCTTTTCAGCTGGGGTTCTAACACTTTCATCCGATAGAGTTAAACATGGACGGCAAGTGATCAGCGCTCATTTTAAGGTGGATCTTAGGTTATGGTGACTTAGATGTCCTCTTTCCTTTATTTGCCTGCAGATATGCTGGGCACACAAGCAAGAAAGAGTTTATTTTGTGTCAGTAAGTAGGACACTGTTCAAAATACCACGGACCCTGTAAGTTATGGTTAATCACCTGTTAATTATTTTGTCCGACACACACAACGCGAAGAGCTGTGCATTACCTAGGAATTGGGCAGTCAAGAAAAATGCATGGGGTGGATGAGAAAGTGAATATGCTCAGGAATTGTCCAGAAGAAGGATGTATGTTCAGTAAACATTGAAATGGAAGAACAAAAGGGAACACTTAGGGAATAATAGGTATGAAATGAAAAGGAGCACTGAAGCAGAGAAGGACGGATATGTCCTATAAAACAAATCATTTACCTTGCAACTAGTGCTGGGGAATGTACGTTCCATTTTCTCTGAAGGAAAATCTTTTTTAAAATAATGGCACAGCCAAGTGTTTCCAGTGCCTAGTTTAATACCTGGCATATACTACATGTTTAATTGACCCCAAATCTCTAACAGTTAAAGCATAAGATGCTTAATAAATCCTCCTAACTGCATTTTCCAAATTATATCATTTCCTGTAAGAAGGAACCCTTCAGGTATGCACGGGTGATACCTCTTAGAAGTTCAGGCATGGCGGGCTGCCCCTGTGCAATGTGTAGGATCTCTTCCATCAGCATTCCCTGAAAAAAATCCACTCCAAAGTAGTATTTTTGCCAAGTGGTCTTCTCTTATCTGATCGTTAAATGATCACAACTGACACTTACTGAAAGTGCAATCCATGTCAGCCAGTGTCCTAGGTATCCAATGGAAAATAACAGAAAAGCTAATGAGTGATGATACAAGAATAAATCCTGTGTTTCCTGTACTTGAGACTGTAGACCTACTTTTGCCCCTCGCTGCATTCAGATTACTTTGAAAAGTATCTGGAAGTCAGTAGGCTCGGCTCGTAGCAAAATGGTAATTCTAACAAATGGTAATTGTAACGATTTTACATGTTATAAATAGCTTAAGACACTTATCTGAACATCTTTTAGAAGAATTATAACGCCCTGAGCAAAAATCCAAACAAAACCTATACTACTTAATTTCCTAATCATTTTAACTGGAAGACAAGCTATTTTTAAATTTTTAACAACTTTGGTAATTATAAAGGTTTCACTTAGTCATTTTGAAGGTTACAATAAAGCACTAGTCATTTTGCAGGAGTAGTCAAGTACAACAAAGTTCCTGCTGAATTAATTCCCCGAGAAGCTCCTGGAACTCTGCTTTAATCACGAGATGATCCTCAGGTTTTACCTCCTCTTCCTAGGAGGTTTTACATCCCTTGAACAGGGATGACTTACGGGAATCATATTTTAGCCAAGTCCAGAATCATTCTGGGACATCACCCACATTAATCCCACACCTGAATGATAACGAGGAGCGAACACAAGCAACTTCATTGGAACTTTCCAGGGACAGAAAGCAAACGTGTCCTCCCTTTCCTTTCGGTCTCTGATTTCATCAGCAACACTGTTAAATGGAGTCGTTGAACCTCGAATTTTCAAATTTTGGTTATAAACTGTTTCCTGATTTGCTCAGGGTGATTGCAATAGAAATGGTAATACAGGGGTCGTTCCTCAGATCATAGTCCCCCCCACCCCCACCCCCTGTTCTCTGTCCTCTGTGGAGATGTGGAGATTCATCTTCATGTTGGGTGCAGGGGAAGGACAGAAAAACAAGTTCCGAGGAGCCTTGGGGAAGGAAGCCTTTGTCCTTAATTCACTTATCAAAGCCCCGGCAGCAGGTTAAGGTAATTGGCCCAGTTTAAAGCAGATAATCTATTTTTCTTTTATTTTCTACCTGTTTCCCAGTACTATTAGGTTCTTACACTCAGGTTTTCTGAGAAATAAAGCCATTGTATTAATGTTGTCAATCACTCCTGCCCAGCTGATCAATGGAAACAGCGTTAACCTTACTAATTAATTGCTAGCAATCACCTAACTAACTTGAAGAAGCCATTCGTCGCCCAGAAGTGGATAAGGAAACGCTCTGAGGTTTATAATGTGCTGCTTGGAAAACAGAAGATGTCAGTTCTTCTCTAAAACAGAACAGCTCAGCCCTCAGTGAAAAGCCATTTGGTTTCAGACGTGAATATAAGTTTTTATTGCAATTATCCTTCAAGGCTGCCGACAGTAAGTAGAGCAGAAAGGTTCGCTCACGGATGGGCTATCTGTGAGGACAAAGTGAGGCAAAGGCAGCCCATCTCCATTGCTGTCACCCGGGGCGTCCTGACTTGGGAGGTTCTAGTTTAACCAAAGCCACATGGGCTTCTTTGCTCGGGATTTTGGGGAAACACAGGACTCACTAAAACACTCCTTTACATTTTAGGGGTTTGGATTTGAAATGATTTAAAATCAAATTCTGTTCTTTGTGCAGATTCACTCAGGTTGAGGCACTGCTTGGGGAGGAACCCTGGGTGTGTGAACTGAAATTGTCAGTGAAGCTACTGATGCTAGGAGCTTGTCTTGCTGGGACTGTAGGCAGTATGAAATTTACATGCTACCTTTAGCGTGGCATTTTTTTTTTAATTTAAAAAATCATTTGAGGAGTGAGATAAAAATGCTGGTTCCCAGGCTGACCCTCGAGTGCAGTGGGTCAGGTGTTGGGCACGAGAACCTGCATTTGATTGTGGTCCACACTCTGAGAATCAGGACTATGAGTGTGACCAGAACTCAGCCCCTCTTGAACCTTATCAAATCCTAAACGCCAAGTTCTGAGCTCCTTGAAACATTAGAGGCCAGGAGACTAAGGATGACATAGGCGGTGGCAGGTCCCTCAGGAGTCTTGGGAGTCCTGTGGGGAGGGGAGTGGTAGCAGTAACAAAAACCTTTTAAACGTAAGCCCAGCTGGTATGGCTCAGTGGTTGAGCATTGACCTATGGATCAGGAGGTCACGGTTCGATTCCTGGTCAGGGCATATGCCTGGGTTGTGGGCTCAACCCCCAGGGTGGGGTGTGCTGGAGGCAGCAGATCAATGATTCTCTCTCATCATTGATGTTTTTCTCTTCCTCTCTGAAATCAATAAAAATATTTAAAAACAAACAAACAAACACAAAAAACTTTTAAACATGAAGAACTCATAAATTAGTGTTAACTTGGTGAGTGCCTAAACCACAGGCCTCTGGCATTTGTGGAATTAACATTTGTAGCTTCAGCAGTTTGCAGATGATTTCATGGGTATCTCAAATGTTCATTGGTAACTTTGTGAGGATAGAAAATTGAATTGTTGTTCTGGACAGCTGGTGTGAGCTAGGAGGTAAGCGAAGCCCTCCAACCAACATGTACATCCTCAGAGCTTTAATTCTGTTCTCTATTCTCACAAACTAAGTCTTCTAAAGTGGCTTTTAAAAAAAATGTTGTTTTTCAGTATCTACCCTAGGGTGAAAGTAGTTTATTTTTATTTTATTTTGTTTTCATTTAATGGTTCTAAAGCAAAAGACAACGATACTGTATAGTAATCTAGATTTTATGACGTTTTCAGGATCTGGTCCTTGTGAATTTAAGTATTCTTTCTTTTTGTAAGTATTCTTATACTGTATTTATTATTTCTGTTTTTGTATCCATGCAACAGAGGAACACAACAGTGACAAAGTGGCTGCTGAGTTTTAATCCTCCTGAGAGGGAATCAGAATTAAAACATAATGTTAAATCAGGGAAAAGATGGATTTCCCAAATGCCTCTTTAAAATGCTCTGTGTGACGATAGTGATATTATTAACTGTCAGGGGTAGAAAAGCAAAGTTTGAATAATTTTCTTTTCTTTTTTCCTCCACAAATTAAAACCAAAGTACCCCGCTGGTTCTTTTCTCAAATTAAAAATTATGAGACTTTGAGTAGGCATTAGGGAGTAGGCAGAAGAGAAGAATGCTGGCAAGTAAATTGTATTTATATGCCAATGATGAATGATACCTTCTGCCTTTTTCATACCGTGGAAAATGTGGCCTCGTCTATTTTTACCTAAGGATTCATTCAAAAATTATTTTTGATTGCCTATGTTCAAGGCAAAGGCAATTGAATCAGCTACCAAACCGAACCGTTTATCTTTCCTCAAAGGGGTTACAGTAGGAGAACAAGGCCTGGATGTAATTTATTGTAATCCAGGGCAGAAGTCAGAGGTGGTATTAAAGATACAAGACAACCAGGAGGACATAGCCAAGAGCCAATGAGAATGGACATCACCCCAATCACACAGATGCCAGCTGTCAAAAGGTTCCACCGGTACAAGTGTAGGGCAGTGGGATGCCTGTGCCAGCAGCAGGTGATAAAGGTCATAAGAGAGGCACAGACTGTGAATTCAGACAAGAACATTTTCTTCCGGTTCAGGGGCATCAGGGAGAGATATTTTGAAGAAAGGGTGACTTTAAAAATTAGATGTGGGAAACTGCTTGATATAAAAAAGGCACGAGGTCAGAAGAGTTCCGGAAATGTTCCAGGGCCAGCTGAGTATTTAAGCTGCATTTTCTAAATCAGGGGAGAACGCTTAGTCAAGGACTGAGAGAAATTCTGGGAAGCTAAAAACCGAGCCAGCCCTTGGAGGAAAGGCCAGGAGGTGTTTGGACCAAAGGAAGGGTGCCCAGCATGCCAGTTTTCACCTGGTCTTGTCCCTGTAGGTCTTTGGGTGACAGGAGGGAGAGAAAAGCTGGAAGAGTGAACTGTAGGGGTTCTGACCCTCTAGATATGAATGGACCCAAAATCTTGGTGTATTGAAAAGAGAAAATAAAACGTCAGAAATGAAGCAGGCCAGGAGCTCAACTCAGAGGTCTGACAATTATGGCAATAAAGAAAATCACATTTCCTGTATGCTACAATCTGATATTGAAATTCATACTGGTGACGTACCTAAAGCATTTAGCTCTATTAAAAGATGGCGATTTTTAGTAGCTAGCAAACTTTAGACCTGAGTCAGTCCTGACCCATCTTATATTTATGAAGTTTTCAACTTCCCATATGATTTGAAAAAATATTTTTATTGACTTTTAGAAGAGAGGAAGGGATAGGGAGAAAGAGAGAAACATCAGTGTGAGAGTACAACATCAATCGACTGCCTCTTGCAGGCCTCCTACTGGGGATTGAGCCCACAACCCAGGCAGTGCCCTAACTGGGAATCAAACCTGAAACCTTTGGGTGCATGGTACGACACCGAACCAACTGAACCACCCCAGCCAAGGCTTCCATATGACTTTTATGGCTTCTAAGAGGTGAGATTTTCATTATGCTTTCTAGTCTGAATCGGTACTTAAAACACAAAGTTAAATGTTCACTTCCTGTTTGAATGGGCCACTGTGCATTCCAGGCCTCTGAGACTTTGGTAAATCAGCAGGTGTTGTCTTCCGTGGCAGCAGAAGTCTTGCAATTTGGGAAAGTTGTGTGAAAATGCAACTTTCACAAGCATCGTGTTGTGCAATTATTTTATTTTTACTTTCTTTCCATAGGTCAAGAAGCAGTTCAGCCACCCACACATGATTTCTGGCTGATACTTCCAAGTAACAGTGAGATGCCTTCCTTTTTTGGGGGGGCAGGGAATATTTGATAAGTTGATACCTTAACATGAGCTCACTTCATTTAGCAAGCTTTTTACTTTTTAATGATCAAATACATTTGTCTAGCTAATGAACTTACCATTTCAGAGTAAAACATTTCAGACTAAAATACAAATGCAAGCCTGTATTAAAATAATCCCCTCCCAAATCAGGAAGTAATTCACATTCAGCATATAAGACATCCATATAAAAGGCATGAAATGTCAGCTTTAATTTAATTTATATATTTTTTTCCAATTACAACTGGCATTTAATATCTATAATAATAAAAACATAATATGCAAATTGACCGAACGGCGGAATGACCATCCGGATGGACGACCTTTTGGACGAAGCCAGGGCTGTGACGGTGGCCGAGGCAGCCAGGGCTGTGAAGGCCTACTCTTGCACGAATTTCGTGCATCAGGCCTCTAGTTATTTTATATTAGGTTCAGGTGTACAGCATAGTGGTTAGACATGTGTATAATTTACAAAGGGATCCCCCCCATGTGTATAATTTACAAAGGGGTGAGAGGGTGGGTGAAAAAGGTGCAGGGATTAAGAAGTATAAATTGGTAATTACAGAATAGTCACGGGATGTAAAGTACAGCATAGGAAATATAGTCAATATAATTGTAATAACTATGTACAGTGCCTGGTGGGTACTAGAAAATGACAGCTTTTATTTATTTATTTATTTATTTATTTATTTTTAATTGATGAAAAAACTTGATGAGTTGATACATGTTTATAAATCTTTGCATAGCTGGACTAGAATGACGTTTTCCTAAAGAATAATCCAATAAATTATAAGCCCTGTGAGGACAGAAGAGGTATCATAATCTTTTTCTGTTATAAAAAAACAGTTTCCCCCATAAAGCTACGCTTCAATGGAGATTCAGTAAATATCTACTAATTAAGTCAGATTATATAAATTATACAAGATTTAGTTTTATAGCTTTCACTACCCACACAGTAACTCTATAAAAGCATCGGTACCCTGAAAAAGTAAAAAGCCATTTTTACAATAAAAACAACCAAAATGAAAAGCTTATCTTAAGAAAGCATGTGCATTTCCTGGGGGAAATCTTCAGCTTTGCCTAAGGTCACTTAGTTATTTTCAGAAATGTGATGTCTACAGCCCCACCCCTCATCTTCTGTACCTTGACTCTTGTGTGGCATTACCTTCTGGTTTAGACTTAGAGTCAGTCCAGTGAGCATGTGCTGGGATGGTAGCCCTTATTGGGGAAGTGGGGATCTGTCTCCATTGACAGAAAAGGGCAGAAAGATTGCTTCAAGAGCCAAACACTGATTCAGCTCTGACCGTCTCCCTTTCTCATCTTGGCTATCTTCCCCTTTCCTCAATGACTAGAGCATTCATTTTCCTTAAACCATGATTCATTAGAAAGTTGTTAGTAAGGGAGACTGGCAAATCTTCAGAACTGCATTTTCTACCACCATTTACTGTGTTCCAAGGGACTATCTGGAAAATGAAAAATTTTAAAACTCAACTTAACCTGTGTCCTTAACAGACATCTAAGTCCCTCCTCCCTCCTCCTTTCTTAAGAAGAAGCACAGTAAGCATTCTCACTCTCCCAGGCAGCCAGCATGTGGTGTTGACGGAGCAAGTCACCGGGATGGGTTCTCTGTCACTGTCATCTACTCCGAGGAACCCAGGGATGCACACATTTGGCCTCAGAAACACTGTGAATATGTGGACTCTAAAGAACAATATAAATGAACAAACAAAACAGAATCATAGATACAGAGAACAGACAGAGGGGAGCGGGGTTGGGGGCTGGGTGAAAAAAGTGAAGGGATTGAAAAGCACAAATTGGTAGTTACTGAGTCACAAGGATGTAAAACATAGCATAAGAAATATAGTCAATACTATTGTAATAACTATGTACGGTGCCAGGTGGGTCCTGGAAATATCAGGGGGAACACTTTGCAAAGTATATGATTGTCTAATCACTATGCTGTACACCTGACATTCACACAAAATAATATTGAATGTGAACTATAGTTGAAAAAAACTTCTTTAATTAAAAAAAAAAATCAAAGAATGTACAGGACTGAAGTGCATTCCGCTGTGAGCACCTTAGGGATCCAGCTGCCCTTTCGAGTTCACATCTCTTGAAATCAAGCCAGATGGTGGCTGCCATTTGCCACTTAAGCAAGCAAAGCCAACACTCTGCTTGTGTTTGAGGTCTGTCATACTTTGTGTCTCATTTTTCTACTTTGTGGATTAAAGGATTGGTTCCTGCAAATGAAAATAAACTCTGATCCCTGCTAATCAGAAATTCTGCAGGTGGTTACACGGCTGAATGCAATATTACCTGTTGTTGGGAATGCTCTGTTAAAACACCCCGGGGAGAGATAAGAAGAGAAAACAGGAGGTGGCCAGCATTTTTAATAGGTTATAGTCATCACCTTCATAGCTTTTATTTATTTCTTTAAATTCCCCTCTTAATTTCCGGAGTGAGCTTCTTCTTTACTTCCCTATCTAGTAAAAATGCCACGAAACAACCCCCACCCCCCCACACCCACACCCCTGCCCAAAGGCTCCAGAAGTGCCCTGGGTACTGTGAGCAGTGAGTTAGAATGTGATTCCATTCTGAGGCTTGGTGTATGAACTAGAGAATAAATGCCTCTTTTAAAAATATATATTTTTTCATTGATTCTAGAGAGAGGAAGGGAGAGGGATAGAGCGACAGAAACATCAATGAGAGAGAAACCTCGATCTGCGCCACACCAGCCGAGCAATAAATACCCTTTTGAAAAAGGTACTTGACTATACTTTGCAGCACCATAGCTTTTGTTGCCTTTTCAATTTTCTTTGATTCTTTGAGGATGTAAAATTCATGTTTAACTTGGCCATTTCCTTTTAATGAAATCCTCTATATCTGGGTAGCATATGTACCTCGAATATTCCTGGGTAATTTCTATAACATGCTGAATGTATATCTACGTTTTCCATTCTGAAAGATTGCCTAGAGAAATTCAAACATATGTTTTAACAAGTAAAAAGGATTATGAATTATTTAAATTACCAGTCTCAACAATATTTAACTTATTTATTCAGTACAGTTCTATAATTTTAAATAAGCTGTATGATTTATTTTGTTTTGTACAAGCAGCAAATGATCACTTAAGAAAATTTGGGAAAGAAAGAAACAAGAAATTATTTAGCATGCAGTCTCACACTCAAAAAATAAACAGTTAACATTTAAGTATTTTTCCCTCAATTTTGGTATATATTTATAACCTGCTTTTCCACAAAGCAATATATTTAGAGTGTTTCTCCCATGTTACTAAATATTTTTAGAAGTTTATAACTTAATAAGCAGTCCATCAAAAAAAAAAAGGTGGCTAAAACCTTTAATTCTTTGTTCTTACTCATTTAATTAGTTTTCGTATTTTACTTTTACATTGAATTATGATGAACATTTTTATGCACATGTGTTTTGGTGCTTATTTAATTATTCCTTTAGAAATTAGAATTAGAAAATTCCTAAGTGTTAAATTATTGAGTTAAAAAAATAGTGACATTGTAATACAACACGAACCATCAAATTACCCTTCATAATTTTCCCTGATAATTTACATTTCTTCAACAGTGACTAACAGTACCTTAAAACAAAACAAAACAAAACAAAACAAAAAACCCCAGAATACTTGTCCAATGGGGGAAGGTTTTAATTTAAAGAAAGGGTGTTAATAACTTCAGGAGCCATACTAGGGGACTCTGAGATGATAACACAGAGAACCATGTAGGGTCTGTTTCCCACTCCTGCCCCCTTAATAATTTCTCCCGAAGGGGGTCGAATAGCTGCTATTGTTTCCTGCAACACCAGCACAGGTTTGGTTTTGTTCTCTTTCTTTGTTTGTTTTGGATTCCAAGGGGAGAATAACCAAGACTCTTGGAAGCTTTCTCTTATTATAGTGTCTTGGGCCAGGAAAGTGTCACAGAACTGAGGAGCTGTGGTTTCTGAAGGAGAGTAAAATGGATGGGGCAGGAGTGCTCACCAATGCCCTTTCCAGGGTCTCATTGTTTTCAGATTCCGTTCACTTGTCTATAGGAGCTCCCAAAAGCCTCCAAAACAATGGAAAGATCAAAATAAAAACCCCAGTGACAAACTGCAAGGAACTCTGCCTTATGCTTTCATCTATTGTCACACCCTGTCAAACTTTCATTAAATTTCTGCCAGATGAAGCCCTGTACAATTTTCACCCGTCTTTCTCCTGTCCCTGCCTCGACCATGATGTGTTCCTCCCTGGAACATCCTTTCTCAAACCAGAATCTCTGTAACTCTAAAACTCTGCTGAAAACTTTGTTCCTTTACAAAGTCTTGCGAATGTACTAGGCTTATTTGAGGCCCTTCTCTAGGGTCGTTTGTTATAAAAATGTTACGTTTAAAAATCAGAGGGGCACAGAATTGATTTGATCAAATTCTCACTCTATTGCAAAGTCCCCATTTCTGTTTATTTTATTATTAGTATTTTCTTCTTTAATTCCCCATACTAGGGCCATTTCTGGCTTCCCCTTTGGCATCCACTCTTATTTACTTAATGAATGGCCTTTGACAAGTATATAGTGTTACGATGTGGGTGCGGTTTACATAACTGACCTGGTTCAATAAATTTTATACTGTTTATTGCTTTTCAAAATGCCATTAAATTATTGAGATCTGTTCCTGCTGCTATATTGAAGTTAATTAATGATTTTTTATTGCTGCTTTGTATCCCACTAAATGGCAGGAACCACATTTTAGGTGTTCACTCCTCGACTATTTTATTCTACAAGCTTTTACCTATATTTTCTTATTTTAGCTTTTACTTTTCACACTTAAATTTGTAGTGCGTTTAGAATTTAATTTTAAATATATCATGTACTTTTTTTCTTGGTGTTTGTTTATACATGTTGATTTCTCTATAAGTCATGTTGATATCCATAAAACAATCTGACTGATTTTTAAAACAATCAGCCTGGCATATTTGTCTCTAAAGATGCTTAAAACACCTTTGGAACTTCTCCTTCTTCCTCTCTCAGTTATAAGATTTCTTTCGGATTATGCTTAATGGTGTTAAATTAGATCTGGATTTTGGAAACATCTGAACACTATTAAAATGGAGTGATGACAAAATAAAGCTGCTATAAACATTTAAAAAATGAAGTGATCGATGAAGCTCAAAAGTACCATTTTCAATTAGAAAAAACAGTGTAAGTGCTTTGCTCATAGTTAAAAGTCTTTTGCTTGTTTTGTTTTTGTTACTCTCCATTTTTTTTTTCTACAGAGACAGTATATAAAAGCATTAAATAATATGGGCTTACAAGATCAATTCTATATATATCCCAATTTCTGCCTTGGTGAAATAGAGATGTTTAAAAAACAAACAATGATGAGTACTAGCTTACCAATAGAGTTATTTTCAAGATGACATGAATTAGTAGTGCCTGGCAGGAAATAAACAGTTAATAGGTCGCTGCTGACATCCTCAATCATCATTAGCTAAATCAGCACATATTACCTAATAGTACTGAGCCTATGGGAGAAGACCACTTCCTCAGATTGTTACTGACAGTCTGACCCATCTTTCCTTCCAACACAATCTAGTGTGCCTGGGGAAATAGCATATGCTACCTATTTTTCTTCTGTTCCCCTTTGGATTTTAATTCTTTCTTCATCATATACCTGTCAATCAAAAAACAAAATTACTTTGAGACAGTAGCATAACTCCACACATATTTATTCCATATACTTTTGAGGCAAGCAGGTAATTACTTCTCTGTCTCTCAGATTTAAGGGTTTATCCTCAGCTCACTGCCCCCAGCATTCCCACAAGGAGTTAAGCACAGTCAATATTTCCGTGATGCTTAGTAACTACCAGGTTCAATTAGTATGTGTTTAAAATGCGCAACAGATGCAGAAGAATCTTATCTCTAAATTATTGTCAGTTCCTAAAGAAATAAATTAGGCTGGTGTCCAATATACAGCTCACAGACCCTGGCATGCCACTAGATAACACCTTCATCAAAAAGAACACATTCACTCAAATTGAGGATATTGTGTCAGAATTAATGAATTAAATAGACAGCTTATATCACCAAATTATAGGCAGCAGCCGCTACTCCACCAGGTTCTGGTGATTGGAGATAGAATCCTTTTTTGCATATTTTCTGCAACTTAAATTTTGAACGTTCTCAATTACCTGCACAATTTAAAGCCAAAAGAGTAAAGAACATGAAATTTGGGGAAACAATTTGAGGCTAGAGGGAGACGGGACCTTAAAAGTTATTTTTTCCTATGAAAAATTCTCAGTTTTATAGATAAAAAAAAAAATAGAAGACAGGAGAAGACAACAGAGCAGTGAGAAAACAGTTTCATAAAACTAACTTTTCAGGACAGGTTTGGTTAGGATTAACATCATCATCTGAGATAACACTATCTAAATCATTCATCCAGATGTTAAGCTATTGGAATATGACCGCTGTCCCTCTTATTCCCATCAGTTCTATGTAGTTATCTGATAGTCAAGGTGGAACTAGACTCCGGTTCTATTTCTGGAGGGGGTGGTAGAAGCAATCAGATGTGTGGTGAGAAGCTAACAAATGAGAAAGCAGAAACACGTCTCTGATATTTTGAGGTCCCGGGGTGCAGGAGCAGGGCTGAAGGCCAGAAAGATATGTGGGTGATAAGAGGAGTAGAGCAGCGAGATGAGAGCCTCTGGCTCGTTACAATCATCATTCTACATAGTAAACACTAAAGATAACCATTCACCAACAGAGAGGAAAACTGTTATGAAAGTTACTGATACTGAGATCACTTTTATTACGTGTTCGAAATAAGGTGGCAGGTTCGGAATGTAATAACGTAGCCACAGGACCTGGTCCCGGCAGTTTTGTGGAGGGCTGGCAGTGATAAATTATTCGGGAGTGAAGCCACCGGAGTACGTAGCTCCCATTTCTATCCCCGACTTTCCACATCCTCGGGTGGCTCCCTGTGTTACAGAGAATTAAATGCACAGCTCCATTGGGCAAGACTCGTCCTGCGCTTTCTTTATGACAGACAGGAAGATAATGCGTTTTAACGGGCAGGTCATGTTCAAACTAGTAAAGGTTAGGGTCGTGAGAATTTTCTTTTAGCTCTGTGTTCTGATTTTAGAGTGTGACGTCTTATCCTCAAGTAAATTAAATACGGCCACTACCCAGCAATGCGTCAAACCACCTCCTTCTTAATACACACGTGGGCTTTCTCCCTTCCTGATGATTACATCTGTCCCAGGAATAAGCCCCAACATTTATGATGCTGTTTATTTGCTGCAAGTCATTCAGCTCTTTAATAAAACTCATCCATATTCAATTCAGCCTATATGAGTCACACCACATTGTCAGCCAGAATATTAAATATTTCAAGATATAATCCAATATGCAGAAGGCAGGATGAGGACAATTTACCAATTTACACGGTTTCCTATTTATTCAGTCCAGGTCCATTTTACTAAGTATAACTGGTGTCTCATCTGTTTTCTTCAGATCAGAAATTACTAAAATTAATCGGCCATAAGTATTCAAGCCTGATAAGGTGTATATAAAATCATGGTAATTCTGTTAACGAAACAAATTTTTCATTTTTTTAACATGTAGTTAATATATTTAACATATAAGGTTGAAATATATACCCTGAGCCTTTTTCAAGACCTATAATCTTTGCAGAAAAAAAGCAGGAAGGAAAGGGAAAAAAGAGGAATGAGGGAGACAAGAAGTCAGGAATTCAGGAAGGAAGGAAGGAAGGAAGGAAGGAAGGAAGGAACGAAGGAAGGAAGGAAGGAAGGAAGGAAGGAAGGAAAGAAGGAAAGAAAGGAAGGAAGGAAGGAAGGAAGGAAGGAAGGAAGGAAGGAAGGAAGGAAAGAAGAAAGGAGGGAAGGAAGGAAGGAAGGAAAGGAAGGAAGGAAAGGAGGGAAGGAGGGAAGGAGGGAAGGAGGGAAGGAGGGAAGGAAGGAAGTTACCTTCCTCACCAGCCAGGAGAAATGGAGTTAAAATAAATATCAAAGGTCCAAAAAGTGCCGGAGGTGTGGGTAGGACTAATATTACACAGCTGGTACCAGTTAAAAGCAACAAGCTACACCCCCTCCTCACCACCGCCCCCCCCCCACCCCCCACACACACACACACGCACACTCTTCTGCTTCCCTGAGAAAGTGTACTCTCCCGACAAGACTCAGCACCAGACTCAGCAGGGCAGCTGCGATGTGCTAAACCAAAGACGGGCCTTTTCTTCTCATATGTATAAGCTTATGAACGTAAGTCCAGCTGCAGTGGCTGCATTGCGATTATTCCTCCTCCGTTTTATAAGTCTGGTATCCACAGTTATATATGTGCACATGTGCTCCGTTCCCCTTTCCCTCTCTCCTCAAATACTAATCAAGCATCTATTGTATTTTAAGAAAATCCCTGTGCTCTGCGAGTACACAGTCTATGAGGGACAGAAAGAAACATGGGAACAAATCATTAAAGAGTGACTCCAGAGTGAAGCGAGCTATATCGATTAACAGGGTGATTGTATTCACTGGTCTCCACGGATTTTAGCCTAGTTACAAGGCTGCTATGAAGCATCAGAGAAACAGCGATTAGTGACAAGATACTGTCACAAAGTCTTCAAATAATGAAATTGCGTCGCATCACAACTCTTTTCTATACTCACAAATCTTCAGTTGGTACTCTAGTCTATGGTAGAATGAACCAGGGTAAAATTATCTTGGAAAACATGTAGCTTTATTACTAATGTACCTTCAACCTAAAGATGAAATTGTGTTAGGAAGTAAAATTAGGGCTAGAATCCTGATTCAACATTTTAGTGTTTATTACAACCATCATGCTAATAATGAAGCAGATATATGACAAATATCTCTAATGGAGCAGGGAAAAAAAAAGATCATTAAAACTGCAACTGTGAAACATCCAACGCCTATGTCCAAATCTGAAACACTGTTTTCAGAACAGTTTGTGATGGAAAATCTGTACAAAAGTATGTACATAACGAAGAGAAGCCACCAGAGAGAGGGGGAATTTGCAGGTAAATTAATGCAATGGATTCACAGAAAAAAAGAAGAAGAAAAAGGCAGAATTCTGAAAGGCCCAAAGGTGCACTTTGCAATGAATAATTCCATCAGAATTATGTGTGCAAATTAGATCAATTAAAGTGAAAGATGCTCAGTCACATACTGGCCTAAGAGTTAAATGCTGTGGGAATAGAACTCAAACCAATTCTAACTGAGATTGTGGCAAACATCATCCCCAGTGGAAAACAACAGTTCCTGGAGGAAAGAGAGGAAGCAAAAAGGTAAAAGTCGGGTTTCTTTTCTTTTTTTTAAAAGAAAGTTGACACTTTAAAAACAATCATGCACATTTTGCCTGCTTGTTGGTACACGTCCGCTCTCCTCGAACAACAAACAAACAAAAACACACAAAAAGAAGGCATCAGGCCGGCCGGACGTTGATCCAAAGTGATGACCCTAGTTTGATCAGAATTGAGAGAATATTGTTTCATCTTCTACTGCGTTAGGGTTTGTCTCCACTCAGTTAAAATCAGATATGTGTTGTTAGCAGAAATTACAAGAGAGAAATATGGAAACTGGACGTGTTATTTCAAGAAAAAGCAGACGTGTGAGAGTCCAGTGCCTGCCACAGACAAGGCGAGGTGGTGGCTGTCACTGCAGAGCCGAATTGTTTATTGTTGTGCCAGCACCCGCGGCAGCTAGGATTTCACTCCGATGTGGAATCTAATGAACAAAATAAACTAACAAACAAAACAGAAACAGACGCGTAGACAGAAAACAGACTCCCAGCTCTCCCAGCTCTCTGAGGGGAGGGGAGCTGCAGGGCTGGGTGAAAAAGGTGGAGGGGTTAAGCAAACAAAACTCACAGACACAGACAACAGTCTGGTGATTACCAGAGGGAAAGAGGGGGTGGGGGAAGTAGAAGAGGGTAAAGGGGGGATAAATGATGATGGAAGGAGACTCGACTTGGGTGGTGAATACAAAATGCAACAGACAGATGATGGATTATGGAATTGTGCCCCTGAAACCGATGTTGTTTTTGTTGACCAATGTCACCCCCAATAAATTCAATAAAAAGGGGGGGGGGGCAAAAAAAAAAGCTCCTTCCACCAATTTGTCTGCTCCCACTGCCTAGCTCTTCCCCTAAATTGGGACATGATAGTAGGATTACTGGGATGAAGAAACTGGCTTCTTTCTCTGGGTTCACATAGGGAAACCAAAACTCCAGGAGTTGCTGGTAATTCTCTTGTGAAAAATGTGTGCCTGAGAGTGGAAACAGTCCAGAGGAAGTGGAGCCAAGAGATGGATCCAGATGTCGATGGAAATGGAGTGAAGCCACGGATGAAGCCGCCTGGAACCGAGACATTTTCAGTTGACTTGGGCTTACAAATTCTCTCTCCTTTTGAAAACGGATTTGTTTCAGAAACCGAACCAACACAAGAAAATATTCTTTTTTAAAACCAGCACATGAATGACCACTATACTTAGTTTGGGTTTATCCCTTGGGGCTACAAAATTTTCCTGCAAAAGGGCCAGATTATAAATATTTTTGGCTTATGTTTGCCATTAGTTAAATACAGATTTACCTAATTAATGGAATTCTTGGGCTCATATGTACTATCTCTACACTACTCAACTCTGCCATAGTAGCCTGAAAGCATCAGACTACATTTAAGTGTAAAGCATAATTAAATTCTGCTGCTAACAAGACAATCATGTGATTGTGACTATCCTATATAATAAAATCCCAATATGCAAACCGACCAAACAGCGGAATGACCGGTCCTATGACACGCACTGACCACCAGAGGGCAGACGCTCAACGCAGGAGCTGCCCCCTGGTGGTCAGTGTGCTCCCACAGGGGGAGTGCCGCTCAGCTGGTGAGCACAGGGGTAGTGGCAGGAGCCCCTCCCGCTTCCATGACAGCACTAAGGACCCCTTGGCAGAAATCCCTCCCCCCGCAGGGGTCCTGGACTGCAAGAGGGCACAGGCTGGGCTGAGGGACAGCCCCCCACCCCCGCCTCCAGTGCACGAATGACGTGCACCAGGCCTCTAGTAGTCTAATAAAACTTCATGCACAATGAAATTTGAATTTTATACAATTTTCATGTTTTTCAAACTATTTTCTTTTCCTCAGATTTTTTTCAACCATTTAAAAGTGTAAAAATGTTTAGTTCACAGGCCTTACTAAACCAGGAGAGGCATAGTTTGGTGACTCTTTGCTCCAGACTATTTAAAATATTAATATACAGATATAAATGTATCCCTGGAAAATAGTGCTGCTTTAAGATTTTGAAATTTATAAATGTTATTGATTTGCTTGTACCATGCTGCAACATGCTTCTATAACTCAATAAAAGATTTTTAGAAATTTAACCATGCTAACCCAAATCCTCCTTTTAACTGCTTCTTTTTTAAATTTTATTTTTCAATTATAGTTGCTTCTTAATACTGATAGAATATTGATAATTCTAAGATATACTGAGCTGTTTCTACCTTTTTGTAACAAACATTTTTTACTCATGCCACCTTAGTCATGAGCATAGTACCTTTTTAAAGCAAGTGCCCTGGGAAATGTGTTATAAGCATTTTAAATGTAGTTATTCCTAACTTTGAAGAACATAGAATTTAAATTGTACTTGGTCATCAATGTAAACATTTCACCAGCACTGATATTACTTTTCTGAAAAGGAGACTTTGATATAGTTTTTATTTTCTTCCCTTTTCCTCATTTCTCATTAGTTTTCTTTGCAAAATTATCATTGCAATATTCTATTGATTGTGACTTGAGAGCCAAGAAGCTTGAAGATAACTCCATGCTTTGTTATATTAATTATACCTGGTTTCTGGTTGAATTATTGTTCCTTTTTTCTACATCATGGTTCCTCAGTCTTGGCACCACTGACATTTGGGGCCAGGTAAGTCTTCGTCGGCACACGTCCTTTGGAAGACCACATCATTCCTTTCCTCAATGCACTGACTTTATAGTTAACTGTCACATGTACGTATTTTCATTATGCACCACTTCAAGTATTTGTGGAAACAGAATTGTAAGTTACAAACACATTGGAAACAAAGCAGGTTACAACTTTATTAAAATCCATGAATACACTAACATTCAGAAACGGATTGAGTCTTTATATACTATTATTATCAAGAGATTCCAAAATAATGTAACAGGTCCTTCACCTCAGTATGACTTTTCTGAGATCTGTGAAATGACCTGCCACCCTGAGCTTGTCTTCTTGTCTAACAATTTAGCTACATTATTAACAACTAGAGGCCTGATGCATGACATTTGTGCAAGAGTAGGCCTTCCTTTCCCTGGCTGCTGGCACCAGCTTCCCTCTGGCACCCAGCTCCCAGGCTTCCCTCGCAGTCCTGGCTGCATCCAGAAGGAGGTCCGGTCTAATTAGCATATTATGCTTTTATTATTATAGATTCTTCAAAGTACATCCTAGTTCTCAGTGTCTGATAGCATGTGAAACATCTCCAGGGACACTACAGTAGATAACAAGTCATATAAAACTGGGCAAGTGAAAGGGAGATGATATAGTTAGTATTTGTCCTTCATTGTACTTGTCTTTTTATCCAATGCTCAGGAAAATATCATAAGAACATTTGTCATAGCTCTGTATTTGATGGTGGGTGCAGATAAGAATTGGTCCAGAACAGTAAGTATTTATTTGTAATATTTGAGACCAAGTTAATCTTAGATTTCAGAGCTAGTTCTCATTAAAATCACTAGCATTTCTATTTACACTTTCTCCCCTCTGTTGACATTTTGAAAATAAATATTTAGACACCAAGTGGCTGTATTTACAAGATTTCAAATGGGGATAAAAAGTCACCATCCAGCTATTTCCCAATATTGCATGTTTTGTTCTAAGTTAACAATGCTAATTAAAACCAAACAGGACAAATAAAGAGTAATAAGAAGCTCCATTTTCATATAAATTCGCATAGAAGAAGGCAAGAAAAACTTAAGAGTCATGGAAAGACATCTTGTGCTTATATAAATTAGAAAATATGCATTTGTCTAAAATTCCTTTTTTTTTTTAATTTCTAAAAGATTTCTATTTCTAACAGAGATGCACTGTTATGTTACATTTAGGATTCTGGTATCCATTATAGCTATGCTGTTTTACATAATTAGAAGGCCACTGAAAATAAAAGTAGTTTACTTTCATCCAATTAACACTAATTGAATGTATATACTATGCAGATGTGCTACCAGGTGGTGGGGAAGACTAAGATGAGTAATCCTGGTCCCTGCCCTTGGGGAGTTCATGGTTCATGGGGGAAACAGATACTATTGTGTCTAATGGTAGTATGAAGTGATAAGGGAACACAGACCATGGACTGAGGAACCAGCAAGCATTTCTGGAGTATGGCTGGAGGTCACAGCGCACAGTGGGAGCAAGTTATAAAAGACTAGAGGCCCAGTGCATAAAATTCGTGCATGGGTGGGTGTCCCTCAGCCCAGCCTGCCCCCTCT
Organism: Eptesicus fuscus; assembly: GCF_027574615.1. NCBI lineage: Eukaryota > Metazoa > Chordata > Mammalia > Chiroptera > Vespertilionidae > Eptesicus > Eptesicus fuscus. Next base: position 26,592,849 of record NC_072486.1, read on the forward strand.
CCAATCTGGGACCCCTCGAGGGATGCCCGTTTAGGGCAGTCGGACATCCCTCTCACAATCCAGGACTGCTGGCTCCCAACTGCTCACCTGCCTGCCTTCCTGATTGCCCCTAACCGCTTCTGCCTGCCAGCCTGATCACCCCCTAACCACTCCCATGCCAGCCTAATTGATGTCTAACTGCTCCCCTGCCAGCCTGTTTGCCCCCAACTTCCCTCCTCTGCCAGCCTGGTCAATCCTAACTGCCCTCCCCTGCAGGCTTGATCGTCCCCAACTGCCCTCCCTTGCAGGCCTGGTCCCTCCCAACTGCCCTCCCCTGCTGGCCTGATTGCCCACAACTGCCCTCCCTTGCAGGCCTGGTCCATCCCAACTGCCCTCCCCTGCTGGCCATCTTGTGGTGGCCATCTTGTGTCCACATGGGGGAAGCCATCTTGTGTGTTGGAGTGATGGTCAATCTGCATATTACTCTTTTATTAGATAGGATAGAGGCCTGGTGCAGGGGTGGGGGCCAGCTGGTTTGCTCTGAAGGGTGTCCCAGATCAGGGTGGGGGTTCTCTTGGGGTGTGGGGAGGCCTGGGTGAGGGGCCTGTGGTAGTTTTCAGGCCAGCCATGCCCCCTGGCGACCCAAGTGGAGGCCCTGGTATCTGGGATTTATTTATCTTCTACAATTGAAACTTTGTAGCCTGCAGCGGAGCCAAGTCTTCTCCTCACTCCGTGGTGGCAGCCATTTCTGTTGGGATTTATTTATCTTCTATAATCGAAACTTTGTAGTCTTAAGCGGAGGCCTGGGCCGGCCAGGGTGTGTGGAAAGCTTGGCTTCCTCCATCGCCAGGAAAACCCAAGCCTCCCTCCTACTCTCTCTGTGGCCACAGCCATCTTGGTTGGGTTAATTTGCATACTCACTCCTGATTGGCTGGTGGGCGTGGCAGGTAGGTGTGACTTGTGGGTATAGCGAGTAGTGGTTAATTTGCATATTGCTCTTTTATTAGATAGGATGGGCCGTAATGGTAGTCTGCAGATTTCATTGCATAGAAAGAAATAAGTTATTTTCCTCATAGGTACATTTTGGAGTTATACAAAAGCAGGGTTAGTACATTTTTGCTGCTTTTTATTATAACAAAATAAATCAATGTTTTTTGGGTTTGTTTGTTTGTTTTTAAGCTCAAGGTTGGTCAGTGGTGTCCTTACCAATAAAAAGACTCCAAGTCAAAAATAATTACGCTAGTTATTTGGTACTTTTAGTTTCAAATGAAAACTCCTTCCTACTCTAACTACACAATTTTCACTAATGTCATATTAGAATAAAAAAAAAAGCTTGAAGTGATAAAACATAGGGAAGAATATCATAAACTTCATCAATTTGGATATATTCCATTTTATTGAAGGTCATGTCAATCATAAACTAAGTGCTTCATGTTTTAAGCAATTGAGGCCAAATGCTATCATTTTTCCCTTCATACTAGAACAATGTGTAATGTTTTGAGTCTATCCTATATAATAAAAGGCTAATATGCAAATCAGTGGAACAGTGGAATGACGGGTCGCTATGATGCTCACTGACTACCAGGGCGCAGACGCTCAATGCAGGAGCTGCTCCCTGGTGGTCAGTGCGCTCCCACAGGGGGAACTCCACTCAGCCAGAAGCCAGGCTCACAGCTGGCAAGTGCAGCTGCGGTGGCAGGAGCCTCTCCTGCCTTCGTGGCAGCACTAAAGACCCCTTGGTGGACATCCCCGAGAGGGGCAGGCCAGGCTGAGGGACACCCCCTGCACCCCAGTGCACGAATGTCATGCACTGGGCCTCAAGTTTTTACATAAGTATCTATACTAATAAAAGTGTAATATGCTAATTAGACCAGGTCAACCAGACACTTTCCGGTCGTCCGGTCCTCCTTCTGGACAAAGCCACGGTGGCAGGGGCTGAGGCAGAGGTGATTAGGGGCGATCAGGCCGGAAGGGGAGGGCAGTTAGGGGCAATCAGGCAGGCAGGCAGAGGTGGTTAGGGGCAATCAGGCAGGCAGGCAGAGGGGTTAGGGGCGATCAGGCAGGTAGGCAAAGTGGTTAGGGGCGATCAGGTAGGCAGGCAGGTGAGTGGTTAGGAGCCAGTGGTCCTGGATTGCAAGAGCATGCAGGCCGGGCTGAGGGACCCCCTAGATCATGCACGAATTTTGTGCACCAGGCCTCTAGTGCGTAATATAATAAAGCTCAAGTCAAAGTCATTGTCATATTAGCCTTTTGGGGTGCTCAGGAAATAACCAAATGCTTGAAGTCAAGGGTATCAGCAGCAGCCATAGCCTTGGCTTCCTAGATAATTGTTTCCTTATTCACATGTCCTGCCTCCAAGTCAAGGGGTTCTGAGTCTCCTGATCTTGCTTTCCTTTCTCTTTGCCAAACTCTACTCTCAGGAAAGGATCTGATATTTACATCTTAGTATAAATTTAAGTCACTGCATTACTTTTTCATGTGTTATTTGCCTTTAAAGTCTTACCTTCAATTATGTATGCAATAAATTTTAGATATTTGTGAGTAAGAAAAGGAAATCCAATAGAATGAATTACATCAATCCAACCCTGTCTCATTACTCAGTACAATATGGAAAGTAGGAGATACTTAGTAAATACTTAATGGCTGACTGTTGGATTGCTCATCAAATATTAACTGCTTTGGGGCATAGGAAAGAAAAGCATGTGCTTTTATATCTTCAAATAATGTTAGAGTGGATGGGTATATTCTACTTTAGTCCCTGCATTTTACAGGTGATAGGACTGATGGGCAGCAAGTGAAGAACCAGGACCCCAGGGTAGCATACTGAAAACAGAGCTCAGATCCCCTGACCAAAATCCATTTCACATCATACAACATGCATTTTCTGAAGAGCGGGCAACATAGCATAGTCTCTGGTGCAAAAGACTGAAGGTGGATAGAGTTTATAATTCATGAATCTTCGCTGTGCATTTTGATTCTTATATTATTATCTCTGGTAACCATAACACCAGTCTAGTTTGGCCAGTGAGACAGTCTTTAGGATTGCTATTGGTTAAGAATTTCAACTTTTACCTTTATTTTCACAGACACTAATCATCCCAATTATTATGTTATGTCTGCATTTCATCACACGTGCCTCTTTGTCAGTACAGTTGAGTATATATAATGTTCCATCTTCACTGAGAGCTTTAAGTACCTTCTTCATCATTTTTTGTCAAAATATCTTTTATTTAAATTTGTAAGCCAAATATTCCCTGGCCTTACCAGCCTGTAACTTCAAAATGAAATTACATTTCCTTTCATAACCTTATTGCGATGACTTAGAACTGGCATTCTATTCAACTACAGGGAGTCCAGTCTCTTACCTGGGGATGTTTATGTGCTCTACAAATCCAGACTGTCTTTTGGGATCTCATCATCCTTCTGATCTCTACTCTGCCAAGTGTCACTCTGGATAGGGTGAGAATACAATGTCTTTCAAGCTATTATCCCTTCTCTGTAACGCAAGCATTCTCAATGGGGGTGATATTTCATCCAGGGGATGAAAACTGATTCTTGGGGTGGTAGTAGTATAAAGCACACGAATGCATAAGGTACATAAACAGATATACAGTCTATCTGTGCTATTAAATTTTCATGAGGAGGGCGGGGATTGGGGGAAAAGATGCCTAACAAGTCTCCTTAGACGTTGATTAAAAAAAAAAAAACACAAAAAACGGTTGAGAAACACAGCTCTAGTTTTTCATCCCAAGGATGTGATAAGCCCTTTCCCTTGACTTTTCATAGCCCAGCTGAGACTAACCTACAGGCATTTACAAGATTTTACTAAAGATTTGGGGAGTTAGGGAGGATGAACATTCTGGGAAAGTGCTAAATCTGGTCCCACTCAGAACACATCCTCCCTTAGGACACCTCCCAAGGGTGTGCTTTCTTCTCATGGGTGTTGCTACCTTCTCTCCTGCTGAATCCTAGATATGTCCGTGGTTTAGGTTTCACATTTCCCCTCTCCAATTTCTCTCTCTGTCTTGGAGCAACCAACTTCCAGAGTGCTAGATCATGGCAATTCCTGCTTCCTCCAGGGTACGCAGTACTCATAATGGGTGACCTTGCCTCACCCGGATGGAAAATCCTGTTGGAATATCCGAGCCTGATGCAGTGCAGTTTTCAAGTCTGTGATATTTGGTCTTAAATTACTCTAAGATGACAACATCAACAATTTAATCTAGGTTGAGATTAGTCAAACCCAAGCCAAGACCCTTTCAGTTTCCCTTCCATCCAATGTGAGATCCTATTGCCAAATTTTCCCAGTCATCTCAGAGATCATGGTGTCCAAACTTCAGTACAAATATTTTTTTAAAGAGTGAAGAGATTCTTTAACATTTTGCCAAAGTATAACAGGTAATTTTGAAAAATCTATTATTACTTTGTCATCCTTTAAATTCTACCAGAAGGGTGTCTGTCCCAACAGAGTTTTCAGTTATTGGGTAGTTGTTGCAATCTGGTTTACACTATATCAGATCAAAGTGTGCACTGTTAGTATGTGAAAAGTTTCCAAGAGGTTAACCAAGTCATCCCTGTTTGCCTGGGACTTTTGATTTTAGCACCTGAAGTCCCGAGTTCCAGGAAACTACTCCGTCTTGGGAAAACTAGTTTTCGGCTTAGTTCAGTGACTACCTGGACAGCCTTCTAGCCAAGGCAACCTAAAACATCGGCAATTATTATCACGATCTCCTTTAGTGCTGTGCTGGGTTTGTTTTCTTCATGCTACATTCGCTCTTATCCTATTTCCCATAGTAAAAAGGAAAGCTATTCAGCAACATTTCCCCACCTATATAAGAAGTTCAGCATTTTATCTTATAATCAATATGTGAACACACACGTTTTTCAGAAACTGGACATTTGTCTAGTCCATTTGTAGCAGGCCTCTAATAGGAGATGCTGTTACTTCTGATAGTTGGAAGTGGTGAATCACCCTATTTGGTAATCACAGTTTGCTGGTTGTCAAGAAAAAAAAACAACACATTTTAAATATTGCATGGTACTGCTTAGCCCTCTGTCCCTCCTTGTCAATGCCACTGCTGTGTCTCCTGAGAGACCCAGTATGTTAGGGCATGTCCATTGAAAATTGAAGCTGTATAATCTATTACAATGCAAACTAGAAATCAGCTTCCCGCTGTGGGTAGCGCTGAAACAGGCTTGTTACATTTACGAAGATTGCTCTGATAAGAGCATCCCTAGTTGACCAACATATGGGCCCTGATGAGGTGATGTGTCTCTCATTTAATTTATAGTTGGAGCTCCCACCTTGGAGGTGTAGCTCACTCTTCAGCATACATTTTGCACCTGTTCGGTGTTGCTAATCCCAGAGACTGTTTTCTTCTTTATCCTGTGGAATTATCTGGAGAGGCCAATTAGAGGGAGCGGGGGAAGCAATTCAGGGAAATAGAAATGCACTATGTCTCAGAGGTTATGAGATGGAGCGCAGGAAGGAAAATGAATTCATCTTTGAATGTGCCACTGTAATTTTAAAAATAATGCCTCATATATAGGCACATACAACAGGAAGCTTTTAATGAGCTTTAAAAATCTATTAATTCCTAATGTATGTAATTTAGATATTTGTGAAGTTCCAACTGTAGAGATTAATGACTGCAGACAATTCTGCTTTCTTTGCCAGAAAGAATAGGGTTCAATATTGCGTTACTTCCATCCATATCATCTGGAGGAAAGTAGATGCCCTCATTTCTGTTTTACAAATGAAGAGATCATAACACAAAGGCATCGTGACACCAACAACCTCGTAATTTTCGATCATGTCTGAAATATGAGCAAGCTGGGGCTATTATATCCCTGTGAGCTCTCTGGCAGGAAAATGGTTCCATTTTTCCTCTTTGTTTTGTTCTGAAAAACATAGTTTATTAAGTTTTCAAAAGATTTATTTTCTGGTAATTTTTTAGGATAATGCTTAAACATAGCCAGGAAGAAAACCTAAAAGGTATTTGAAATTCTGTGCAACCTAAATAGGAAAGAGATTAAATTTAAATATATAAAGTGGAATAAGTGAAATAGTTCTTTTACACTTTGAAATTTCAGTTATAGTTGTGTTGTTGTTGTTGTTGTTGTGTGTGTGTGTTTGCTTTGCTAAGTCAAGGTTGTAAACTTTTATATTTACTACTGTTTTGAAATGCTTAAAAGGCAGTCACCTTGTCTATGTTCTGATTCAATTATAGTAAATTTTAGTGTTGTGGAATTAAATCTGATCAATTATGGAAGGTTTCATGTAAAACCTACTCAAATTAGAAAGTTTTTATAGTACCCTAATTACTTAATAGGACTGCTCACATTTCATTAAGATAAAATTATAGTATTTTATTGAGATACTATTTACTGATGAACAAAAGTCTTGACTACATTACAGGGAGTCCTGACCAAATACATAGGTTGAGCCCTGTGATTAAGTTTCATTGAGTTCAATCTCACAATTTCAGATCCTAAAAGAATTGTGGTTGTGTTATTTCAATAATCCAATCCTGCTGTAGGTTTTTCCCTGTTCATAAAGAGCTCAATCAATAAGTTAATAAGCTCTGCACTCAGAATTGTTAGACTAACAGAGAATAGAGAAAACTGAGGACGTTTTAAAAATATCCAAACGTTTTGAGGTTTTGATATGTGCTTAATTATTTCTTTATCTCTTTTGCTGTTTTCCTTTGCTTAAAAGAAGCATTTGAGGTATGGATGGGGAAGGGAGATACATATTCTTTTAAAATAAGCTTTATCATGGTATAAAATTTATTTTGAGAATTCTATAATATTTTCCTTAAGATTCCATGAAAACATCTTATTATATTAGGATCCTAGGTTGGTGACTGCTGGGTCATCCTCTAGTGACTTGATTATTTAAACTCTGCTTATTCCCTAAAGAATTTGAGTTGGTTCACAAAAATGCACACAGTACAAAAGGATGATACATTAGGAGATTGAGGTTAGAAAAAACAATTAATAAAAAAACCTAAATGAACAACAGGAAAATGGAATTCAGGGATTTCATCAGTAGCCCCTTCCTGTCTCACACCAGCGGAGGGTGGTTCCTGTGCCCTGGGACTTCATGGGTAGGAGAGCACACTCAAAAGGCACAGGGATCAGAGGGGGTAAATAATTGCATTCATGTGGAGTTCTCATGCTCCATTTCTAAAAGATTATTTTTTCAAAGTTGGATATAGCAGGAAGAAATTTCTTGTTTCACTACCCTGGAGTTAAAGAAAACAGATGGTATCCTGTGTCTGTGGCAGGATAATTAATTGAACTGTTACTTTGTCCTTCCCTCCCTAAGCTTTTCTAGTCTCCTTGTTTCGTAGCAAACTGTGGTTCCTTGGAGTCCTTGCAGTCAGAATGTGAGTAGGATGAAAGGCAGAGGACGCCCAAAGCAGTTTATATTTGAGGAGCCTTAATCAACTGCTATTTTGCTAGAGCTCTAGAAGGCGAGAGGGGAGAGAGCTTTTAACAGGAAAAAAGGCTAACAGCTATCGGTAACTCTAAGTCAGTGGGCATCTCAGGAAGGGACTTTGGCGCGGGGTTTCTAGCATTAGCTAAGATTCTGTTACCTACATCAGTGGAGATGAAGTAAGTCAGAGAACTTCGAGGGACCACAGCAGCAAAAAACCATCAGAATTCAGCCAGGATATACTGGACATTAGCAGCCAAGCCCACTTCCAGCTACCATATAAATCTTTGAGAGTCTGTACAACAAAGGGAGGGAGAAAAGGAGAGGCTGTAATAACTGGGAGAAGATTCCCTACTGCCCTGTAAGATGATATAAGAAAATAGTTCCTGCACACTCAAGGTTGTGGACCAAACTGTGCACATGCTACATACATATATGCAGTCTTGGCCTAAAAAGCAATGGTGAATACCTTGGCCTGAAGAGGGTAGGGGAGAGTTTGAATCAGCTAGATTTCTGCCTTTAGTTCCTGGAAGAGCCTCTAGAATAGAACTAACACTCATTACACACTAATTAAGTGCAATGTATTTACTTACATCAATTTCATTTTATCTTCATGGCAACACTATAAAATAAGACCCAATTTTATCTCCATTACACAGATAAGGTCAGACCAGTCATCTTGGTAAGGTCATTCAACAAGGGTATGCAGAAGCTGGATTCAGCCTGAGCCTGGCATCCCATAAACCTATTTCCTTAACTTAATTCGTATATCCCCTCCCTAGAATCTTTATTCCATGCTGCTGTTAGTAAAAACATTTATGCTAATAAAACAAAGCAGGAATGCTATCAGCAGAGGACTCATTCTATTACTTTCCTTCCTTGACAATCTGAAAAGCTCTGATAAAAAGGGTGGAACATATTCAGGTACCAATTATACCACAATCACTTTTAGAGTTAATTGGAAGAGAAGGCTCTCCTCTGTTACCCAGCCTGCTCTTCTCGTGTATCTCTGCACATTTTGCCTTTTCCTACAGTCACAGATTTTTCGCTGCCACTGACTACTTGTCATTTGCATTCATCATACTCTGATAAAGGGCTGTCATAGCTGTAAAGTAGGCAATTTCACCAAAGTAACCTTCAGAGAAACCATCCCAAATCAAATGCTTATAGATCTCTGTCTCACTACTCCTTATCTTAAATTGACGATTTGAGAAGGAAATTCTTTCTCCACAGCTTCATTGCAAAGGAAAATGGATTGCACTTTGCATATGCAAGGCGGTATTTTGACAAACTTTGAGATAGTCTGGTGCTTTATGCACCTGTCACTTTGTTCAGTCACTGGAGTTTTGTCTCCTGACGACTTGTTCGGTGGTATTGATAGAGTAGGCACTTAGACAGGCATGAGCAGAGCAGGAACGATAGGCCAGATATGGAATGTCACCAGGGTGGAAAGTCCCGGGTGCCTAGCAATGGGCAAAACTGGGAAAACAAGTATTCTAGGCTAGGACGTTACCCCTAGCACAGCTTCTCCATAAACCTGCTTCAATGGCAGCTTCACAGTGGAGACCTCGGGAATAAAGGGGCCCCAGAACCTTTCCCAGTACCCAATTCTGTGTTCCTCTGTCTCAATGAGGTGCCTTTTAGAAAATCTTGGTAAGAGACAGAGTCTAGCTAGGAATGTTTGTTTTGAGAGGGAGAGGGGGGAGAGGAAGAGAGGGGGAGAAGGAGAGGGAGAGGGAGAGGGAGAGGGGAAGAGAGACCTCAAAGTAGGATTATAGAAACATTAGTAGCTTCAACTCTGCATTCTAGGTTGTGAGAGTGTGAGATTTGGGTGAGTTTTATTTTTTACTCTATATTATTATTCTTTAAGATTCACATTTTTCTAGAGTGGACATTTATAATTTATAATAATGGTTTATAAAAATAATGTTTAAGAGGCATAGAAATAGCATTATGTGACATCTGAATAGAAAGGGAAAACTATATAACCATAGTTTGAAACTACCATTACACACCAGTTAAAATGGTCTAAAACATCCTCTCAACTATAGGCAATGCTTCTGAGCACCTTAGAATGGAGTCTCGGTCAGTCCCAGAGGAAACAACCCGGGTAAGTCAATGCCAGCGCAGAGCTGACTTTGAGTTAGCGCCTCAAGAAACTGAGATAACTGAACACACAGCTTCCAGACCCCTTTAACCCAGACTCTCCCTTCTCAGGGGAATGACTCCGCAAGGGGACCCATGAATGAGTTTGGCCTTCACAGCCCTTCCAGGCACCAAGGAGGCATGGAGGGAGGTCAGGGATTGTTGCTGTTCCCTGTCTCCCCACTCCCAACCCCAGAAATTCCCTTTAAAAAGTAATAATAAACCATTTTTATAAACTCATGTTTTCCCTAATTAGAGGAAAGAGAATCCGGGAGACTAGATTTAAGATAGAGGTCAGAGAAGCACCGACGGGTAAGCATTGCGCTCCGAGGTGACTCGGGGTCTCCTGACAAGCTGTTCTGGCTGTGCACCTGCTCCCCGCAGGGCGTTGCCTCCCATTCCTGCAGATGCAAGAGGGGGGGCAATGGCAGCTTCTGACAGATAGCTTGGTTGTTTTGTTCTTAAGGAGCTTTATTTTCTAATGATGAATTATGGAGACTCCCACTCCCCCCTTTTCGTTGTTTTAAAATAGGGCCGTCTTATATTAAAATGTGTTAAGTTATCATGTATTGCCTTGTTTTCAGTAATACACATTTGATACGTGCACGTTATTCTTGGGAAGAGAGCTTCCCATACTTGGAATAACAGCTGGAGTAATCCTACCCGAGGATTGGGCCTGGGGTGGGCTTTGGGAGGGGAAGAGGAAAGGAATGATCTATCAGGCTAAAGGCAGGCAGGATCCCTGCCTTGGCCGTTGGCTCAGTCCACTTCTCTTTCTGTTGTGTTGCTTCCTGATGAGACTTGATGTTACCTACCCACTGACCTCTGTTTCCACAGGGCACTCTCCCAGCTGGCGCTCCTAATAAGTCTCTTTGCGGGCTAACCATTGGCCTCCCCTAGCTTGAAGCCAGCCAGAAAACATACTACCTTAATCTCAATAGGCTGGAGTGTGATGCTTCAAGAATTGAAGCAACAGCTACCCTCAGTGAGATATACAACCCAGATAGGCATTTAATAGGCACCTATTGAGTTCAATGGTCCTTCGATAGCACAGGAAGAGGTGCAAAGATTAAAAAACAGTCTCTGTCCTTGGGTACTTTGGGACCTATATTGGGAACAAAGCAGTTGTTTCCAAGAACAATAGTAAGCGCAGCAGGAGATACGCAGCAATGTGTTACGAAAGGGGGATATTCAGAGAACTTTTTGTACTTTCCTCCACACACACCACCTCCACCCAGTGAGCTCCTGACACTGTTGAGTTGTGACTTCATGCTCTCGTCTTCCCCGTGCCTCATGCAGGTCTGGAGCCCAGTGCTGGCTAAGCCATTGTGTAGAAGAGGGAATATGAATGGTTGTGGATCAGAAAGGTCTCACCAGTCATGTGAAATGCCGCTAGAGAGACAGAGATGAGGGTCGGAAGAACATTCTAGTAGGAAAAGAGAGTAGGTGCAACAGCTCAGAGACATCATCCCTGCCTCACATGCTGTGTTCTTGGACTCATCCAGGAATGCTGAGGAGGGCTTTCCACTCGGGCAGCTGAAAACAAGACTCACCTGGTGAAAATAGCTTAGTAGTTCTCCTAACTCTGATGCCGTTCATTCACGAACGCTTGTCCGTTTGCTTCCTTCTTATACCCCCATTCTTTCCTGTCTAACCTTTCGACCTCGCTGTGTCCCGTTCCGCTTTTCATGTGCTCTGAGATCCCCACAGCATCCTTCTCCGCTGTAGACCACAGGGGTAAGGCACAGGCGCGTTACCAGTCAACAAATAGTCTGAGCTTTCCCACACAACAAAGGTCTGCTGTATCGCTCTCCTGACTCCCTCCAGCAACCATCTCTTTTCTGGGTCTGCCATCGCAGAAGCTCTGAGAGGTGACAGGACTGCAGTGGGGACATAAGTGGGAATCACAGCCATTCATTTTCTGTGCCTTTATTTTATCTCCTGAGTCATGGGGCCTCTGCACAACTTAACCACCTCCCCACCCCCCTCTCTTCATCATTGAAAAACTGCAGCAAAGCCCACCTGCATCTTCAGCTCTCCCCTCTTCAACCCCCCAAATGGATCTTTTTACAAAATGCTGGCTCCCTGTGAGGGCTGAGGATCCAGGGTGCGGCCTCGGTTTTGTGACAATGGGCCACTAAAAAGTTTTCTGTCGTTGCTGTTGTTTTACTTCCACCTTCTCCACTGTATTGTCCAGTTTGGCTTTTCTATCAGCCCTCCTATCTTTGTAAGGTTTCCTTCCAGACATTTCTTCAAGTGACTGGACAACAGCTCTCTCCTCTCCTAAGAACTCCGTATCACTTCGGCTGCTTTAGAGAATTTTGGTTTTGTGTTTTTTTCATCTCATTAAGAAGCACCTGGAATCTCTCCGAAAACACATGAAGGAGATACAGAGGGCCTCATGTTTTGAATAACATCAAGGGCCACCCGTGCATTTAAAAAGGCATTGTTTTGTTTTGGCTATGGGTGGGGTAGGATGTAAAAGCAAACTTAGTTGCTCCTTAGTTTGTCACAGGGATCAGAGGAAAGAACTGGAGAAAAGAGAAGAGACAGAGCTGACTCTTTTCATCATCAGGTTCTTTCTGAAAAGATAGAATGATGATCCCAAAGCACTCTCGGAGCTCTCCTCCTGCGGCTACCGGTCCACTGCCCCCCGGGGAGGGTGGCTGGCCTGGGGAAGGATCCCTTCCCGCCGGCTCCGGCCCCTTAGCTGCGGCGGAGAGAGCCACAAGGTGTCACTATTGCTAACACCCGCCTCCGCCCGGGAGCAGCGGGAGGACCCACGCGGCTCCGCGCACTCGGCTTTTAAGGAGGGTGTTGAGGGAAGGCTCTGTTTGTTGGAGGATTAACTGCCTCCTTCACTTCCGACGAGCTGTGGCCTGGCGTGAGGCTCAGATTCCTGATCTGGAAACTGGGTAGTCCAGTGGTCGGCAAACTCATTAGTCAACAGAGCGGCAAACCGCGGCTCGCGAGCCGCATGTGGCTCGCGAGCCGCAGTTTGCCGACCACTGGCGTAGAAAGCAATTCCTGGTTGTCAGGATGGTTGTTCGCTTGCAATTAGCAGACCTCGGTGTGGCTGGGTTTCACAGGCGGCACCGAGTACCAGGCAGCACAGGTCAGAGCCCTTCACTTAAAAAGCAAGGAAGGAAGTTGAGTGAAGGAGTGAGGGGGAGGGTGGTGACTTTTTGTGCTTCCTCTTTCTTTCTTTCTCTTTTCTTTTTCCTTCCTTCCTTCCTCCCTCCCTTCTTCCCCCCCTCCTTCTCTCTCCCTTCCTTCCTTCCTTCTTTCCTTCCTTGCTCCCTCCCTCCTTCCCTCTCTCCTTCCCTTCCTTCCTTCCTTCCTTCCTTCTTTCTTCCTCCCTCCCTCCCTCTCTCCCTCCTCCCTCTTTCTTTCTTTCCTTCCTTCCTTCCTTCCTTCCTTCCTTCCTTCCTTCCTTCCTTCCTTCCTCTCCCCCATCTTCTTCCCTTCTCCCTCCCTTCCTGCCTTCCTTTTATTCTTTCTGTAAATTTTAGAGCTGCAGAAATCATCCAGTACAGAGTCCTGGTTATTGTTACTAACTTGCCATCAAAAAGTGTTTGGAAAAGCCAAGTACAATAGCTTCCTCTGACAGAGTTGCCATATTAAAGCCATATTAACGTTTCTGAAAGTGGTTCTGTTATAAGGAAACCTGTATAAGGAATTGATTTTGCTGAACACAAAGTTTCCCAAGTTTCTTGGAGTCGAGAACATATTTTTTGTTTGTTCTCATCCACATTGGGAAACTTTAGTCTGGCTTAACTTGTTTGTTGTACAGATGAAAAGACAGACAGTAAGGCTAGGTTCACAAAACACACATCTCGGCAGGGGCAGAATTTAGTCCAGAACCACTGCTAGGTCAGAGCCGCTGTGTGCCGGCTCACTAGAACCAGCTGTGCTCATCTCCTTCCGATCCTGTGTGTAGGGATGTCAGTGAAAGCTTGGAATCACTGCCATGTTAATATTCACACCACAGAAATCGGAAGACACTATAAACCATTTCCCCCTGTAAGAGCAGGTTTACCAACATACCACTGTTAGAACCCAAGTGTCCAGAAACCCAGCACCACATGCCAACAATTTTCAGCCTCTAAGGTTCTTTGAAGCAGATATCTTGGTAGCAGAATGATGATAACTCAAACTCAGAATATTGGTACCACTAAGTGTGTGTGTGTGTGTGTGTGTGTGTGTGTGTGTGTGTGTGTGTGATGACCTATTATTGATGTTATTGGAGGGACAAGCAGAATATATCCCTTACATGCTACAAGGTATTTCAGTTTCCACCCAGGTTTTCGTCTGCAAGCCACAGCCATTCACATTTCAAGCTAGAAGAAGAATGTTTTTCGTACTGGCCAGTATCCCTTCCAGCCCAGCCCTATTCCTGGGGTAGCTGCAGGGGCCAGAACAAATTTGACAGCTCCCTCTACCTCACGTCCAGCCCAAGATGGCTCATTTTATAGGTCCATGGATGCAGGATATGGGCTTTGGTGACTCCCAGATGCTGTCCAGCTGCCCTAAAAAGTCTGTCTCACTAATATATAAACATAACAACAACAAGGAGGTTGGCAGCCATCACGGGAATGCCCGCTGCATGCCACCCACTGCATTAGATGCTTCTCATACCCATCCTTGTCTTACAGAGGAAAAAAACCTGAAATATTATACAACCAAGTCTAGTAACATGCCCACAGTCACACACTTAATGCCCATCTACCAGACTTTAAATAGCGTGAGTTTCCTTCAAGCCATTTCAGGCTTTCTTCAGGACAGGGAAAGAAAGGCAGAAATGGCCTGCTTGGCAGGGGCCTTGCTAAACAAGAAGGCACATCAGAACCCAGGAAGAGGCAACTTTTGCGGGGAAAGGTTTTGCCTGCTCTGTTTAAAACTCGACCTTCCTGCCGACAGGAGGGTGGAAATGAAATTGTTCCACGCCTGGTGGAGAGGAATTACGTCAATACATTGAGAGACAAGGAGAGGTTGCTGAGATTGATTGTCGGCTTCTGGGCAGAGAAAATATGGAGAGAATTAAGAGACTGAAGTCGTTTTTACAAGTGACAGGTTGGGTGTTAAACCATAATGACAAGCTGCTCTTCATGCTTTTCTGAAATGATTTCAAATCATTCATCAACTGTTTCATTCACGGCACGATTAGCATCAGCAAAGGCTCTGAGATGTGCAGGGAGGCCGTGGCGAGAAAGCAGGAAAGCACGCGGCCATGCGGGCTCTGGCCTGGGCCCGAGGCTGTGCGGGGCCTGGGTTGTCCGGCTGCCACGGAGGCCCTGTGCCCAGGCGTGAGAGCGGGGACGCTGGTATATCTGCATATTCCACTCCTGGCAGCCACGGGCCGGAGAGCCCCTGCATTGCCATCAGAGTGGCTAAGAGTCCCTGGGAGTGCTGAAAAGGAGCTGGTCACTCCGGAGACACGGTGACTTGCTTAATCCCACGTTTTTATTTCAGGGATGAGCGCGGGAGCTGGGAGGCACTCTTGCATTCAGCCTTCAAAATCCAATTCGTGCTCTCCACGGTCTGCTGCTGGAGCTTCATGCACCCTTCTCCTCCTGGAGGGTTTGTATGTTTTGTTGATGGATTTGAATTTGATACTGCAAAGTTGGAGCCTGAAATCATTTCCTCCATCACTATTCATGGCTCAGATCAGATCAGATGCATGCCCCTTCTCTGCAACGGATTAGAGTTTAGGCTGTGCGGTGACTGCGTTGTCCGGATGCCCTGTCACTCCTGGTCCGGCTCCCAAAAGCCAGCCCTCGTCTTTTGAGGATGGACGCACGGTCACTGTTGAAAGCCCGAAATCACTGCCATGTTAATAGTCACACCACAGAAATTGGGAAACCCTATAAACCATTTCCCCATATAAGAGCAGGTTTACCAACATATCACTGTTAGAACCCAAGTGCCCAGACACCCAGCACCACATGCCAACAATTTTGTTAAGTATGCGGTTTTCAGACACTGGGTCGCCTGTGTCTAAAGAGTCCCGTGCAGAATATCTCCTGTCATGTGGTGGAAAGGCCGGTAGCGCAAACTCTCACGTCCACAGTCCCTTCCAAGGAGGTCAGGAGGAGCCAACAGCTGATTGCTTAGACAGGTAGCTGTGTTCTGCGCCCATGACCATGGACTATTATTCCACCCCCAGACCAGGACCTGTGCTCTCGCTGGCATTTGAACAAAAACAACTAGTCTCAGACTAGTTTAGGGCTATACAGTGGTGGGAGCAGGGGACACGGCTTGGACACAATTGGACACAAACAGTGTCTGAGAGGGAAGAATCGTCTGAGTGTGGCTACAGGGTCCTTCCCGTGTGACAGCCCCAGGGGGCATGTGGCCCAGAACTGGATTCTTCTCCCAGTGCTTTGGCCTCCCACGAGGGCAGTCGATGGAAAGTTTAACCCGTGCAGTCAATATCAGCCATCTGCACACATCCCTCAATCAGAGTTTAAGATGGGGAAAAGAACACAACAAAAAGCAAAACATGAACATGTACGGTCTGATAGGATCCGGAATTTAAATTTTTTAAAAAATAATAGACTATTGGAACAGGGAGATCTACCGTCTATGGGTGCTATTAAATGAGATTGATGATCAAACTGTCACTGCCTACCATTTTATTTTATACCCTAAAAGGCACAACAGATTCAAAAGTTAATTATAAAAAGGGAGGGTAACTCCATCACAGTCTCTGAGTGCTTATCTTCAGCACAGCAGCCGATTAGTGCTGCTTTATCAGAGGGTGCTAGAATGCAGACGCATCAACAAAGCTCAGTTATTAATTCTGTGCACAAAATTAGATCATCAGAGCTTGTTCCTAATTTTTTGGATCAAAGCTGAATATTTGTAAGTAAACAGACAATCTAAAAGGAAGCAGGGCATGCTCTACAGAAAACACTCCTCTCTCCGCCTCCCTCCCATAGAGAATCTTTTCCAACTTCGATCCTATAAAGTTGGCTCTGTTTGCCGAGGTCACATACAGGGGGGTCTCCTGTATCTTCTTGATTAGGTGAAGGGGTGCTTTCCAGTGAGACAACCAGGGGCAGTCCCGCTCCTGTGTGCTTTCTCGCTCTTCTCTTCCTACTCCTCTCCATTACAATTACACCTTGTCTCCATAAGCCTGTCTTCTCGACAATTGATAAACGTAATTTGTTTTTCTGCCTCTGAATGTCCACCTACGTCATTGTTCCAACGACAATGCCCTTTCCTTTCAGTTTTTTTTAATTTCTTTATTGATTAAGTATTACATATGTGTCCTTATCCCCCCATCATCTCCCCAAACCCCCCACTCATGCCCTCACCCCCTACTTGTCCTTTAAAACCCAGCTAAAACTCACCTAACCTGGCCCTGAGAACAGGATCTCGTCCCTCTGTAGTCATCTAAAAAGGTCCGATTACTTTCCATGTGTGTGTGCTTAAGAATCATATGTAGAGCATGTAAAAATGTAGATTCTCAGGCCTCCCTCCCAGTACTTGTGATTAAGACTGGGAGGGGGCACCACAATCTTCATTTAAAAATACTATACCACCTGTGCATTCGGATGCACCAAGTTTGGGGGCTATTCCTGCTACAGACTGAATGCTTGTGTGTCCCCATAATTCATATGTTAAAACCTGATCTTCCCTCGTGATGGTGTTAGGAGGTGGGGCCTTTGGGAGATGATTAGGCAATGAGAGTCGAGTCCTCATGAATGGGATCAGTGACCTCATAAAAGAGACTCCAGCCCAACATTATTTTTGAAACAGTTCTTTTTTATTCTCATTATACAAATACAAAGTCTTGGTACCTATCTCTGGAACTGGAAGAAAACTTGTCAGTCTTCAGAGCCTTAATTATTTGCATTCATGGCTCATGGTTCAGACTTGATGCCAGCTAATTTACTAATACCTTCAGAAGTGGCTGGGGAGACGAAGTATATTGTCTGAATTGTTTGACAACCCACCATTGTCTCGGTTGCTCCACCTATTAAAAAATTATGTGGGTTTTTTTTTTCATTAAGCATCCATCTAGCTAAACCTGGTGAACTACTGCTTTGCAGAGAAGCCTGCCCCCAATTTTACTTAATTTGCTTTGTATTAAAGTAGTTCAATTAAACCTGGGGAGAAAAAGAAGGTGTTCCTTTAATGTTTGTTATATGAAAGCCATTTTTCTAAATGAGTTTCTTCTGTATGAATAAACATAGCATTTTATTAAAAAATTAATAGTTTTGGCCTGAAAAAAATCATAGGACTATTTATTAATTATCCAAAGCAGTGGCTTTATTTATGACCTCTTTGACAAGCCTTCACCTCAGTAGTCTCCATCCCAGAAGCTGTGAAGAAAATAGAAAAGGAATTGAATGTAAGTTTTCAAGTGGAACGGTGGTTAATTACTTCTGTTCTACACTGTTTGTGCTGTGTGGTCAGTAACATGGTAATGAGTTTCAATTGAGTTACCTTTGCAAAACAAAGTTACTTTTGCAAAATCCTGCCAAGAAACAGACACTGGGTCATTTAAGGTGGGATGTTGAATAAATATTGTCTTGTTATCAGTGAACATATATGCTTAACCCCTTTAATTTCCCATTATCTGTGATTCAAAATCACTGATGTGTGTTATGGGGTTAAGGTCATGATTACAAGTGGCTGAAAAGAAAGTAAGAGAATGAATAGGCTAAACAAATGTAACTCTAATACGTTCTGGAAAACCTGAAAGGTGTGCTTTTGAGCTGTTCTACCATGAGTCTTGTCAGCAGAATGCTGAAGTGGGAGTGGCTGGCCTAGGAAATGGGCTGGAATTAGAACATTTGTCAGTGTGTTCTTCACAGAACACGAATCCCTTAAAAGGTAAGAGGGGAAAAATGTATTCCATGGTCAAAAAATATGGAAAATATTATGCACTCACTCTCCCCCTCCCAGCTTGGAGATTTATACAATTTCTGTAATCAAAGAAAGACCAAAAAAGTATTTAAATTTGTTAGCCAATATCTCATGATATTTTTCTGAACTAAACCCATATTTTTGAAACTGGAATTTTTTGGGGTGAAAAAGACAGGTTTTAGGAAATTTTGGATATTTTAGAAATTAAGGGGACCATGGAGGAAGCACACAGGGCTGCGGAGCAGCAGAAGGTATATTTCCACGGAATGGGGGAGCTGGAAAGCTGCAACAGGTACATTTCCATAGACTGAGGGAGCTGGGAACAGCAAAAGGTCTATATTTACAAAGTAAAGAGAAGGAGGCCCTTCATCCAGAAGGAGAGGAAGAAAGCCCAAAGGGAATAGGAAAACAATAAGGAAGGAGGTTAGGAGAACCTCACATGTCCCATGTGAGGTTCAACCTTTGAACCCAGGAGTTACTATACTAACCAGTCCAAGGGAATAGTGACCAATCAGAGGGGATATCAAGGCACCAGGATCTGCAGCCTTTATACCATGGTAAGCCATAGGGAAAAGGAACTCAAGGGGACCCTTCCCCTCTCCCCACGTGGGAGTCGATTCTGTGGGACTCTTTCCCTCTCCCCATGTGGGAGTCTGTACTTGTTCTTCAATAAATCTCCACCTTTGCTATACCACTTTCTGTCGGTGGAGTCATTCTTTGATTCCGGCGGACAAAGAATCCGGGTTCTAGTCCAAAAATTCCATTTCATTTTAAAAGACATTCATGGAATTGGTGTCCTGGGACCTGGGAACATAAAATTTGGGAACATTCCCTTCATTCTCAGAATTGATAGGAGTAGCTCATTGTGCCTAAACTATTTACACAAACAATGTGATTTATGCTGAACATCTGCTTCCCATCTGGGAGTCTGGGATGTAGGTATGTGCGAGGCAGAGGGAGCCTATGTTACCAGCCCCCAGTAAAACCCTTGGACACTGATAGCTAATGAGTTTCTCTGGTTGGTGACATTTCACATGCTTTGTGACCGTGCATCGCTAGGGAAATCAGGTGCATATGTGTGTTTCACTGAGCGGGGACACTGGTGCCTGATTTTCCCTTGCTGATTGTGCTGGGTATCATTTCACTCTAACAAATGATAGTAACAGTGAGTACATATATCTGCTGAGTCTAATGAGTCCTCCCAGCAAATTACTGAACCTGCATGTGGTCTTGGGGACCCAAAACACATGTGGTAAGCAAGAAAAACATGTCTCTGCCCTCACAGAACTTACCAACTAATTTTGTAGATGATTATAAACTTATAATTAATATCAATGATTTTTTTTAAAGGGAAAGTGCCTATTTCTGTGAGACAAGTAACTGTGATCTGAATCTGGATTGGGGATAGTTTTTTTCTGTTATAAGGGAGTGAGAACTAGTCTGAGTCCTGAAAGATGGGTAAGAGTTACTCAAGACAAAAGGGAGGAGTGGGACAGAGAGAACAATTGTAAAGGCTCTGAGACTCACTGAAGATGGCAAACCTAAGAAGCAGCAGGCCAGTGTTTGAAACTGGTTTTCAGGCTCTGTTGTATGTTCTTTCTCTGGAACTTTTAGTGCAATAATGTTCAATACCAATAGCATCTAAAAGGCTTTCACATGCTAACTTGAATCTCTAAAAATATTTTTGATTACTAAAAATAATTGCTACCATTTATTGACTATTATAGACTAGATATCATCCATATGTTTATATATGTATACATGCATATATATGTATGTATTTCTATATATGTGTGTGTGTGTGTCAATAATCATCTTATTGAATCTGTGTAAGATTATGCAAGATGTGGCTGCATTAGGTTTGGTACCAGGACTTTTTGCCTCCAGAGCTTCTACTTCCATCCATGCTATTCCCTCCTATTAAGGGGGCCTTCAGAGCACCGGTTTTTCATCCATGCCTCCTAAATAAATCTATCATGGCACTGACGGCTGGCAGCAGCTCCTTTATCAAGCAAATACTAATGCCAAACAGTCTGACTTTTGCACATGACAAAGTCTACATTTTGAAAAGAAAACATATGCAATCTATGGATTTGATTATTCACTACATCTCACTCTTTGCCCCTTACAAAATGCCTGATAGAAACTTTTTGTGTGTGGACGGTGAGATCACAGCTTCAAAGCAGCTCAGAGTTGCAGCACTGGGAATAGCACGCATAGAATACCTTTTGTGAATGGATCTTTTTCACAGAAGAAAGCCTCAGGTTCTCAGTCTCAGTCAACCCAGGTCCCAGTCTCTTACCCCCGGGCCCCAGATCTTCATCCAAGATTACAGAAACTTCTGTCAAAAACTTCCCCAAAGTCACAAAAGAAATATGGCCTTTGTCACTGAGAAAGATTGTAGTTGAAAAGGTAGAGAAACAGAGCGTTGGGGAATTGAGTAGAGGTTGAGAGCTTAGGAAGCTTTAGAAAAGAGAGACCGTATTCTAGCACAGGATAAAGTAGGTAAAACAAGGCATCATGTGCTTGGATTGAGACAAGAAAACAAAGAGGAGACCTTCTCCGTTCTGCATAAGGGGAAGAAGGCATTGGTTTTAGGGATCTGTACACAGTGACTAACAAAGAAAAGACACAATCAGCATTCTGCATCTGTATTCTGGGCCCAGCGAGCAGCCTTGCTCTCCTCCACACCATGTAAAGCAGGTTGTTGCAGAAGACCGTAGTAAACATCGTAGCTACCCTGAGAGGGGTTCTGCCTTAACACCCTCAGCCTTCACCGACATGTAAGCTTGCTAAGAGAGATCACAAGGTGGAAGGCAGGCAGGGCAGAGAGGTGGCGCCCACGTGAAGAAAGTGGGAGCAATCGCTGCACATAATAAAGCTCTCAATAAGGAGGCTGGTCACAACTTGTCTACCAGCACATTTAAGAACTTTGTGTATCTAACTTTGGGTCTTTTTCCCTCTCCATTCTTCCGAGAGCCTTTGTCTCATCTGTAAAAGAAATAAATAAAAAAAAAGACATAGAAATGGATAATCTCCAAGGTCCTTGCCAGCTCTGACAGCCTATGACTAATCCTTAACGTGCGAATGCAGTGCTTCATGGTGTATGTAATACCACATTGCCTGCGGGGAGAAAGCTAGACTGCAGTGTAGCGTTATGAATTTGACCTTTGAAATTTAAACTGTTTTGATTGTATTTTTACTGTTTTCCTAAGGGAGCTGTCTTACGTTGCTTTAGTATTTGGAAACTAAACATAGTTCTTAAAGTGAATTGGGGGAAAATGACGAGTATCCATCATTCGACACTGAGGTCTATCTCAAGGGCTGGTGGGAGGGCGTGTGGCTATTTGAGGTAGAGAAATGAAGCAGGAGAGGAAGTTTATTATGTCAAATACAGTGCCCACGAGAAATTCTACGAAACTCAGCCTCCTGACTCAACCGGATTTTGAAACACTTGGTGTTTGAAATAATTCACTTTTGCCTAAAGGTACAAAATATATCTTTCCAATTTTCCTCTTGAAATATCACAAGCTGTCCCAGACATTTTAAAAAATAGCAGTATTGGGATGTATTGTATCGTTAAAAGAGTCAGCAAGATTCAGCTTACATTTGCTGTCAATTTAAGAAATAAGTTGAGATATTTCTTTAACTTTGAACACAGTGAGATTTACCCATCTTCCTTTTTGAGACTAGGAAGTAATCATGTATATTTTGATAAAGAGCCAATAAATTGACCCCTAGGAAAGAGGCAAACCATGTTCATATTTCTAAATGCTTCTGGCAAGAGAATTTGCTCTATTTTGGACACATAAATTGAACCCAGCTTCAGCTCCAAAATCCATCTTTTGGACAAAACTAAGAGAATTCTTAATTCACAATGGCCTAGAGAAAAACACTGAGTACTATATGAATCATGTGGGACCTACTTAGAGGATGGTTATTAAAAAAAATTTTTTTTTAATTGTCTTTGTTGTTGAAAGTATTACAGATGTTTCACTCTTTTTCCCGCCATTTGTTTAATATATGACATTTGCTTCAACAGCTCTGTGGATTACTTCCTCCTGGTAACTCCTTTCTTAGCTTGCTGGTCTTTTGGGACAAGGTGTCTGAAATGACCAGAAGCAGCCATGATTTAACCGGAGTCTTGAAGCATCCCTGGAGGACACATTCTTTCATCTGTGCCAACATGGCTACTCCATTCACATGCCCATTGTGTCAGTACTAGGGTGGCCAAAGGCAGAGGCTGGCTACATCAACTAGGCAAGGTACTCTTTTTTTTTTTTTTTTAGTGTTGCTTTCATGCAGAAGACCATCTAGTAGGTATTATCATGCAACACAAAGATATTAACACTTTCTTCCCACTCCTATATATCTGTCTACAGGCCTATTCTCCAGACTGCTTTGCCTTCAGTCTTGTGGAGTTCTGGCCATTGAAAAAAATCACAGTGCTAATAACTCTTGGTGAAATGCATTCTGTGGTATATTTTAGTATTTGGATGCTTTTCAGGCAGTAGGAAATTTTCTCATTCAACTGAAAATAAAATGTAGATCCAATTGAGGTTTTTGTGTGTTTTTTTCCCTCTGTTCACTGAATGCAAGACATCAGCAGCACAGGAAATTGGTTGAGGACATTTGGAATGATTCAAATAATGTTTGAATGGCTTGATTTGAACTCTGGCTTCTCATTTAGGCATGCTGAGAACTCTAAGGCATTGTGCCACTCCATCGCCCGGACTGCCAAGCAACTAACCATGTAATGGGGAAAAAATTTCAAAGCAATTTTTTGAGAAATGAAATGTGAATGATATATTTATCAGTTCTACTTATCACTTTTTTTTGACAGAGGAGATCTCATTTGAATATCTGAATGGAACATTTATTATATATAGTTCAAAGTACTATATATTGACTTGATTATTTTTTAAAAATTGTCTTTATTGTAAAAAGTATTAACAGATGCCCCCCCCCCCCAATTGATCTCCTCCACCTCAGTCCTTCACCATACTCTTATCTATGTCCATGGGTTATGCATATATGCATACAAATTCCTTGGTTAATCTCTCCCCTTTAGTGGTTTTTTATTTTTAATTGAACAAACTTCTCCTCCTCCCTCTGTCTCCTTCAATGATTTTTCCCCCTCTAAAACATTTACATGTAAGTGCCACAAAGTTTAACACATGATCATGTATAAAATAAGAAAATGCACTGAAAGCACTTTGAAAACATAAAGCACAGCATTCTTATAAAATTACCATGATACCATTAGGATGGCTAAATGGCTTCCCCCTACTATACTATAGTATAGGCTACTGGAAAAGAAGGGCGTGTCTTCTACTCTCTGTAGCCCTCAGGATTCCCAGAGGCAAACAGGGGGCACTTGACAATATGTTATCACCATTTGTGAGACCACACTTATTCTTTGCAGTCCCTTCTGATTAAAATCTTATAAAATCAATTTCTACAACCATCACCTATAGTTTAAACACATCTGATAATGACTATAAGAAAATTGGATGTTCTCTGGCCATATCTGAAGCTAGTACAGAAGAGTATTGAATGTAATTGAAAAATTAATGCAAATAAAAATAAAATATATTTTAAAAAGGAAATTGGGTGCTCTTACATCAGGAACATGCATCATTGCCTGTTGGTGGCTTTATCACCAGCCCAAACAGACTTATGGGTAACTATGAGGTGAGGATTGTATGCAGTAGGGGACATGAGGGCACTGTGTAAATTGTTGAGCTAAAAAATGGTATTCTCTGGAGGAAAAAAACAAACAAACATTGGGTAAAGATGACTGGAAATTGTTTATGTCATGAAGACACATCCTGAGTGGTCAAATAGGAAGAAATGAGAGTGTTTGGAACTCTTGTAATTTCTTGGTTAACGTGCAGTGGCTATCACATAGTATTTGTTTCCCATGATTAGTGCTTCCATGGACATTCAGGAAGTGAGTCTCCTCTGAAGGAGACTCGGTGAGTGTGCACGCCTTCCTTCTTGTTGCTGTTTCTCGTTTCTCTCTCTCATTCTCTCTCTCTCTCATTCTCTCTCTCTCCGTCTCTCTCTCCCCCCCCCCCCTTTATAAGAGCCTAAACATTTATTTTGATCATGATGTTGTCTCTGAGGACTTGAGAGAGCGTCCAGTTGTTTCCCACCTCACCTCTTTCCAAACTGTTTCTTTTACTGGGGTTTTGAATCTTAGAACAAAAAGAAAATCTATGACTCATTGTGAGGTTGGCAAACACACTCATTGTGACAAAGCTCTTCCCCTCCCCTGTGTGCAGACTGTACTAAGTCATACTTGCAACCCTGTTGTTTGTGGATAGAAAACCAATTTAATTTGGATCTCACTGGATATTCACTTAATCATATATTAATTAAATGTGAACTGTATACAAATCTTACCAAGTAACTCAGAGACCTTACAATATTCTTGGAATTTGTGTGGCATCTGAGAATTCAAGAAGTGTCCTCTC
The DNA here is from genome assembly GCF_027574615.1 of Eptesicus fuscus. Classification (NCBI taxonomy): domain Eukaryota; kingdom Metazoa; phylum Chordata; class Mammalia; order Chiroptera; family Vespertilionidae; genus Eptesicus; species Eptesicus fuscus. The sequence goes on from NC_072486.1 coordinate 26,617,770, forward strand.
ATGTGTCACAGAGAGTTAAGTATTAATTTGGCAGAAATCTAACACTATAAGAAAATTAGAGGGAAATATGAGGATGGGCAGGACACCTATTAAATCTGTTTACTGCCATACTTCTAGCTTTCTGAGTTGTTTCCTGAAAGAAGCAAGTAATGCATTGATGAGTGGATGCATAATGGCTATCTTCCCCCCCGCCCCCACCCCCAATTGCTTTGGAATACATCTGCTATGTTCTACACTTTCCAAGGAAAATTGGTTTTTAAGTTCTTGTCTCCTTCCATTCTCTATGACATGTAAATTTTAAACTACCAGGACATTTCAAAAAATAAACTCACTTAAAGCATGATTTCATGGGCAATGGAGTTAAATGTCCCGGAGAAGCTGCCCTCTGACCTCATGTGGTAAGGAATGTGGCTTGCCCTGGTGGCAAGAGGTTATTATAATCAGTACAAAGCATCAAGTCTATAAATATCTGTGACACTTTTTTTGTCTTTGTTTCAAGGTAACTGAGCCAGAATCTTTTCTGATAGCCATAATACCCACATCAAAAAAAAAAAAAAAAAATCACTAGTAGCTGGAATCATGCCTAGGACATAGTAAGCTCTTGAGCAATACTTATTCTTGAATGGAAAATAAACATTTCAATTGGAAAAAAAATATCTCTTATTCATTATCCTGAAGTTTTCTACATTATCCTGAAAGCCAAAGGGGACACAGTTAAAAGAGGTATTCAAATCACCATTTAAATGAGAAAGGGTGCCAGAGAGGTCTAGAGGCCTCCTGCTGTGCCAGGTTGTACTTTTTCATTGTTAGAAATGAAGCAGAGACTTGGGAAGTCGGTTTGTCACCTGGGCAGTGTGTGTTACTCAGAGATCTGGGCAGCATTTAGAAATCATTATAGGAGAATGTCAGTGTCTCAGTGACCAGCAAAGCCATGCATACTGTGTCCAATCTGCCATAGGATCAGTATAAGAGAGGAGTGGTCACAGCAGCAGTGTCACATGCTTCATCCATTTGTGGGATAAAGCAGTGGGTAGAAAAAGTGCAGGGCTGAAACGCCCCCCCACCCCCACCCCCGTCCCAGCCCCCATCCTAGGTATCCTGTTTTCTCTTTCCAGCCTCTGACAGAAGGGGGCCTGGAAGGTGCTCCTGCCTTGGTAGGCTTATGAAAGGGCACCAACCTTGGAGCTGCTCTCTGAGGGACATGTGATGCTAGGCCTGTGGATGCTCAGTAACATAATAGTTAATGCTGATGAGAATAAATGATCACAATGCTTGGCCTTGGCAAAGAGACCAGGGTGGCCAAACAGAAGTGCAGGTGTCTGATCAGTTAGACTAATTCCTTCACAACTGCTGCCATATTTGATTTGGAAAAGGAGCCAAGGAAATATGGGCAAGCTAGAACCTGAATGTAAATGTTGATCAGTTTACTCATTGTAAGAGGATTATCATGCACCTGAAGACCATTTCTCAGTTACTAAGCCACGTGGATAATAACATCTAACATGGACTTTGCAGTTTATAAACAGATGCTATCCTTACAACACAGCAAGTTTGATATTATTTTACATTTAATCTATCAAGACATGGGTGCTCAGAGAAACTTTATGGTCATGGAGTTAATCAAGGCTTCTAATCATTCTAACATGCTTTTTGCTAGATACATTCAATCTTTCTTCTTCCTTGGATTGATGGCTTGTCATGTTCCAAAAAATAAAAGTAACAGCAGTTCCTAATCATTTGTAATTTTTGAAATTCTCTCAGAAGAATGGTAAATCTAAATGACTTGTACTCTGGGGGAAATACGGTTATCTTTGGGCTGGAGAAAAGAGAATATGATTATATTTTTACCTTTTAAGAAAAGGTTAAATGCCAATTATATAGGAAATAAATTTATGGAAGAGAGATGTTTACAGTCACATTTGGAGGGCATGGTAGATATATAAAAAATAATTTGTTTATTCTTCATCTGAAGAAATCTATATATATAAAAGCCTAAGCAACTGTTCAACCATTCTACCAGTAGCTATGATGTGCACTGACCACCAGGGGACAGATTCTCCAACTGGTAGGTTAGCTTGCTGCTGGGGTTCAGCCAATCGGGACTGGGTGAGATGGGCCAGACACGCCCTGGAGCCCTCCTGCAGTCCCTTGCCAGCCTGATTGTGCACCGGTGGGGCCCCTCAGCCTGGCCTGCACCCTCTCACAATCCAAGACCCCTCAGAGGATGTTGGAGAGCCGATTTTGGCCCGATCCCCACAGACCAGGCTGAGGGACCCCACTGGTGCATGAATCCATGCACTGGGCCTCTAGTGTTAAATAAAGTCCTTGTCTGTTCTTTTCCTATACTCAATGAACTTTCAGCTACATCTCACAAGGAATTGAGAAGTTCAAAAAGCACTACCTAAATTTTTACAGCTGAGCTGAGTTTCCATGAGTGAAAATGAATTTACTATAGGTTCTCTCTTAGGGAGGAGTGGAACTTGCTTGTTATGCAGAAAAAGTCAGTAGGGAATTGGGGAACACGGCTGCAGGGATTAATGCTGTCAATATAGGGATGGGTCTTGGTCCTTTCCACTAACTCCTCTCATTCTGAACCGGACCAGAGGTCACTCCTACGATGAAACCAAGTGACTGTGCTCAGGAAACCAGTCTCAGAAGTGGTTGCATCACTTGTCTCACAGTGGTTTTCAGTCCAGCGACCCTGGCACTACCAAGTCTTACTCCTGTAGAGCCTGTTTGCTGAACTCCATACTTCACACATAACAATTAGTGGTGCCCTCGGGCCCCACCACAAAGCTGCCTTGTAAGCCTAGATATCAACTAGAATCAGAAAACCAGAGATGGTGAAGAGTCCATCTCTAGCACAGAAGCCTCAGAAGGCATGAAAGGGAACATTCATATTTACTTTCATGCCACAGGGTATCTGGCTGTCATCTCTATTCACCATGTATTTTTCCTATACACAGGATAAGAGGATGCTGTTTTACTTGGTAAAGTCTATAATATTGAAAAGTTGTCAGAGAACACAGATCCATCTGACAGTGAATCAATGGTGATTATTAAAGCACCCTGCCATCTAATCTGACTGTGTGTTTGGGAATAAGAACACTTGATTCCTTGAACACAGCAGTCATTTCAGCAGATTAGCTCCAACTCTAAAGCAGACACAAAAAACAACAAAATTCTTCTAACGCGGGCCTGTTGAGTCTTCTTCCTGATTTTTCATTCAGTTCCAAAGTGATTTTGATGACCTCAGAGCACTGACTAAGATAGACAGCCAAACAACTTAGAAAAATATCATAAATGACATATTATGAGAAAAATCATATGACATTTTTGAGAGATGTAAGCAAAAAAACAAAATCAAAACTCTAGTGAAAGTCCCTAAATGGCCAGCCAGTGTTGCTCAGTGGTTGAGCATTGACTCATGAACCAGGAAGCCATGGTTTGAATTCTTGGTTAGGGTACCTGCCTGGGTTGTGGGCTCGATCCTCAGTAGGGGATGTGCAGGAGGCAGCCCATTAATGATTTTTTCTCATCATTAATGTTTCTATCTCTGTCTCCCTCTCCCTTCCTCTCTCTGAATTTATCCAACAAAAACAGCATCTGCATAACATAACTGTGGTGGAAAGTACAATCCACAAATCATCTATCCCAGGGTTTTTCTCATAGCTTAAAGCCTTTATCAGGTTTTCTTTTGGGAGAAAATTGGGTGTGCTTTATCAGAGGTTTGGTTTCTTTTTTAAACATTCGTTATCTCCCTAAAGCACCATTAAATTGTTAATTGAAATAAAAGACTTAATTTGTAACTGCGACTTGATTAAGTGGTAATTGGAAACAAATGCTATATTGCCATTGAATGTTTTCCTTATTATTAGCATGCCTATTGATTCTTTTTAACTTACTCTGTTCAGTTGAGTTTCAGTAGATAAAATTCAGGTATTTTTCCACTGAAAAATGACAGGGAAGAAAATTACCAAGCAGGAAGATACTGAGTAAAGAAATAAGTTGGGCTTTTTTTTTTTTCTTCATTGTTTCTTGCTATCATTTTAAAGAATTAATCCAATCTTGTGAGGGAGAATATATGGTGAGTTATACTCCATTCTACCAACAAAAATTAAGCCAGAAACACAATGTTATCAAGGGCAGGACTGAGCTTGACTTGTAACAGGTTACCCTTCAACATTCATGGGTTAAAGAAACATCCATTATAGGATCCTTAATTTATAACAACTTGTAAGAAGGCAATGATACTAAATTAACAATACATTAACAATACTCCACTCTATTATTGAGAACTAAGATTTAAGATAGTTTATTTCTTTTTAGGCTGACCTTTACATAATTTCGCTGGACATACTTTATAATAAGTCGGGTTCTTTCCTCCCAAATCAATTTTATGTCTCTGTTAAATGTAGTCCCTGGGAAACTTGGTCTGTAGGCACCAACAGGTCAAGTCTAAACTATTCCTCCCTTCTCTGGAACCCCTTTCTTTGTTATTAGATGTCTTTAGTCCGGGTCCAAATCTTCCTCTCTGTCTCTAGCCCAGGGTCCCTCTCTTCCTGAACCATCTTCATCACCTTTCTGCTCTTCACTCTGCAATTGCTTTCTAAACTTCTCTTATTGTCTGATTCTTAGGAAATGACACCTCTCTCTGACACCTCTCTCTGACTCTACCAATTGCACAAGAGAGTGTGTTTCTGCTCATCAGACGCTGGCTCATTTAAAATGATTATTCCCCAATTTCTATACCATCTCATGAGATATGAATAGTGAAAACAAATTTTTCAAAACCCTTATCATGGGGGCAGATTCTTAAAATATCAAACAGTTTTTTTTTTAGCAAAATATGAATAGAGCTGCATCTAGAAGAACATTCAGGATTGGAAGCAGCTCTTGAGTTCTCTTCCTCAAGTCACCATTTTTGGATGATATCTCAAAGGAGTTGAGAAATCCTAGACAAAGTTCCACGGTGAGTTTAGGCCCCCTGAGAAAGTTTCTTATACTCTGTTACAAATCACAGAAAAATTTATGGCATTATTATTCATTCGTTCACCCCCTTACCACTCATCCTAGATTTTAAAACAAAATAAAAAATCAACAACTACTAGGCAATGTTTCCCCAAATTGTGTAATGATGTTCTGCAGCCTAAGTCTTAGTTCCATGGGAGGGAAAGTGTTGTTGTAATGCTGACAAGGACATACATTTCCTGGAGCAAACCCCAGGAAACTAGAAATGGAAGAATACAGTGGTATGGCTTTGGGAATTCAAAATTCTCCAAGATTCCTCATTTGCTTTCCTACTTACCTGCTATTCTGGAGTGTCATTAGTCTTCCCTGGAGAATAGAGAAGATTAATGGTTAATGGCCATGTCAATGTTATTCCCTGATTTTAGTGTTAGTAAATGAGCCACCAGACCTCTGGATCCAGGGTCACTCACCAGTTTCTATCACTGTGATTTGGTCCCAAGATATTAGAACAAGACTGAAGGAAGTGTTACTTATTCAATATAATAAGACAAAAGTTAAATACAGAAGAAGAGAGTGAGTTGTGTTGGGGAGGGGATGCTGCTGAAAGGAAGCAGGCTGGAAGAGGCAGGCGGGATGGCTCTCTGACCTTCACAGACAGGATCTATATTGGGTCCAAAATTGGAAGGATTTCTCTTCCTCTAGAGAAAGCCAAGAAAACCCCAAATCACTCGGTCTGCCTTCATTCTTTACATATTGGAAGTACTTACCCGGCCTGCTTCTGAATTCTACAGGTGTTCCAGATTCACCTGGATGACTTTCCTTTTTGGTAACTACCAAAGTTTCCCCAAATTGTGTAATGATGTTCTGCAGCCTAAGTCTTAGACACAAATCAACAGTCTAAAAAGCAAAAGCATTGTTTTGTTTTTTTGTTTTTATAAATCAGAATAGGCTAAATGAGACAGTGGGACTTGGGAAATTTCATATCCAGGTCAAATCAAACTTTCCTGACTAAAGGAACAGTAGTTTATTTTGTTGTACCCACTTCCAAATAGGTTTTGATTATGTTAAACTACCAAGGGTGCATAGCAAAAAACTACAACAATTAAAAAATAAAATAAATTTTTTAAAAGACTTGTAATCACAAAGTAATAGGTTCTTATTCTAGACTGGTTACTATCAAGCTCTGTAACCACAGACAAATCAATTCTTCTCTGTGCCTTTTCTCTTTGTTTTTTCCTTATCTACAAAATATGGATAGTAATTCTCGTCTTACACTTATTTGTACCACCAGCTTACATATAGCCCATATCACTGAATATATGAACTAAATATGAAATAAAATGTACTATAGTAAGTCATCCACAGAGTGTTTAGATGACTAACCTGATATTATGAAAATCTTTCTAAAAATCTGTCTCATTTAGGAAGAAGCCAAAATTTCAAAGACTAACAAAAACTTTCTCTTAGGCATCACTTTTCTTGGGAGTGACATAAACCATGGACCCTGACACTGACTGATGTGGCTGTGGGTTTTTGGGGGGGGAGTGGGGGGGAAGAGGGACTGTCATGCAGGAAATGAAGAGAATGGTTATGATTTACGCTGCTTGCAGAGTCATTTCCTACTTTGGGGTCAATGGTGGGGCAGCAGGGAATGAAATCTTGTATTGGTGCCTAGAACCTTGTTACTGGAAAAGGCTGTCTGACTAGCCACTATTCTTTTAAAAACATTTTTTTTATTAAGTTTATTGGGGTGACATCGGTTAATAAGGTCATATAGGTTTCTATGATACCTATATGACCTTATGTTTCTATGATACAGGATCAGTATATAGCATTGTGTGCCCACCACCCAAAGTCAAATCATCTTCCATCACTATATATTTGGCCCCCAGCCACCATATTTTAATATGTTACACATCCACTTCCACTGGACAGATTGGAAAGCTTTTCTGTTCTTTTCTCTTTAGTATGTGCCAGATTTGCCAAAGAAAATGCCTGAGTGTTCTCAATTTCTAAAGGGCTAAACAAAAGTAAAGACAGGACACTTGGCCAATAAAAGCTCACAGACAGACCTGAGGTAGTGTCACTAGAAAGGGGCTGAGACTGAGGCGGGTCTGCCCTGTCACAGTCTGGAATGTGTGAGTTCTTGACTTCATGTAGGAAAGATAGAAGAGGCAAGATTACAGCAACAGGAGGGAACCTAGGCTGAGCTGCCTAGACTCAAGAAAGGAAGTCGCTGTAACAGAAGTGAGCTATGCCAGGCTGAGTGGACTCAGGAAAGGAAGTTACAGAGACAAAAGGAAGACCCTTTTGAAGACAGGTTCAGGAGGTTAGCCTGGGACGAGCTGTTGCTGCTACTGCTTTCCTTGTTGCAAGTCTCCTGGGAACCTTTAGAGCTTAGGAGAAAGAAAGCAAAGAAACACACCTGAGGAAGGAAGGGCGTGGGGTGCAGGCATGCTCAAGGGAGAACACGCACGGACATTCTTTGTCTTAAGTGCTTTTATCTGTTTTCTAAAACTGGGAATTTTAGGGGAGGTCTCAAAGGAGGATCTCAACAGAATATTCAACAGTTTTCCAAGTATGTCCTTGAACATGCTGATGCCTCAAAATGAACATATGAACATATAGGGGAGTTTGGTCAGCTTCATTGCTTTACTTTTATCTTGGATTTGTCTGGCTCTAATTGGTTGTTTGTTATTTATTCCCCTGACTTCATCCATTCCGGGGTTTGGCTGGCACTAATGGTACTAACTGGGTCTCTGTTATCTATCTCCTTGACCAGGCTTAGCTACTCACTCTGTGTTTGGGGAGGAGAGAATATAAACCCTCTGTTCCTAAGTGTCCTTGGTTAGGGAAGATAAGATCCTGTGATTTACTAGCAGGCTGTTTAACTCTCTGCCTCAGTTTCCCTCATTCCACTTGCCAAGGAATTTTCCTACTTTCTTTCTCTCCTGCTTCAGTAGCACTGCTTGCCTTTCCCTACTGAGAAAAAGACAAATGTGTACCTCTGACCCCTGGGTGCTCTGACTTCTGAACACCCAACCTGCGTGCTGCTTAGACAAGCACAGGTATGATTTGCTAAATTATTGAGTTGCATCTCTGTGTGTATTTTAGGACTCAGCCAAAGTGGCAAAAGCTTCCCTTTTCTACTAAGAAAGTTGAAAGCACTTGCTTGTTATGTAGATAGTAAGGATGGGGGCAGGATTTGAATGCCACTCAGTCAAGCTGGCAGAGCCAGGACATTTCCTACCTCTCCACCCCAAGGCCATAGCTCCGATTCACTTTCAGCACTCACTTCAGCCTGAAAGGGTTTGAAGTGATTGAGGAGTGGCAGAAGGAGTGCCTCGTTTCCGATCGCATTCATGAGCTTTCTTCTCACCCACTACTGTGAAACCGTTCCTGCTGCCATTATTGACACTCATTTGCAGCGTCTGGGTTCACTTGGGCTCCCACAGAGGAGCTCTGACTGCATGTGTTGGGTGGTAAGTTAAAATTCGCCATGCCGACTCTTGGAAAGGGAACGTGGCAAATGTCAAGCAGTAAAATATCCTCTGAGAAAGCTCAGTAATTTACAGAGTATGAAAGTGCTTTATTAGGAACTACAGGACCTTAACTACGTTTTTAATACCTTTACTCAACAAAAATGGAGCCCTTACTTGTGAGCTGATACTATCACAATTATTAACCTTTTTAATTCTTATGAGGTTCTTTAATTCTTGTGAGCCTCTATTTTGCAGGTGAGGGAGTTGAGGCACACGGAGGATAAGTGATTTTTTTGTCCAAAGTCACGAATCTACTTAATGGCAAATCTAGGATTCAAACCTAAGTGTTCCTGTTCCAAAACCCATGCTGTGGGTCTTCTGCTTTGCTACTCCTAGGAGACAGATGATGCAGATGTGAAATAAACAAGATTCAGTAAGACACCCAAGTATTATGAATGTTTTCTCCTTTAATCTTTATCTTTTTTATTTGCTACCATGTAAAAATATCTCTAAAGCATCCAAGTTAGAAGTTTGGCATTTAAAATATTCCTATTTTTTAAAAATGGAAGCAATTTTTGATTAGTGAGGATACTCAAGAGGGTTCTGTCTTCCACGTATATTTGTTGGGCCAACCCTGCCTCACTCTGTGCACTGGGACCAGAGACAGTCCACTACCGACACGATTGGAGTAGCACAAGCTTGGGACATGGTGGATCCTCAGGACTGAATGAATAAACGTTATACCTGATCCTTCACCTCCACAAGGAGGGCTTGTCTCTAATGCTAGGGGAGGACAGCTCCATCCTGCCTCCAGTGGATACATTCTTCAGTCTCCTGGAGAAATTCCATTCTTAGTTCCCCTGGCCCTTTTCTTTTTTAAAATATATTTTATTGATTTTTTTTTTTTTTTTTACACAGAGGAAGGGAGAGGGATAGAGAGTTAGAAACATCAATGAGAGAGAAACATTGATCAACTGCCTCCTGCACACCCCCTACTGGGGATGTGCCCGCAACCAAGGTACATGCTCTTGACTGGAATTGAATCCGGGACCCTTCAGTCCGCAGGCCGATGCTCTATCCACTGAGCCAAACCGGTTAGGGCCCCCTGGCCCTTTTCAACGTAAAGTCCAGCTTCATTGTGCCTTTTCCTTCTTGCAGCTCCACCTTCTGGTTTCCCCACACTTTTAATTGTCCTCTACTTTCTAATAAACTATTTAACATATTTTATTTAACTTATATTTATGGAGCAACTACTTTGAGCAGGTACTCCATTAACAGTTTCATTTTAATCCTCAGATAATTATGGAAAAATCCTGAATCACCACAATTTAGGTCATGCACATACAACTGCCAGCCAAATGTTCCATGAACTTCTATAGGAGTCTGCATTAGCTCCCTATGGCTGCTATAACAAATTACCACCAATTTGGTGGCTTAAAATAATGCAGATTTATTCTCCTACAGTTCTAGAGGCCAGAAGTCTGAAGTCATTTTCTCTAGGCTAAAGTCAAGGTGCATGGGCAGGCCAATTTCCTCACAGAGGCTCAGGGGAAAATCCTTTTTCTTGGCTTTGCTAGCTTCTGGGAGTTACCTGCAATCCTTGGCTTGTGATCACTTCCTTTCAGTCCTCCAACCTGTTGCTCCATTGTCACACCTACTACTTCCTCTTCCAGTCAAATCTCCCTCTGCCTCCCTTGTTTAAGGAAACCTGTGATTATGCTTTAGACCTATCAGGATAATCCAGGGCCTTAATCCAGATGCTGAGATAATCTAGGATCTCATGACCCTTAATCACATCGGCAAAGTTCCTGCAGCCATATAAAATATCACTCACTGGTTCCAGGATGCAGACAACGCTGGGACCATTATTCAGCCTACCACAAATGCCCAAATAAACTTACTTGTATTTCTAAAAGTCAGATATCCATTTTCATGTTCAGTGGACAAACTAAAAACACAAAATACCAAGAGATTTTAAATCTATAGGTTCAAAAGATAAGGAAGTCAATACTGTGTTCCCTCTGTTTAGTAAAACAGGCAGTCTGAATGCAATTAAGCACCATCGTAGTTGAATTATGTTAAGAAGCCTTCTTTTCCCCCTCAGTACCATTTCAAATAAAAAATTTAAATGATAGTGTGATCACAATTCACCATTGTCAACCAAAATTTTGTTATCATCTGAGTCATTATGAAACCTCAAATTTTTCTTCTGGAAACAAACAAACAAACATAAAAACAGCAACCACAAACTTTCTAGCCCTTTAGCTTATTTCTTAGAAATGATGCTGTTTTTAAGTACGCCCATCAATGCTTTAACACTCCTCCCAGGAAGAGGCAAACTTTCCTTCTGTTCCCTCCTCCTTGAACTTGGCAGACCTTTGTGACCCCATCGACAAACAGAATATGGCAGATGTGACACTGCATGACCTTCAAGCCTAAAAAGCCATGAAGATTCTGCATCTTTCCCAGGACATTCACTTTCAAGCGTGGAGCTGGAGCCCCCCGGGTTAAAAGTGTCACTGACCTGGAGCTCCCTGCTTGAGACTGTGTGGAGTGCTCACACTGAAATAGAAAGAGATGCCTGAGGAGCCACAGCATCCCAGCCCCAGCTGTCACAACGCCCAAAGTCTTTAGGTCTTCTAGAGGAGGCCTCGGACATTTGGGGCCAGGAGTCTGCAAACTAGGACCTTCGAGCCAAATCCAGCCCACCAACTATGTTTGTAAGTAAGATTTTATTGGAACACAACCACTCTCTTTCTCTTATGTATCATCTATGGCTGTTTTCATGCTATAATGGCAGAGCTGAGCAGTCATGACAGCGACCACTGGGTTTGCAAAGCGTAGAATATTTGCTATTTGACCCTTTACAGAAAAACATTGCCAATCCCTGCTGTAGAGTACAGAACACTCTCCTGGCTGCCCTATCCAAATTTCCAACCTACAAAATCTTTGAGCATAATAAATGCTTGTTTTAAACCAGTCCATTTTGGAGTAATTTGCTATGCAGCCTTAGATAACTGGTACAGAGTTAGTGTGGTATTACTAAGACATTTCTTGGAGTATTTTTGTTTCTAAATTATACATAACCTCATTTAATGTTACTGGATTTTTGGAAAAAGAAAAAAAAAGAGTTCCCTTTCACTCATATCTCCTCCAGTTATCACCTTGTTTCTTTGCTTCCTTCCCTGCAAACTTTTGAAGGGTGCATCTGCCATTCTGCTCAGCGCCTTCCAACCCGGTGTTTGGTTTTCATCCTTACCATTCTTCCACATTGGTTATTATTGAGGTCATAAAGAATATTCTGCCAATGCCAATGCACTCAGCTTACTCAACCTCTCAGGGTTGTTGTTTCTGTTTTTGTTTTAATTTTGGTTGACCACCCTTTCCTTTCTTCTCTAAGTTTCTGAGATCACCCCCACCCACCCCTGGTTAGTGCTTTACCTGGCGTGACTTGGCACGCTGTGCCTATCCCCCTCTGCCTCTTCTCTTCCAGTAGCTTCCTCCAGTTGTTTCTGCACTTCGGGGCTTGCTCCTGGATTCTCATCTCCTCTTTACTTACTTTCATTCACTACTCGTTTCCTTGGTGGTTTCATCCAGCTTTATGGCTCCTGACTTGAAGAGCTAAGTACTTTCTTAAATTTCCATTGGTGTATCTAATAAGCATGAAACGTAACATGGCTGACATACACTGAGTCGTGCTATAAAAGTCTGCCCCTCTCCAAGTCATCCTCATTACCTTAAAGGGCATCACCATCTACTCAACAGCTCAGGTAAGAATGTTAGTCATCCTTGATTTCTCTTTTTCTTACACACTTCACTTTTAATCCATCAGTAAGTCCCACGGCACTATTTAAAAATATATATGTCCCAAACTCTTACTATATCATCTGCAAGCCACCATCATTTCCCACCTTTAGCTGGTATTAAATTTGTGTCATTTCCTTATGTATGCATTATTTATCTCCACCACTAGGATATAAGCTCCATGGAATTCTAGGAGAATGCTTGGAACACAAGATAATAAATCTTTTTTGACAAGTGGGCTAAATAACAAAGGAATTCAGCTCAAAGTTTTCCTGAAAAACTAAAAATAAATGAATGAGGAATAAGGTCCAAAGATGCTATTAACTCTGGAAATGGCACATGAGGCAATTTTAGGGCACTGGTTTTGGCGTTCCACTTCTTTAATTAAATGGTAGTTATTATGATAATTAACTTAATTACTATTTAAACTTACAAATATATCTTATAGTGTTTTTTTTTTGTATGCATAATGTTTTATACAATGAAATAATGTATTACAAGAACAGGCAAACTGAGGCTGTGGGCTCAAAGCAGTTTGGAGCTGGTTTTTGTATAGCCCTTCAGCTAAGAATAGTTTTCACATTTTTAAAAAGTTGTTTAAAGAAGGGAATAGTGACAGAGACAGTCTGTGGCATACAAAGCCTAAAATCTTTACTACTTGGTTCTTTACAGAAAATGTTTGCCACTCACATTAAAATTTAGGGCTTAAGTGGATGTTTTATTTTATTAGAAACTATTTTTTAAATCCCAATACAGTACGATGGTGACTTGATGAAGATGATGAATAAGCAAGTAGCCTGAAGCTCTACAGATTTGATAAAGACAATTCATAAAAAATCCATAAATAATAAAAGTGCTTCTAATTGACACAACCAGGGTCAATTAAATTTAATGCCAAAGGACATTAAAGAGAGACATAATTGTTGAATACTAAAGATCTGAAAGGAGAAACACTTATGATTCAGTGTTCATTTAATATAAAATTTATGGCATACATTTTAGAATAATTTCCCATTTCCTAAGGGGTTTACATATTTTTCACTTCTTCTTTAGCTTGTACATACAATTTCATATCTTAAGCTTAAATTCCTATCTGAAGACCAATTAAAATATTAAGCATTAAAAATACTAACTTGATTATATGCAGGAAAAACTGTTAGGTAAAATATTAATGGAAAAAAGATTAAAATGTTTGGGGCTGCATTAAATATTTACTAGTTATAGCCTTCAATAAATTAACACATCCTGTCAATCAATTTCATTTCGCCTCTCCCAACACACCCATTTGGTTTTATCTTAACTTAACCAGAGTCATTTTCTTTTGTTTGCTCTACCCGATCTGAACAGATACATTTAGTTTCACATGACATGGAACTAGAGCCTGAGGATAAGTATGTTGTAAACCACATTTAGAAGAGAAAAGCTGGCATGCTCTTACTGTGTTCTTATATATGTATTCCCCAGTAATTTTATCCCATGAATAGCCTGTGTTAGTAGCAAGAGATGTAATTCAAATGGTTTAATGAGTACTGATGTTAACCTAGTGATCCAACATGACCTCTTTGGCTAGGGAAAAGTCTCCAGCCCTCATATTTCTTTGAACTGTGTAAATTCTGTTAGCTAATGTTAATTTAGGTAAACACCATTGAACCAAGAGTAAACACTAAGCAAATACACTTACTTTATCATGAAAGTGAAAACCATGTGATTTAATAATAGCACCTTCCTCTAATATCCAGCATATGCAGATAAACATTTTTTCTCTAATTTTCTCACCAAGGTTTTTATTTTTAAACTATAAAATTGGGGGGCTAAAGAGGGGGTAAGAGGTTTGGGGAAATATAATCTTTAAGAAACAATAATAACTTCTATTTAGAATGCTTATTATTATATCATTTAAGTCAGCCCTTGCAGCAGCCCAAGGAGAAGGCTGCTACTTGGTGAAAAAGCTGAGGCTCGAAGAGGAAAAATTGACTTGCCTGAGGTCATCCCTTATTTATGAAAGGAAAGAGCTGAAACTCAAACCGAGGTAGATCTGTCAGCACAGCCCATGTTTTCACCCACTACACGATTTAATTCCTATAACAGATTTTATGTTTTGTTCATCAGTCCATGAAAGAATATCTACAGGGGGCAAGAAAAAAATCAGATACGATTTGTCACACAAAATAGCTTTTTAAAACCAAATCAGAAAAGAGACTTGAGCAGCTTGTAGTTGAAGAAAATAAAATGATGGCATTGTAAGAGTATATATATATACTAGAGGCCCGATGCACGAAATTGGTGCAAGAGTAGGCCTTCCTTCCCCCGGCTGCTGGCACCGGCTTCCTTCTGGCACTCAGGACCTGGGCTTCCCTCCGGGACCCAGGCTTTCCTCACAGCCCTGGCTTCATCCGGAAGGTCGTCCGGAAGGATGTCCAGTCTAATTAGTATATTATGCTTTTATTATTATAGATATAAATATATATGTAAATCTGCTTTCTTACCCTGCTCAGAAATCTGGAATTCTCAAGTTCAATGTATAATATTTATGGCTACCAAAGAGACAAATACAGAGTTCCCTTTAATACCAAAATTTGAAAAACATAAACAAATTTAAAAAGTTTTAAATGTTAAAAAGAAAAGTGCCATAATTTTATCTAGTGCTGATCTGAAAAGATAGAATTAAAAATAGACATTTCTGGGAACCAGATTGCACAATTGTGGTTAGTGGAGAATGTGGAGGATGGGTATAGGAAACAGTGTTATAAAACAAGAATATACATTTATGCCATACAAGAAAATTCCCTCTAAAATTAAGTTAACTGGAAATTCAAACCACCCAGACTCAGGTTGTCTTCTTTGGGTGTGAGTTTCAGAATGGAGTACCTGGACCAGCAGGACCACATCACCCGGGAACTAGTTAGAAATGACAATTCACTGGCAACATTAGACTTACTGGGTTAGGAACTCTGGGAGTACAGCCCAGCAACCCTTGTTTTAACAACCCTCCAGATAATTCTGATGCACGCTCAAATGTATTAGCAACAACCACTATGCTAGAGGTACAAACTGGGATCTACATCCCGCATTTCAGGCAGAAGCACGTAGATTCCTGATGTCAGCAGAGGCCTGGTGAAACTTTTCATGAAGGTAGAGGAAACCCTAAACAGTGCAACTTTTATTTTGTGATGAATATCTCCCTCTGATTTTAACAAGGGATCTCAACAACTATGGGATTAACATAGGTAGCAAATATGAATCTCACTGTATATTTGGATGTGCAAGGAATATTATATATCTTACTCATTCCTCATCTCACCAAGTCGGCAGGGATTCTGATCGAAGGCAATCTTAGGGCCTCTTCTTCTCACTCTTGTATGAGGGCCTTTGATCGCATCATGGCTAAGGGTCAAGTCTACAAAGCCTGGAGGCATTAGGAAGCCATATGAGGTTTTCAGTTTGCAGTAGTTACCAAACAGAAACGTTCTGGGACTTTACTAGAAACAACTTTAATGAAACTATGCTGTGGGCTAATTGATATAAACAAGAGTTAAGTTCCCCAGGCATCCAATCTATGTTATAAAGAAACAGTGTTGAACAAAACAATGTTATTAGAAGACCTGCCAGGAGGCCCATTTAGGTCTGGCAATTCTGTCATTTTGTGGTAGATGCGAAGACCACTGTTGAGATTGAAAACCTTGGTTCTAAAGTTTAGCCCCTTGGGGCGTACCATGCAGGCTTACCTTTTGAGGTATTGTCAACACCACTAGGAAATTTCAGGAGGCAGAGCCCAAGTGCCCACACTTTGGGACCACATCTTCCTTTCCCTTCCCATTCTGAAGGAACTCCTCTCTGTAGGTACCCTCAAAAACACTCTCCACCAAGGTCATATTGCAGCATGACCCCAAGCTGTCATAGAAAAGTAGAAGAGAGGTTGTCTTTAGACACACCCTTGATTTCTAATTTCCAAAAGCCTCTGGATTTATTGTTTCAGTGAAAGCAAGAGAAATTACTGCTTCTCATGCCAGTTGTTTCTGTGTGGCACTCAGTGACACACCAGTCCGATCAGAGTTCATCCCTTTGCAATCCCTCTCTGTGCTGGCTTCCCAGGCATATGATTATGCTATTTATCCTATCTGGAGTATCTAAATCATTACTGGTAGGTTGTCTTAATAGCAGGAGTAATCTTCAAAATTCAGTTTTGTTTATTGAGGACCTGCTATGTGACAGACAGTGTACTAGGAGCTTTCTATAGCCATTCTTGTCTACTTTCTCAAAATAACCTTATGAGGTACTTCTACTTTAGGTACTTGAAGGAGCTTGCCCAAGATCACACAACTCTGTCCCCTCTCAGTACCTGACAGAGATTCGGCTCCTTTCCTACGCCACATTGCCTCTCATCCTGCTCTTCCTAGGGCAACCAGCCAATAATGGAACTCATATTCTGCGCAACTATCTAAAGTGCATCATTCCAGCTAAAGCACCTACTATGTGCCCCTTGGAAGTAGTCAAAATGACTGATTTAGTAATGTTTTGGATAAAACCTCTGTGTGCTTGCTAGTCCTTCCCAGTGTAATGAGGCAGAATCATATACTGGGAAAAATATAGAGTATTACCTCCTGGTACTAACATTAGAAGCTCAATTACTCTTCTTCTGAAGTGTGAAGAGTTAGTACCATGTATGCATGCAGACAACATATCTAATGAACTGGCTAGTCCCAGGGTCCAGAACAAAGAGGCTGTGAATTTTGAAGTAACTATTGGAGAGGGCTTAAAAAGGAAAAGCAAGGCGAATAGAGTAAATTCATATTAATAGTAATCTTTATTTAACATTTATAAGTATCAGGCTCTGTGCTAAGCTTTCCAAATATTAGCATAGTCAATGCTCTCACACACTCTATAAAGTCCTTTTCTGTTCTCCAGTTACATCATCTGTAAGATAGGGATACTATTATCATCTCCATCGCAGTTATTGTGAGGTCTAAATGAGGAAATATATGTCAAATGCTCAGGAGTAGACCTAGAACATAATAGACACTCAATAAACGTTAGTTATTTCCTCCCCTTTACGGATAAGAAAATATGGCTTAGCCACCCTAAACAAAGCTGCCCAAGAGGGCATGGTGAGTGTGAGAGCAGGATTTGAGTCCTGATTCTGAGAAGCATGCTGTAAATGCCAGGACACTCCAGCTTCCCTTTATTTTCTTCCAAAAGACAAGGAATAAGGCTTCCTGATCTCCCCCATCCTCCATCTCGCCCTCCCCCCCCCAAAAAAAATGCACTTGGTCCTCTTAGACTTGATTACTTTGCCTACCTAAAAATTTAGACAGACCATTTATCAAAGAAGGTGTGGTGTTTACTATCAAGAGTGTTAACAGGAATCAAGATAAACTTTTCCATGAAAGCCATTGACACTTTCATTAAGCACTGACCTGGCCATTGAAAAGTTCTTTGATGGATGTCTCCGGTGAGGCGCCTACAGAAATCACCCAAATGCCTGCTATAGTAGTGTAATCAGGTAACCATTGTCTGTGACAAGCCCCAGGCTGGTGAAACTTAAAACACAAACAAAAGGAAATGACTTTTTGATTGACATGGCTGTTTTGTGGATTGGCCCCACTGATAAAATCAGTCAAAACAAATCAGTTTATTCACCAGCACACTCTTAGAAAGATTGTATTTGGAAAATTCATGGCAGATGTGATCTCTTCCCCTTTTGCTGTTAAAGTCCTTGGTGTCATCTATCTTACGATAAGGGAGAATGTTAAGAAAGAGAGTTGAGTAGAGTTTTCAGTTTTTAATCACATAAGTTCACACTGAGAGTCTGCTAAAAAGCAGCTTTCTGGGCCTCCAGAGCAGAAATTCTGATTTTGGATTTAGAATCAAGCCAAAGACTATATTTATATATATTTTTAAAATGGTGCTAGAACTGTCCCTGTGCCTTTGAGAAATCAGGAGATGAAAAAAAAAAAAAAGATTGATATAATGTTTTACATTAATAACAATGAATTTGAATTTCACATGTAGTATGATATATACAGTCTTAGATAGAGTGTATATGCCTAATGTTAGGGGTAGAAATAGAATAGTGGGGACTAGCTATAGTTATAAGAAATATTAATCATGCTCTGTTAACCGTGATGGTTCTGTTCTGACTAGAGAAAACACATTCTAACCTGGCTGAGAGTTGTATGCCCTGGGACATGAGAGCTAACGTCGGAATGCAGTCCATCCTCTTTTTCTGAGAATGCCTAGATTAACAACCTTGTTGCTGAAACAACCTGGTCCCAGAGGCGCCGGGAGGCACCAACCCTCTGCGACACCCAGCCCCGAAGTGCCTATAACCTGTAACCATTATACCTTGCCTACTTTCCCATTACTGTCAGTCTTACTTTCCCATGTATCTTTGTCCTTCTGCCCAATAGAAGCAGCTGGCTGATGGGGAGGGGAGAGCAGATTTTTGTGGGTGACCTGCCGCTCTCCCATGCTGCCGGTGGTATTGGCATTGACACTCATATAGGATTCAACCCTGTCTCTGCTTAATTGGCTCAAGTAGTGACAGGCAGCCCGGACCCATTGCTTGTCCAGTTACACTAGGGGCAAGCACTGGACTTTTCATTTTATATTCCCAGTGCCTGGTACATGGTGAGGGCTAAGTATTGCTGAATGAATAAAGAATGGATAAGTCTTGTCTCATTTTAGTGTCCTTGTTTTGCTTTGCATTTGGCAAGTAATTATTAGCAGAGGGATTTCATATTTGCACAGATAGTACAAATAGAGGTGCCATTGAACAAACTACTCTTTGAATAGTCCCCAGATTACAAACACCCAACTTTGTGAACACCCTGATATGGGAACCACCTGGATGGAAGACGGCTCACCATTTAGTTCCACTTCCCTCCCACCCTGCAGCTCCCCTCAGATACCAGGTAGCCCCCGACAACAACACTGCAACTAAGGTTCTGACCCCAAACTTTCCGTGCATTTCCTGAGCTTCTCCTGCAGTCCTCCTACTTGTCCTCCAACCTTCTTCCCTGTGCTTCACCTGATCTCCTGAGAGCCCCTGGCTGGCCCTCCTCATGCACCCTCTTGTCCTACACCTTGTTCAGTTACTTACGTTAGCACTTGAGGGTAGCCTTCCTTTTTAACGTTGCTTTTACTCGGCCTCACCCAATTGATAAAACAGAAACACGTGTAGACTCTTTCCAAGCCTGGTCTGCTAGGCAAGAGCCAAATATGGCACAAACTCGGTGTTCTCAGGATGGACTCTTTCCCAGCCTTTATGACAGCACCACGATGAAGGGAAGCCTGAAGGAATTAACTCTTGGGAAGCAAACCCGAGTGCAAGTCTGTGATAAAACACTGTGCTCTCCCATTCTTCCTCCTTTTAACATATCCCTAAATGCCTTCACACAATTTTAGAGGGTAAGATAGGAGTAGAGAGGAGAAGATACAATCCAGCTAGACATGGTCAAGGTTTTCTACCCCTCTCTCTGTTTAATTGTGGCAACATGAGGTAAATATTAGTGTCTTCTTTTTAAATGTGAATAAACTAAATCTCAGAGTGTTTAGACAACTTTCCCCAAATGACACTCTTAGAGGCGGAGGTGAAATTGAATCCCAGACTGATATGACAGTATATGCTCTCCATTCTCAAACATGTCCTCCCCGCTGGTAGCAAAGAATAAACACAGATGCCTGTGAAATGTCAGCGATATGCACTAAAGAGGCTCCTTTCTTAAGTCTTGTTTTAAGTTAAGAGTTTGCATATCCACATTATATGTGTGAAATTAAAGCTAAAAGAAATGATTGTTTTTTCCTCAAGATTTCAGGTAAAATGAATCACGCGTACCCTTTGGTTTGATGCCAATGGCAGATTAGGAGTGTGTGTTATTCAGGGGTGAAGCCTGAATCCAATGCTGCTGGTTTAGCCTTATTATCCCAACCTACACGTGGCCTCAAGTTGGAACTGAAAATCTGAGCCAATAAGGATCAGGAAAATTAACTCCACCTCAGTATGTCAACCTAAAATCCTCACTTTAGTGAACAAGCTCAGCATGCAATTCAACTGGCCATTCATCCAGTTATCTTTGGCTGTGTCTTGTTTATTATTATACTCACATGTTGTCCCTTAAGTTACTTCATTCAAAGTTCAGTGTAATAAGTTCTTCTTAGAGATAGGAATTAAGAAAAGGGTTGATTTTGTTAGGTAATGAGAGGTATATACCACAATGCTTCTACCTGCCCATCAGATCTAAACTTCCTGAAACCAAAGGTGGAAGGTGGAAGAGGAAGAGATTTAGTTTATGAAATGCTTGGTAAGGTATTAAACCACGACAGGGACAGCAAATGTTTCCTTGGGAGTTGTCAGGTCTCCATTTCTAATTAGAACATAATTTTTAATGGGAAGGCATTATTTCTTTATTATTTTTTTTCTGCAATGATTTTAGGGATGCTGATACCTTTGAGTTAATGTTTTCATTTCCTTTAGATCAATACCCAGAATTGCTGGGTCACATGGGAGTTCTATTTTTATTTTTTGGAGGAACCTCCATACTATCTTTCATTGTGGCTGCACCCATTTATATTCTCACCCTCCGTGCTCCCTGGTTTCTCCACACCATGGGGACCACTTACCTCTTGCCTTCTGGATGATAGTCATTCTAACAGGTGTGAGGGGCGATCTCATTGCGGTTTTGTTTTCTATTTTCCTGATGATTAATGATGTTGAACACATTTTCATGAACCCGTTATCCATCTGTATATCTTCTTTGGAAAAATATTCACATCCTCTGTACATTTTAAAACCTGATGGGTTTGCTGGGTTTTTTTTGTTTTGTTTTGTTTTACTTCTTTTATATTTTGGGTTTATTGTTATTTGTTTGCTGTCGAATTGTGTGGAGTTTTGAAGGGCATATACTTTTATAAAACATATTTTTAAAATGTTTGGCCTTTTATATAACACTCACTGCTAGGGTTTCATCTTGCCGCACCACACGCTGAGAATTGTCTCCAGGAAAAAAAGACTTAATGAAAATGGGACGCACCTTTGTGCCCTCCAGCCCCACAAGGATTGTGGTTCTGCTTTGGCTCCAGCTCTATCACTGCAAACAATTATTTTTATAAGTTTTCTCCAGGTAGGTCCAATACCAGCTACTCCTCATGGCTAAAATCATAAATTTGCTTATGTGGTCTTGGAGCAACACAAGGAAAAACTTGAGTTATTTTTAAGTTACCATTTATTGCTATCCTTTTCACAGAGAAAAACCTCAGGGGTAACTTTATAAGCATTTCATAGAATTTTCTGAGGATTTTTCAATTTAATTAAAATCTTATTTGAGAACATTCAACCGATTTCAATCGTCACAGTGAATAGTTATTGCAAAATAAAGGCCAACAGACCAAAATAAGCCTTAGCGATCATTATTTCTAAAAGCTTCCGTGTAATTGAGTTTTTAAAAATTCAGAGTCCTTTTTTTATATAAAGAATGTTGACCTTGGCAAGTTTATTTTATCAAAAGTTAACTTAAATTTAATAAACCACTTTTAGGATATATTATCATCCATTTCTTTGGGATAATATTGCCCAACATACCAACTGGAAATTAAAAACATCCATGAAACATTTCTGATCACTACCTTCAAACTAGATTAAATTCCTAGAAGAAAATCTTCCCATTGCTTAATTCATATACCTTTCTACTCACCCAATACCAGAGGAATTATTCCCTTCACCTTAGCAATTTATAGAGGAATCCTTCTCCCTTCTTCTATATCTTGCCGACTTCTCAAAACAATCTTAGGCATCCTGAAATAAATAGGATTATTCAGATATGAATGAAATCAAAAGTACTTTTTAGAAACTTTAATGGTAGACTATATTTGTAAGGAAATTCAGACATCATTTTAGCAAACGACCCTGGCTTGTTCTGTTAAAGCATGAAGTTGCTCAGAAATATGATAACAGGTAGCGCTTCCTTCATGGTGATACTGACTGGACTTAGATGTTTCAAGACCCATGAGCTTAGCTCCTATATAACAGGTTGGGACAAAAGTAGGTTTACCATTGTTCATGTGGAAAATAATGCAATAATTAATACATAATAATAATACAATAATAAACTAGTTCATGTACTCACAACTGTAAACCTACTTTCACCCCACCCTGAATTCCTTAACTTGAAACCCTCCCCAGTTATGTGTGCTTGTGATCTGAAAAAGAATCTATTACTTTTCTGTTCTTTCCAGAAAGCCTTTCTGTGCCTCTGTATTTACCAGGTATGTAGATAGCACATCTGGATGCCATACTGTAGCTTAACTAAAATGATTGTGTTTTGGTGCTAACTCAAACAAGACAAAAATTAAAAGTTTAAAAGACTTTGTGCTGGGTCCTTGGCAAATCAAAGAACCTGTTGGGCACCTTCTCTCTTTTTTAAATGAGGCTTGGAGAGGAGGAAGAGACCCATAATGAATGTTTTAGACCCATAACGACTATTTCTATTCTACCAGGAGCAATAACTCCTGTTACTATGAGTAGGGAGCACAGATAGTGGAAAATCATGCCCACATACTTTTGAGCCAATATGGGAGGGCAATACAAATGGAAAGTTACCATACGTATGCACTATTTAAAATTCCAGATTTAGGATGCATTCAATGTGGGTCAAACATGTCCATTTCTTTGGCATGTTTGGCCAGTGAGTTCCAGGCCAGTTGGGAACTTGAGGTCTTCACTGCAGCCATCAGCAGAGGCGCTATTGGCCCAGCCTGTGCCGGAATCTTCTCTTCACCCTCTGTGTAACTAAGTGCAGAGCAGCTGCTGCTTTGGATTGTTCTGCGAATGGCAAGAGAGCGGCTGAGGTTAATTAGGCAATAAAACAAGGGTGAGCATGCATCAGCAGTGATTAATCACATTTCAAAACTTGTGCTGGGAAACAAGAGGTGAGACTGACGGGCTTGGTGTCCTGAAAGTGAGGTAATACCTGCTGAGACTTGAGGTCTAAAGTGCCTCCTCCTGGCTGGTGGAACATCCAGAGAGCTGCCCCTTGGTGGCTGTTGGACTTGATGAATGCTCATGCAGGAAGTGTAACATTCATGCAAGGGCTTCTTGTAAGTAGAATGCGTTTGCAAATGATGTCACAATGCAGCAAATTTTATGATGCTTTTCCTGAACAAGGAGGGGCAGGTATCTGATTTTATGCACAATATAGAGAGAAAGCTGAGGGTTAGAGAAATTAAGTGACTCAACCAAACATCACAAGCCACACACACACACACACACACACACACACACACAAAAGACAGAAAGGAACTAAGTAAAGAAATGATTAATTTGCATGGAACAGGCATTCACATAGGTAGCAACATGGACCTTCAAGTTAAAGTAAGGGAACAGTCAAAGCAGAGCCAAAGAATTGAAAGTTTATTTGAAAAGTAATGGGAATCTCTGAATGCATTTTGATATGGAAAGTGACATAGCAGTGTTTAATGAGGATTAATCTTGTGTCAAAGAACAAGGTTGGCAGAGAAAAATTACTACCCATATAATAACAAAAACTGCCAGGTAGTACTTTATGAGCAGTTAACTTCGTTCTAAAACCTCCACTACCGACTTTACATGTCACCTCCAAGTAAGCTATAAAAGAAGTGATATTATTAGCTCTGCTATATGAATAAAACAAAAATCATTGGCAAAGTATTTATAAGTAGCAAAGCCTGGCCTCAAAGACCCATGTCATGTTCTCATCCCCATGATTTATTTTTAGGAAGAGGAAGTCAAGACATCATCATCATCACCTGTGTGGACTAGTGCAGGAACTTCCTACTACTATTTGTTTTTTCCTCCCGGATTAGCTTTTTACTACTGCATAACAAACCACCCAAACTTTTAGCTGCTTCAAATGACACGTACTATCTCATGTACTTTCTGAGAGTCAGGAGTCGGGCTGGCTTGTTCTGACTGAGTTGTCAGGATGTTGACAGGGGCTAAACTGATCTGAAGGCTTGTGTGGGGCTGGAAGATTTGCTCGCAATTTGGCTGCCTCCTGGAACTATTGACAGGAGGTTCCTGTTCCTTGCCTGAGGTCCTAGTTCCTCACAACATGGCAGCTGGCTTCCTCCAGAGCAAATGATTGAAGAGAGTGTGGAGGAGGTTACGTTGCCTTTTGTGACCTAGGCTTAGAAGTGACACACTGTCCCTGTATCACGTCCTGTTCATAAGGAGTGAGTCACTAAACCCATCCCACACTCAAGGGAATGAGAATTAAGCTCCATTTCCTGAAGCAAGGAGTATAAAAGAATTTGTAGACATTAAAACCGCACTCCCCTCTTTAGTAGATTTTACATCCTACAGGACAAGATTTTAAAAACAAATCTGTTCATAACTCCATTCTTATTTTTTAATGGTATTTCATTGATTTGAAGACAAAAACCCAACTTCTTTGGGTCCTACTTGATGTGGCCAGTGGCCCTACCCTCTCCAATGTCATCTCTCATTTTTCCTCAGTTCTCTGTCCTCTGGTCACACTCTGGCTTTTAATTCCACAAACATGCCGAATTCCTTTTGGTTCAGGGCCTCTGCACATGCTGTTGCTGGAGCCCAGAACGACCTTCCTCTTGCTTTCACTGATTCATCATTCAGTTCTCCGTCCAAAGGATACTTCCTTGGGAGAGCTTCTCTGACTCACTAGCCTTCATAAGCTCCCCAGCTACAAGGTCTTGTTAGAGCCTATACTTTCTCCTGTGGGGCTGATCACAATTCGTGACCACTTATTAATCTGATTATTTGGCTATGGATCTAAGAATCTGTGTCTGTTTTGTTTACCCTTGAATAATACAGGGTTAGGTTGGTGTTAGTGCCCAGTAAATATGTCTGTTTCGAATGGGTTACTAGGAAAAAAATATGAATCTACAGGGTGGATACTTCTTCTGCTTTGAGAACCAAGTTAAAAGAGGTAAGCAAATACATCTTTCTACTTTTTTTATTTTTTAAAAAAATATTTTTATTTATTTCAGAGAGGGAGAGAGAAAGAGATAGAAACATCAATGATGAGAATCATTGATCGGCTGGCTGCCTCCTGCACGCCCCACACTGGGGATCAAGCCCACAACCCGGGTATGTGCCCTGACCGGGAATCGAACCATGACCTCCTGGTTCATAGGTGCGCAATCACTGAGCCACGCCAGCTGGACCTCTCTAATTTTAAACAAAGACCAAAAGAAAAACATATTGTGAATGTGCATGAAATGGACTACACCAATGCTGGAGACACCAGCATGGGAAACACGATTAGAGGAAGATAAGGAAAGGGTACATGTAATCAGCACCCTGCTGCTTGGTCTTGGATCTGGCTAGGTCCTTGAAGAGATACAGTTCTGATTTAATCACACCGAAACGGAAAAGCCCCTGGTTCTGAAACTTTAGAAAGTAGCTTCGCATCAAGGTGCAGCTGCAGATAGGAGGCTCATTGTTCTTAGAAGTTTTATTCTAATGTTTTGCTCCATCTGCCTGCAACTCCATCTCCCACAAACTGCTTTTAAAAGATGTACATATCTTTTAAAAAGATGGTGGTCGCTGAGCCATAACCCACGGGCAAGAGCAGCATCTAAAAAACATCACATCCCCAGCCTTTTCCTCTTCATTAATATGCCAAGGGTGAGACTCCTGGATTAGAACCATTCTCGGCTGTGGGGTGGTCTTTACAATAGGAAGAAGCATCTGGGTGAGGGTTGGAAATTGTCCACTGCTACCCATGGTGTTGTCAAACCCTTTGCAGCCCAAGGACTAAGATGCTTGCATTTCAGAGCATCAGTTCACAGAGCATTGCACGCAAGAAAGAAAAAATAGTTTGTTGGGAAATGAGTTCAGTCCCAGCAGCATAGCTCTGAGCTGAGACAGAAGACAAACAAAGCCACTGTTAAGAACAAAAGCAAGTTCACGGTTTCTCTCATTATGGTTTCTCTTGCTTGAGCCCCTGAAAACCTCCTCCTTTGTGTCCAGGCCTGAAAGTTTCTAGTGATCTGAGTGAGCCTCTCTAATTGGGTGCTTGCAGTTCATCTTATTTTTTTACTTAAAAAAATAAGCTCATCAGCACTACAGCCTCAGGGGTCCACATGGAACATGTTTATGGAGAAAAAGGTTTCGTGTTTATTAGTATTGCACAAAGCCCATTATACAAAAAAAACTTCGGAAATCTGCCTGGCCCTCAGCAAGCTGGGGTTCCAAAAGTGCTGCCTTGCTGTCACAAGCCATAAGTCACCCCACAAGGCCCTTCACTCAGCCCAGGCTGAGTCAGGGGATCTTGAAGGGGCCATCCCTCCAAAAAGTTATAGCCATTCAATTTAGGATGAAGCTGCAGGTAAGGCAATCCCTTTAGGTAAAAATGTATTAAGTATGTATCTACTAACCTACTACTAGTATATATCCAGCCAGCTAGGTGATGTAGATATGCCGGCATGGGTGGATATTCTCTTAGTGCACATAATCATTTATGAGGTAGATGTGAGTTCCTGTTTTACAGATGAAGTCACTGAGGTACCAAGAGATTAATGACTTGCCCCAGGTTCTAGAAGTAAGAGGAGGAGTAAAAATTCAGAAAATGTAAATCCAGGTCTATCTAATCTCAGAGCCTCTCGTCCTCCTACCCAAATGGATAGCCTCTTACATAAATTAGGATTTGCACAAAAGTCCATTTGAGTGTCTCATCCCAAACTAGGCAGGTAAACTGGTGCCAAGGATTTGAATTCAGTATCTGCTGCTGGGACGCACTGGGTTACCTGCTGGGCCAGTTTCTTTATCGCTGATAAGGTTGGCTGCTCAACTGGAGGAAGACTTTGAGTACTCGTTATGCATCAAGCAACCGATGTGTCAAGAACTAAGAAATAATGTTCCACAAGGGTAAGCACAGCAGGAAGAAAACCAAATTAATTTCAATTGCTGCCAGAGGAAAAAAAAGACACTGCAGCAATTGATACCAAATGCTGACGGTTAGGAGACAGAACACAAGAGCAAGTGACTTCAAGTTAAACCTGACCAGATAGATTCATAGAAGTCTTCAAGTAATTGCCGACTAATAGCAGCTGCCTGAAAGGCACTGGGATGTTTGTAAGGAAGTCACCATTCCACCCAGCCCAAGCATTTCACAACCCCTGAAAAGGAGGAACAGATTTTGTGACTATATACTAGTATGTAGTATATAGTCACATGTTAAATATATACTAGTATGTCACTACCATTTCAATTACAAGTAAGCAAATAATGCGACAGGTGTGCTCTATTCGGCTTCATGAGGCAAACTGAAGTTGCATTTTGCTAAGATAGGAAAGGTATAAAGTGAGATAGAAATGTGCTAACTTTTATATATATATATATATATATATATATATATATATATATATATATATCAGTAAGTATATATATATATATATATATATATATCAGATATATATATATATATATATATATATATATATATCAGTAATTACTGATTTCTATATATATCAGTAAGATAGAAATGGGTGTTTGAGGTAGAAACCCATTCCTCAAATGTTTCTTGATAAATTGAGGTTTGACTTTTCACACTGCTTCTATGTGAATCACTATCACAAATCACCCGCCTATAATTAAAATAATTGGTATGGAGTTACTGTGTCAAGAGTCAACATAAACTCTTCTTTCATATCAATATGCTAGTTGTATGTTAAGGGACTATCTACAAATATCTGATCTGATCTCATGCAAAGACGTAGACCGTGGAGACAGTTAATGTAGAATAAAGCAGCTAGCTCAGATTAGCATAAGTGTTATTTTAGGGTGTCTAAATCCATAAAATTGTTTCCAAATGTGGATTTGCCTTAGGAAATACCCAGAAACTTTTATGATTTTAAATCAAATTGGCCAACTATGGCCCAAGGGCCAAATGCAGCCCCTATCACCTGTTTTTATAAATAAAGCTTTATTGGAACACAATAGCATCCATTTATTTATGTATTATCTATGTCTGCTTTGAAGCTACAAGGGCAGGGTTGAGTAATTTTGAGAGAGATCTGAAATGCTGGACATATTTACTATCTAGTAATATACAGAAAATGTTTGTCCACTCCTGCTCTAAACAATGTCCACTTCTCTTTCAAATTCTATCGCATAGACCCAATCAAATCAATAATGCTTGTTAAGATCCTATTATTGAGTAACTGGCATACTTACTTCTTACTGAGTAATTTTGGGCAAAATCTTTCCCGGGAACATCCACTAACAGTGTAGAAATAACCAGGTTGGCTGATTGCACAGACCAGTACCAGGATCATGGCCAACACTATAATCTCTCAAGCAGCAAGTATGGATTTATGGCCCCTCTTCCATGGCTCTCTTCTCAGTGTTTTGTATGATATAGGACATATAAGGCCCATATCATGCTATAACACAGCTGACATTCTATCTGGATAAAATAGATTTACAAGAAACTAAAGCTCTACAAGATTTAAATTTTGTAATTAGCTTCAACAACCTATTCAAACTTTCAAGCCCCTTAAGCTTGAAAAAAAGCAAAAAAAGAGCCATTCATTTTTCTGGGTCATTAGGGATTCTTTGTTTACAATTATATGAGGGTATTCCTACTTAAATTATTTTGATACTGTAGGTTATTAATAAAAATATACAAAATCCATATACAACTAAATGTGTGTAATATCAACAGAGCATACCAACATATTTGTACTAGTCTATCAGCAAAGGTCCCAGAACTGGGAGGGGATGATGAGAAAAAACCCCGGGCTTGTTGAAGTCAACAGGGTGAACACTGGGCACATTTCTGCCCTAGTGCACTGCATTCATCAGTAGTTAGAGCCCTAGGATGATTTCTTTTCTAATGATATCTTCATTACTAGGAAACTTTTTATGCCTAAGCAGGATATGACCAATACTTCATTTGACATTTGCCATTGTGCTATGAATACATTTCTCTATTTTGACTGTACAGTTGTGATAAGATAAGGGTTCTTGCTAGTTCTCTCAGGAAAAAAACACACAGACATTTAAAAATGGGCAAGTTTTCTGGCAATAAGAATTCTACAAGGGTTCATGACATTTCCATGAAGCTGTCTATAACACATCACCTATCAACCTCTTTGACACTATCTACACCAAAATATCCCAAAGGCAGTCAGAGGTGAAGGCTCTGGAGTCTAATTAACCCGAAAGTGTCAAGTTTTCAAATTCATTTCAGCATGAAAACTCTACGAAACTTCATATGTATATTAACTCAACAAATATTTATTAAGTTTAAAGCAATATTAAGGATACAAAAATGAGCAATAACAGGTTTTTAATTCCAAGCACTTCAAAATCTGTGTCATAAGGGAGTACTAGTTTGAGCTGTGAGCTGGAAAATCCCTGACAAAAATTATTCAAGGCTTTTCTGTAGTAAATCAAATCTAGCCTTTCAGAAAATAATTTCCTTAAGTGAAAAGGATTTTGTTAGAAGGAAAGATGTTGTATCCTGTCTTGAAATGGTCATGAGCTAAGAGGCTAATTAGACCAGAGGGAGGAACGACTTTCCGGAACGACCAGTGTATGGGGGGGGGGGGGGGAGGCAGGGCCGCGGGGCTGCGAGTCAGCAGGGGCTGTGAGGGCTTATGCTTGCATGAATTTCATGCATCAGCCCTCTATTATAGTCAATAATATTGTGATAACTATGCATGGTGCCAGGTAGGTCCTGGAAATATTGGGGGTGACACTTTATAATGTATATGATTGTCTAACCACTATGCATACACCTGAAACCAATACAAAATTAACATTGAAAGTAAATTGTATTTGGAAAATAAAAATTAAAATGCAAAATTTCAGACTATTTAATGCAAGAGTTTGACACTGTTTTTGAAAAAAATGTGGAGCTTTTCATAACCTTTAGTAGTTGTGAAAGATCAAAGCTTTTAAAAAGAGTTATGTGTGTTCATTGTGTTATTTAAAGATTAAAATGGAAAAGCAAAAATCTATAGCTCCTAAATACAACAGGATCCTAGAACAGAGAAAGGTCATATGTGAAATAACTAGGGAAATCTGAATGAAGTCTGTGTTTAATTAATAGTAGCGTACCAATGTTAGTTTCTTTATTTTGATAAATGAACTGTGATTATGTAAAATGTTCATACTAGGGGAAACTGGATGGCAAAGTATATGGAAACTCTTCTGTTCTATTTTAGCAACTCTTCTGTAAATCTAAAATAATTTGAAACAAAACTAGTAAAGATAATGCATATCCCACGTTACTCTAGATGTGGGAGAAGTCAAACAGGAGCATACCAAATAAGGGATTTTCGGGACTCATTTGTTCCTAAGGAGAAGCATTGGAAATACAGGCTTCCAGCGGCTCATTCAGTGTGAAATGTGCCGCATTGTTATGAGATTTAGAGACAAACGCATATAATTCCCTGTGAAAGTAGAACTAGAGGGACCCTTAGGTTTACTCCAGTGATTCTCATTTTATCCATGGGTATACCCCTCCGGGCCAGTTGCCAGGCAGCACCTCCAGAGGGTGTGGAGGTTGGCCAAAAGTGACGCAGCTACAGAAACAAACTGTCATCTTACTCTCAGGTTTAACTTCAAAAAATTCACGTAACCTTTTTTTTTTTTTTTTTTTTTTTTACTTTTTACTTATTTACCTGTTACCCCAAAGTTTTTTGAAATTGATGCTCAACAACAAATGAACAAAAACCTAATGCTCTTATTACCTAAAAAATATGAGCTGATGATACCATGTTGATTCAAGGGTATCATGTAATCTTTGACACAACGCTGTGAAATCTGGTGTGTGTGTGGGGGGGAGGGTGGGCTTCAATTCGAGAAGGACAGAGTTCCTGGTCTAATAGATGTGTTGCAATTTGGTGAAGATCTCTGTCACCTGAGTGAAGACCGGCAACGACACGCTTGTGGGTGGGCAGTGGGTCCTGTGTCGGGGGGTCTTGGGCACCTGCTACTACTCTCACTTTTCCCAGCACAGATTCCTGCAGTCAGAGAAGCTTTCATCCCAGAGAGTTCCTGAGGAGCTTTTCCTTCTTATGTTTGGTGTTTGGCTTTTTTCATCCTCTTTCTCCCATGTGGAAATGGGAAGAAGCTCTTTCAATATATCAAGTTCAGTCAATTTAGCAGCCTGGGGGACTAGCATGCATTTTAAGGTGCCTTTTCTTTCAGCTTGTTACCCTGTTAAGACCCTCAAATGGCCTCTGAAACACTGAATGAGACTATGGGTCCTCCAGAGTCACACTTCTGACAGGTCTTTTAAGTACAAGGTGAAGTTATTTCAATGGGATGACTTCAGGCAGTAAAGATCAGTCTGCAACTCTGATTGGAGAAATTCCACTCCCAGTCCCACTTACATAATTAAAGGCAGACCTGTTTGAATTACTTAGATAATCCCCCAATTTATAGATTGTTTGGCTTAATTGCTTGACCTGACATTTATCCCTCACGTATCATTTCCCTTAATCATTCAGAAAGTTTGATTGCCTGTTTTTCTCTTTAATTCCAACTCATGATCAAAATTAATATGGTAAAAACTGTTCTACCTACCATTTTATCAATTAATTCTAACTGCAATACAATGTACACCGATGTAAATTGTAATTAGTCTGATGAACTAAGAATCATAAATATTAAATTGCATATCCATGTTTAAAAATTGGGACAGGAGATCTAACAACCTGTGTTTCTGGTAAATGATTAGTTTTGTAACACAGCTCAAAAAAAGCATGTTTTGTTTTGTTTTTCTTTTCTTATTAGGGAGGCAATAAGAAAATCAAGTCAGCTGGAAAACAAAACCAAATAAAAGAAAACCTAAGAACTATAGACATCTGTGCCAGTTCCTGGATAATTCTAGGAATGCCACCAACTCTGATTCTCAGATTTCAAGCTTCCAAGAAACTTTTGGTAGGGCATGTTAATGAAGGAGGTTTTGGCAATGTGACACTCTGACATTTTAGAATTGTCATTTATCTCCTAGTTTGTCACATGTAAGAATGTTTCCTGTATTTTCCCACTGATGACCTTTAGGATTCATTTCTATACACCTTTTGTAAATTGGAAAATGTGTTTTCCAAGTTTATAATTTACACATTTTCATGGGTTATAAGTTTAAACCAGAATTGTCTTTTGCACATGATATTACCCTAATCCTACCACATAGTTGAAATAAAATTGCTAGATTTACCTATACCCAGTATTCATGGAATATTAATGCATTGGATTTTCTTCTCTACATTTCTCTTGAGTTCTTAGAAAAGCAATGTGAATTTTAATCAGACCACATCATATAGGAGCTATGAAACATTTTCAATGTATTACATTTGTAGTTTATTCTTTTTCCCATTATAATATATAAGACTGCATTTAAAAAGCATAAGCTGAAAACAAAAATCTCTCACTTGGACTTTTAATTGTTACCCCACAAAATTGTTACCTTCAGAAATCTGAAGATGGGGAAAATATCCCAGTAACAGAAAATTGACTCTAAACCATAAAACATCAACATTGATTTTAGTCACTATGTCTTCTCTCCTCTATCATCCCAATATTCTCAATGCTATTAGTCAGGGCTCTTTAGAAAACACAGAACATTATACATATATATGGAAAGAGAGAGATAATAGGAATAAGGAATTGACTTACATGATTATAGAATCCAAAATGTCCCAAGATCTGCAGTTGGCAAGCTAGAGATCCAGGAGGTCCAATGAGCCAGGGCAGCTGAAGGCAGGAGAAGTTCCAGCTCAAAGATCATCAAGTAGAGAGCATGGATTCTCTTTTACTCTACCTTTTGTGCTACTCAGGCCTTCAGCGGATTGGATGAGGCCCACCCACACTGGCGAGGGCAAGTTGCTCTACTCAGTCTAGAGACAAAGTTAATCTCATCCAGAAGCATTCTCACAGACAGACCCATAATAATGTTTAACCAAATATCTGGGTACTCCATTGCCTAGTCGGGGATGACATAAAATTAACCATCATACAAATCAACTCATAATAGGATGTTGGTCATCAGAGAACTTCCAAGCTCTCTTGATATTTCAGCGTAAGAATAATTCTATTGGGAGATAATTTATGAGTCAAACTGTAGCATCTGTAATTTATATTGTGCAGTATACTTACCTTTTTTAAAAAAATCCTCACCTGAGGATATTTTTTATTTATTTTCAGAGAGATAGAGAGAGAGAGAGAGAGAGAGAGAGAGAGAGAGAGAGAAGAGAGAAACATTGACCAGTTGCTTCCTGTATGCACCCCAATCAGGACAAAACCTGCAACCTAGGTATGTTCTCTGACTGGGAATCGAACCTTTTGGGGTATGGGATGATGCTCCAACAAGCTGATCCACCTGGCCAGGGCTACTTTCCTTCTTTTATCCTCTGATTTTTTGAAAAATACTTTCTCCATTCTACTTGGCAGCTAAGAGAGGCCATTAAAGAAAATATTTTAAACTCTAGATGCTGTTGTATCTGAAGGCATCATTTCTGGACTTTCTGATTAAGTGAGCTAATACATTTTGTTGCTATTAAGTTCATTTAAATTGAATCTAAGAGAGCCTTGATTAACACAAACTATGCTCCTATGTTAAATAAACATTCTTTCTATTGGTGATCCTACTTATATACTAAAGAGTATCTGTTATATGAGAAGATTGTCCTTGCTGACCAAGTGTACAGCTTTGGGAAGGGATCAGTTAGAGCCATGGAAAGGATTAGGATTCTTTTTTAAAAATATATTTTTATTGATTTCAGAGAGGAAGAGAGAGAGAGAGATAGGAACATCAATGGTGAGAGAGAATCATTGATTGGCTGCCTCCTGCACACCCCACACCAGGGATCGAGCCTACAACCCAGGTATGTGCCCTGACCGGGAATCAAACTGTGACCTCCTGGTTCAATAGTTTGATGCTCAACCACTGAACCACACTAGCTGGGCAGGATTAGGATTCTTGACCTTCCCGCTGAACTGTCCTGGATAACAGTGGGATGGTAATTTATAGCCAGATGACCTTCCTGAAAACAAGTCAATAAGATTGTAGGAAGAATAAGTCTGGAACTAACACCTCCTGAATTGCAGATATTTAAAAGCTGTCAGTCAATGGATACTACATTCAAACTATAAGAAGAATGACACAGGATCATTGAATGCCAAATAGCAGTTCTAGAACACAAAATGCTAACTAGATTTCCAGTAAAGCCCTTCCATACAAGAAAGAGGTCTAAAAAGCAAGACAGATCCTTGTCTGGGTTATGGTGTCAATCCCCAGTTGAGGATGTTCAGGAAGCAGCTAGTCCATGGTTCTCTCTCATTGATGGTTCTCTCTCTCCCCTTCAACCTTCGTCTCTCTGTAATATAAATAAAAACACATTTTTTAAAAAGTCAGCTTTGTGCCAAAAGATTTTCCCCCCCTGTGATTTACATATTTTCTGGAATCCTCTGGATCCACAGGATAACTAACCAAAACACTCTTAGTCATGTCTTTCAAAGGATCCTAGCAAAATGAGCACAATAATCCCACCCTCAGATAGATGCCATATTGACCAACTGCCTTTTCCCAGCAGCTATTAATACACAGTGCAGAGCTATGTCATTCAATCATTTCACTGAGGTCTCTCAGCCAAACCACAGGCCCCTACCAACCTATGTAATCCACCCGACCATGACTTTGGAAGGAATGGCTCATTAGAGACTTACTGTAAGTGATTTTAGGAGACGTTCCTTCTGAAAACAGGAAGGTTTAGCTCCAAAAGACTTTGTCTCCCCTTTTGTGAACCTTCTGAAAATTTTTGTGTGGAAATAATTCATACAGGTTTACTTTTCTCAGCATTTATCCATCTTTGTGGATTTCCTCCCAACTCCCACACACATTCCTCACATCCTGCTTTTCTTGAAAAGTAGAAAGTAGAATATTCTAGGTCTGCTCAGTGTGGAGCATAATGGGATAGTTCTTTCACGGTTCCCATAAAGTTTGCTTTCAGGTAGGTCCTGAAGACTCTGCCCCTCAACCACGGATTTTGTGTTCTCCTGAAGCCCAATCAGACTCAGATTCTTCTTGGGCTCCTCTCACACGGCCACCTGCCCAGCCCGTGACCCCACATGCATGGCTCCTCGTATTCTTTCCTTGAACTTTCCAAGTGTTCCCTTCCTTATGCTGGGTATTCTGACAATTTGCCATCTCATCATGCTCACTTGAATTCTAACCTCTCCAAAATGAGCCCTGGCCTGTGTGGCTCAGCCCTGCCCAGTGTGGTACCGTGATTACAGCATCAGCTTGCACACAGAAGGGTCTAGGGTTCAATTCCCAGTCAAGGCACGTACCTGAATTGCAGGTTCGATCTCTGGTCTCAGTCAGGGCGCTTGCAGGAGGCAACCAATTGATGTGACTCTTTCACATGAATGTTTCTCTCAAAAATATCCTCGGGTGAGGATTAACAACAACAACAAAAACAAAATGAAACTAATGAGCATGTTCACATCAAATGTCTTAAATCAATAGCTACTTCAGAAACCCAAAGGCTTAAAGGTAAAACCTAAGGAAATACACACACGCATAGAAACACTGTTACAAACAGCAATGGAAGGGTCCAAAGATTGACCCTCTCCTATTCAAACAGCTCATCTTTCTCCCTATTTTCCCCATATATTTCAACTGAATTTGTGTTCCCTCAACATGTAGAGCTTTTAACACAGTGGAATTTACCTCTAAGGTATTAAAGTCAATATTGGCCAACATCGTGAATCCTGCTTTATAGTTTATATACATTATTTTATTTGCCATTTATAACTACTAAGTAGACCCCAGACAAAAAATATATTTATGTGAAAAAATATATTGAAAACTGATGTGCCAGGAGAAGGGAGAGTGATAAAAGACCAACAATTTGGGATGCTCTGTGGAAAATGGGTTATAGGGTACAAGAGGGGCTATGAGGATAGCTGGAAAGCTGTTGTGGTATAGGAGTGACATGATTGTGGCGTAGACTAGAGTGACATTGGTAGTGGTGGTGGAGGAATAGAAGAGAGGCAGATTAGAGAGATACTTAGGATATAAAATCAATAGTCTATGTCAGGGGTCCTCAAACTTTTTAAACAGGGGGCCAGTTCACTGTCCCTCAGACCGTTGGAGGGCCGGACTATAGTTTAAAAAAAACAACTATAAACAAATTCCTATGCACACTGTACATATCTTATTTTGAAGTAAAAAAAAACAAAACGGCAAAAACACTCGCATGTGGCCCGCGGGCCGTTGTTTGAGGACGCCTGGTCTATGTTGATGAACTGGATTTGGGGTTGGGCAGGAGGTAATTTCCAAGTGTAAGCTGTTAAGAAACTCCTAGGGTTCTGGATGTGTTAACTGGCTGGATGAAAGTGCTGTTCATGAAACTAGGAAACAACGGAAGAGTACCTTTAGGGGAAGTCGATCATGAGTTTGGTTTTAGACAGATTGAGTTTGAGGTACGTCTGGGTTATCCCAAATGAGATCTCCGATAGACCGTTAGATATACAGATCTGGAGTTGAGAGGAGTGGTCTGTGCTGGAAATACAAACATGAGAGTTGTCCGTGTATGGCTGTTGACAGCATGAAAATAACTGTGGTCATATGGCTAAAAGCTGTAGAGTGACAAGAGTCTGTAGGAAAGTGCTTCTAGGAAGAGAAACAACCAAAAAAGACTGAGAATATATGACCACAGAGCTAGAAGGCATCAGAGGAGGTTGCAATTAAACAGATGCTCTAACTATAAAAGAAGGAATGAAAATGTGGCTAATGACGCTGAGAAGTCACATTACAGCTTTTTTATATTTATGGGCATGGACTTAAAAGCTGTTTTTTGTGACATAAGTTTCAGAAAACTAGGAGGGACAGATGAGAGTGGAGTGGCTGAAGTAATAGAGTGCCAGGCAACTTACAAGTGCTTTCCCGACATAACCTTATCTAATCCTCACAGTAGCTCTTGCAGATGAAGAAATTAAAGTTTGGAGAAGTAAGACAAGATGACCTGCCCAAGCTCACATAATTCTAGAATGAGTTCTAGCACCAAATGCCAAAGATATTTGATTTTAATTTTGTTGTTAATTGTTTTTAAATTAAAGATGAAATGCTTCTAAAAGTGAAAGTGGAATAAATTTGCAAGTTTCTTTTGAAATATTCAAAACAAAGAAATAAAGTATAGTATTTATTTTAAGGTGTTCTATTTCATTTTATCAGTATATAAACATAGTTGAAAAGGGTTATTATAAAAGCACCTGCACCCTAACCCATCCTCACCCTATTTCTATTCTGCAGAGCAATCGCTTTGAACCCTTCCAGCTGTGCATTTGCTCTTGGTTATGTTGTATTTATTTTCATGTTGCTAAATAATATGCTTATGCTATTGTTTCTGAATTAATAATTTTTGGATGCTAACTGCACCCTTGGTGTTAGGATAGAAACAGCCCAATTACACATTCCCACTTATCCCTTCTCTCCCTGGTCAATATAATTATATCATGATCTCAGTTATAAAAAAATCACATTGTACATTAATATAACTTTGTAAAACTTGTCCATTTGAGACAATTGTATTATTTTTATTTTTCTCTTGAGTTCATGATTGCCTCATTTTAACTTGCGTGCCTCGCCAAAACCAATCACTAGTTGTTCCAAAACGCTCAGATTTGTCAGCCAGGCACTCCTGTTTCCATGCCTTTTCATGCCTCATTATGTTTTTATCCTCCCTCCATTTCCTTTCTGTCTCTGGCTTCCCTTGGAAGTGTGCTCTTCTCTTAGGCTCTCACCTCATCCTCTTTCAAATGAAATCTGTCATCGGAGGATGGAAAAGCAATGGAGTACTGACCTGTCCAAGGTCATTGACACTTGGAGGGTTAATCCCTCAACTATGGAAGGTAAAGACTTGTTCCCTGCAGAAGGCAGGTGAGTAAAGGACACCGAGCTCCTGTTTCCACCATGAGATCAGCCTGTGAGCTCCCCCTGAGTAGTCACTGTGGGCGTTGGAGTGCTGTCTCATGAATTTCACAAGCCTTGGCATGTTGTTGATTTAAGACAATCACCTAGCAGGCCACGAGGACCCGCCCTCCACAAGACGAGTGCCATGGTCATTCTCAGTTACAGAAACATTCAAGGGAAGGCTGACTTCAGAACAATCTATACACTCTACATTATTAATCTTGCATTAAACAAAATCATTTCTTAAAATGTAATCTATGTTCACTAAGTTGTTTTTCCTAGTTGTTAAAGCACATTATTAAATATTTTATAAGCAATTGCTGTCACTCTGTCAGAAATGAAATGACATCAGGGAATTTTACATTCATTTTTTAGGAAGTAATTATGCAGTCAGTTGTAAAGCAAAGCAAGACACTTTATAGTCACTATTCACGTATTTTTGCAAGGCCTATTGCTGTTTAAGAACATTTAAGCGACCCTAAATATTACAATTGTAAACTAGATACTCTTAAATGTTTTAGTTGGGTTGTTCAACCTAATTGCCACTCTCATATAGAATTAAGCTGGATTTTACAAAGGGTCATATTATCTTGCTCTAAAGACAATGACAGCCCCTGGTTAAGGTTGGCACATAGACCACAGACCAGTAGGTGACAAAGACCTTTTAAATTGTGAGATCTCGGCTGGTCAAATTTCACCAGACAAAACTTCCCTGGCCTACCCATTGGCTAGGTCAGTTATTCTCAAAGTGAGGTCCCAACAGCAGCAACATCAGAATCACTTAATTACGATTTATTAGGAATGCGAATTCTTAGGTTCAACTTCAGATCTACTAAGTCAGAAATTCTGTGAATGGGGCCTAAACCAGTAGTTACCAAATGATAGTGTGCCTCAGAATCCCCTGGACACCCAGTGTTGGGATCAACCCAAATTCAGTAGCTCCCAGGTGATGCTGACACTGCCAGTCAGGGGATTACACTTGAGAACTAATGACCTAGGAAGATAAAACCATATGAATTAAATGCATTACTACATGTAATGTGACTGTCTTTGTCCTGTGATTTTGTTTGGGGGAATTTTATTTCCTTTAGATGTATCTGTCTGTGTGGAAGAGAAAGGGACAGTCAATCCCTGAACACGTTTATTGACACCTGTTGTGTGGCAGGCATGAAACAGTCAAGGAACATACCCCTAGAGTTTCTAGCATATCAGCAGGGAAAACAATAAAGCACCAATAATGAAACAATATATTTTAGTTATGAGTGTTTTACATGCTTTAAAGTCCTAAAAAGCAAACAGACAGTGCTGTGTTAATAAAGTGTCTAAGTGGGGAACCTGACTTGGAAAATCAGAAAGTGATTTTCAGCTTGCACTCTGAGAGATGATGTATTAGTTTTCTATTGCTGCTGTAACAAATTACACAAGTGTAGTGGCTTAAACAACACGTTTTCCCTACATATCCGTAGGACAGAATTCTGACAGGGATCTCACATATAAAAATCAAGGCATCAGCAGGGCTCTATTCCTTCCTGGATGCAATAAAAGGGAATCTGTTTCTTCGCTCTTTCAAGTTTCTAGAGGCCGCTCTCATCTTTGGCTCATGCTCCCCTTCTTCTATCATCAATGCCACCAAAACTGTACTCTCTATGTCTGTCTCCAGAGTCCCATCGTCCTCTAACCCACTCTCCTCTCCTGCCTCTTTCTTTTTTAAGGACCCTTCTAATTACATTGGGCACCCCTGGATAATCCAGACTAATTGAGGTCAGCTGATTAGCAACTGTAATTCTATCTGCAACTAATTACCCCTTAGCTTGGATGCATTCACAGGTTCTGGGGATCAAGATACTGACCTTTTTCACAAGTAGCATTCTGTTTACTACAGATGATAGGAATTTGACGTAGCTAAAATTAGGGAAAGAACATTCTAAGCATACATGGTTCCATAAACAACATATGTGAAGACCCAGGGAATGACAGGAGCATGATGTTTTAAAAAGGTGAACATTTGTATTGTATGTAAATTTCTAATCATTATGTTGGCTTTCTGAAACTAATATAATATTGCATGTCAGCTGTGTTTGAAGAACAAATTATTATTTTTTTAAAGTGTGAATAAATGTCAATGTGACCTGAGTAAGAAAGTGGGGGAGAAGTGGAGAATGGTGATTGGGAGGTAGGATCTTCAGAAGAAATAAATTTGCAAGCTAATTAATACTATAATTTTTGCAAAAGAGATAAACAAAAATAAATCACCAGAAATATGCTAAACTCATATTACAGCAAATATACCCCAAAACTTTACCCAAGCAATGTCCAAACATATCCACTCCTCAATTTCAAAATGAACATTTCGCTTTGTAATAATG
Organism: Eptesicus fuscus; assembly: GCF_027574615.1. Classification (NCBI taxonomy): domain Eukaryota; kingdom Metazoa; phylum Chordata; class Mammalia; order Chiroptera; family Vespertilionidae; genus Eptesicus; species Eptesicus fuscus. The sequence continues at coordinate 26,658,336 of NC_072486.1, forward strand.
ATTCATGTATTTCTGGGAATGCTTACGTTCACTCAGGTTTCCTAGATTTCTGCCAGAAAGATCAACAGAAGACAGGTCACTGTTCTTGAAAGCTACATAATAGATGGAGAGCTTTTAGTAGGAAAAGGAAGTTTCCATGTGATCTTTCTTACCCAGGCAAACTAGATTTTATCTATTTGCCGTGATGATACTTTTTAAATAATAATTTATCATTATCAGCAAACATTACTTGAAAATTTCAGTGTAGGAATATTTTTCTTCTGGTATATAAAATGTCCTGAGAGATACCCAGGAAGATAGTTTGTACATAAGTACTCTATTTTGCCCTTGGGAAGACCCTAGAAGGCACTACTGCTCTGAGCCTTCATCCAATTTTCTGTTCACGAGCAGGAACTCTTATGTTAGGCAGCCTAAAAGTCCTGTCATTACCTGCAAATTTATCCAAATAGGTCCATTTACCATGTCCATTTTTTTTTTTTTTTGGAAAAGATGATTGTGGCTTTTATCAAAGAATTATCTTATTTTTAGAAGCATAAGACTTTTAGGGCAGTGAAACTATTCATATGATACTATAGTGGTAGATAATTGTCATTATACCATTTGCCTCAAAGTATATAATCATTTAAAATGTTGATACATATTGCCAGACTATTTGTCATAGAGGTTTTATTGATTCACATTTCCATCAACAGTATATGTCTCAAATCAATCAACCCTAGACACTTTTATTTAAAATATTTTGCTCATCTCATAGGCTATCTATCATTCCCTATTGTTACTACATGATATAAACATCAGTAGTTTGAACATCAGTAATTAGTTTGAACACTATTGTTAACTTAATAATATCTCCTTTAGAGAATTGCATTTATCCTAATAGTTATTGAAATATTTATTTTTTTATTTTTGAATTTTAATACTTATTTCAGGTTACAATAACATATTTGGGCAATATATATTTTCAGTTTAATGTTTATTATCTAGTGTAGACTAAATTATTGTAACAATTAGACCCCTAAATTTATAATGGCTTAATTTAATGAAGTGGTTTTTGGGCCCAGATGTCTTTGATCTTATGACGTCACTGTCTGCTCCTGCCTAATCATCATATACATCCAGGTGGGAAGATAACATGGAGAAAGCATACTTGCCTTTCATAAACTTTGGTCCAGAAGTGAACATGAATGACCTTCACTCATATTTCATTGGCTACACTTGGTAGCAAATGGGATGGAGAAATTTAGCCCCTGACTAGGCTGTTACTTCCCATCTACAACTGGATAGTATAGAAAGGATGAGCAAAATCTAGCAGACAGATACAATTTCTGATATAATTTGCATGAGATGTTTTGGAAAGCAGAGGTTTTAAGTTTTCTTTGCAAATTATTTTCTGATTATTGCCTGGGGACATGGAATCTGAGCAGAAAGTGGTAGCCTAGAACTTGCAACAGTCGTCTCATTGGGCCAGGGAGACAGAAATGGGGGTTCAGAGCCTCCAAGACAACCAGGCAATGAAGGACCATGATTTCCCCCCAAAAAAAGGGACCTGCAGAGAAGTGAGCCCAACTTCTGTATATAACCTGCCCTTCATGCACTTGCTGACCTCACCCAGTTCAAGTGTGGCTCTGAGAAACCATGACGAATGCAGCTTCTAAAAGGCTAAACTATTAAGCAGATTACACAATGATTAGATGGTACTAGGAAGACAGAATTTTTAGTTCACCAAGGAGAAAACACACACACACACACACACACACACACACACACACACACACATCTGGCAAGTCCTCTGAAAAGTTCTCTGTATCTGTATATGAGTAGAGTGATAAACTAGTTATAGAAACTCAAAAATGATTGAAAAATGTTCCCTCTTCTCCCTTCACCTTTTGGTTTTCCTTGGAACACTGAATGAACGCTGGCTAACAGCCTTACATTGGTAGGCTGCTTTTACTTATCCAGTTGTCCTCCAGATATGATTTGCTTGTACTGCCATGGCTTACGCAGCCTCTGTGGAATATTAGAAAAATGTTTTTCTTTTTACCTTTTGAGGCCTTGGAAATCCTGGAATTATGGAATAGTTGGAGGTTCGTGTCTGACGTGGCTGTGGTTACAAATTGGAATTTTTAAAAATGAAAAATTAATGATTGTCATTTAAAAACAAACGGTAGAATATGCCATTAGTTTAGGTATTTAATATGAAAATGTAGTCCCACTCCTTTATTTAATGTGGCTGTACAACTGGGGGCAAAAATACATTCTACTTCTCAACTATACATACTTCATACTTGCTCTCTGTCAGAAACACTAAATATGCCAATTTCCTTGTGTTGAAACCACATTACTAATTTTAAAAAATACACCTATTTTCTGAAAATACCTTACATTTAATTTTTTTAGGAATAAAAAAAAGCTAAAGAGTAAAAGAGCCATAGAAACTAAAACATTTTATGCTTCTAACAAAAATAAGAAGGAAATAAGCCTACCTTGTAGAATGTGTGTGTGTGTGTTTTGGGGGGGAGCAGGGAGAAAGGAAACAAATTTCTAATTATATCTTAGTAAATATACTTTATTTCTTGAATGAAATGGATTTTTAAAAGATTCTGGAAATGAAGAGTGTAGCAAAGAAAGCAGAAGAGACTTCCTATCATTATATTTATATCCTATTGTATTTAAACTTATATGCAGCATATTATAATTAAATTGTGTGTGTCTGTGTGATATGTGTACAGAAAGTAAGGGTCCAATTTAAAATTTAGGCTAATTAGTGGCATCAAAATAACTTCCTTGGTCTGAAATGGAAACTACCCACATCCCTCCACATACATATAGGAATTAGAGTACGCAGGCATGTCAATACAGCTTAAAATAGCTGGGCATTTATATAAACATAAAAGTATGTTCTATAAATGTGGATTAAATCCTATGGGTTATGTGGGGAGAAAATAACTACTTTTGATCTATACTTTGCCTTAAGGATATTCATGAAAGTGTTTTTTTATTGTGTAGTTATTTGAAATATTTTATAATTAGTTACTAAAAGAACTGTTAGAATCATCATAAAGCAGAAAAAATAAATACATTTTTAAGCTCTGGATCTCTGTTATATTTAGACTTTAAGTCTAAGCATAGTTTTTCAGTTTCACTCCATTCTTTTTGTAACAGAACCAATTCTGAAACTTGTGGATCAGTTCCAGAATGGTTTCATTTTACCCGTACAGATTTAAACTTTATGGGTATTTTACTTTTCCAATGTATAATAAATATGCATTGTCTTCATACTAACTTGTTCCATTTTAATTTTAACTGAGACTCATCTGTTTATCTAAATCTTTGATGCTTCAGGACCATGCATATATTAAAGACGAGCTTTTATGTTTTAAAAGCATTGAATAAACCAGAAAATGTAACATAGTATACACTGAGATGGAAAATGCTGAATTTGTATGCTTTTTTTTTATAGGAGAAAAATCAAAGTTTAATACATGCACATGGGGAATTCACATAGAAGTGATTATTCCATGCAAATTTCAAAGACAGTGAGGCAATGTTGGGCATATAAGACATTTTGGACAAAGGGGAAAAGGGGGAAAAGGGAGCATTAGATTTCCAAAATGAGAATGAGGGGTTTACAGGTAGAGCGAAGAGCTAAAGAGCAGAACACACATGGCTAGGGGACTCAGAAAAAACGGGACACAAGGGGTATCTAGCCAACAGACCTGAAGACCTCTTGTTTACCATATTTAATTCACTAAGCTAAGGGCGACATCCTCAGAACTCCTTCCTGAAACAGGTTTCTCTGTCTGAATCTCTTTGGCAGGAAAGGGGAGAGGGTCAAAGGTTCTTTCTGAGTCTGTCTGCTTTTTAAAAAAAATAAAAACATTTCTAATTTTATGGAATGACATTCCATATACTCTACAATGAAGAGGTAACAAGCCTGAAGACTGAAAACAAAGAGAAAAAAGATAATATAAATAGATCCACAGGGGATACAGATATTTAAGCCATACATTAATAACCTATAACGAATGTTTTCAAGAACCTAGATAAAAAATCATCAGAACTTGGTGGTAAAGTCATCAAGTTCTTCCAAATACATAAAAATTAGGCCAGTACAACCTTGATTATAAAAGTCAATGCAAGAAAGGAAAATTATACTCAAATAATCTCTTACGAATATAGATATATAAATATTTAGCAAATATCAAATAAAAGTAATATATTTCCTGATCAAGTTGAGTTTATTCTGGGAATGCAGAGCTGGTTTAACATTTGAAAATCAATTTAATTCACCATTTTATAGGGCAATTTCTAAAGCTGATTATCTCAATAGATTCAGAAAAAGAATATGATAAAATTCTATATCCATTAATGATTCTTTGAAAATCCTCTTGGCAAACTCAAAACATACATTTTATTACTCTGACAAAGTATTTATAAAATGTACCTAAGATAACATTGTACTTAATGCTACAATATTGAAAGTTTCACTGTTCAACATTGTACTGGAGGTCCTAGCAGTACAATAAAGAAGAAAAAAAAAGGAAAATAAATGTGTTCTAAGAATTATATATGAAGAAAGAAAACTATCTACTTTTAATAGAAAACTTGTTTGAATAAGTGGATAATCTATAAGAATTTACTTTACTTTTATTTTTATATATCAGCAGCAGTTAGAAAAATAAATTCTTAAGAAAGATATCACTTATAAATAACATCAAAATATAAATACATAGGGATAAATCTAGCAACAATTTTGTAAGATTTCTACACAGAAAACTGTAGAAGATTATTCTGAGAAATTGAGGAAACCCAACATAAATAGAAGAACTCATAATGCTTAAGAATTGGAAAATTCCATATGATAACGATATCATTTCCCCCATAATGCAATGCAGTTCCTGGCAAAATACCAATAGGATTTTTTTTTTAAAGCGAAACTTGACAAATTGTTTTTGAAACGTTATATGGAAATGCAAAGGGGACATTTTTAAGACATTATTGAAGAAGAAAAATATTGTAAGAGGACTTGTTCTATTGAATATTAAGCCTTATTATAAAGTCTGTATTAAGATAGCATGTTGCTCATGTAAGGATACAAGAATGGACTAATGGACTAAGTAGAGAGTTTATTAAAAGGCCACAGGTATAGAAGTCCTTGGTTTGTGAGGGGGATTAGGAGAAAGGAGGAAAAGGGCAGGATTTTCAATACTAACAAAAATAGAAAAATTAGATATTCACACACACACACACACAAAATGCAACCTAATTCATATCTCATATATACATAAAGTATAGACATAAATGTAAATGACAAGACACTACTAATTTAGAGAGCTGCAAAGATTCACATGTCTACTATTGTGCCTCAAAAGTGAATATTGAAGATCATACAGCCTCTAGCTTGGGTTATCCCCAAATAACTTCAGGGAAACTAAAACATAGCTCATCATCCATTTCCCCCAATAAATCATGGAGAATTCGTTAAATGGGACCAAAATCATGATCAGACAAGATTAGATTTTTGGAGTGTTTAAGAAGAGTGGAACTAAATGCAAGGAAGTTGAAGAAGCCCCAGAAAGGTTTGAGGTGTTTGAAACTTATAACAATATTGTTAGTTTGGGAATGGAAAGAGAAGGGCAAATCAGTAAGACACGTCAATAGAGCTTGATAGCTGGTTTGATGTTGGGGGCAAAGTGGAAAAAAGTCAAAATGACCCAGAGGTTTTGAGACTTAATCAGATCATTAACAAGGACAGAAAATCAGGCAGGCAAGCTGTTTGAGAGAGAGAATTATTGAGTGTGAAATGCTGTGGCATATCTAAACAGAAATGCCCAAAAGAATAACTCATTGGAAGTAAAGAAAGGGGCCAAGACTATAGTGATAGATTAGGACATCGGTGTCTGCGAATAAATGACACATGGCTACTCACTGTCTGGCCCAATTCTCTCCTATCCATTGTTCGAGTTATAGCTGTGGTGTCATCTGCGTACGCAGATCACTAGGATGATTTTGAAATGGAGGGGAAAGGACAAGTGCTGATGTTGGCAGAGACAGACGTCTGCTGAGGGCTGCCTGTGAGTAACTCTTAAGTCACATAGCATATTGAGAAAATTTTGAGCGAACCCTATCTTAAGACCTTCTAGTTAAAGAAATGTTTCAATAGACTTGGCAAGCCACTTCATTGTGTCACTAGCAGTAGAATCTGTCAGGTACTTTCTTCCATCATTTAAGTAAGCCCTCACCCCTAGAATATTAGCAAGGTGTGAGGACCAAAATCTACTTCTTCAGCTGGGCTAAGGGGGGCCACTAGTCACCTCTTGTGGAAGAAAATTCTCTTTGTAACTCTTCTTTTCCTATTCTCTCTAGTACTGGGATAAGGCACTAGTTAAAAATATTGATGGCCATTGGCGGTGAATGTCACTGCCCACCATCCCTCTAATACGGTGGTTCTCAACCTCTCTAATGCCGCGACCCTTTAATACAGTTCCTCGTGTTGTGGTGACCCCCAACCATAAAATTATTTTCGTTGCTACTTCATAACTGTAATTTTGCTACCGTTATGAATTGTAATGTAAATATCTGTGTTTTTCGATATCTGTGGTCTTAGGCGACCCTGCTAGCGGTTCTCAACTTGGAAGCCGCTGCTGTAGAGCCTAAGACCATCGGAAAACACAGACATTTACATTACGACTCATTAACAGTAGCAAAATTACAGTTATGAAGTAGCAACGAAAATAATTTTATGGTTGGGGGTCACCACAACGTGAGGAACTGTATTAAAAGGTCGCGGCATTAGGAAGGTTGAGAACCACTGCTCTAATAGATAGCACATGGCTGCACACACAAAAAGTTATTCTTTAATGGAATAGATCTAGATTTCAGAGGAATGCATAAGCGTGAGTATTTATGTAACACATTATCATTTAAAAACATCTTTGTTTTTTCAAAGCTTTCTCATTGAGATATAAAAGCTTATGCTGAAAAAATGGCGACGGAATAGAGTCGGGTTTGGAGTCTGTTCCTGGGGCGGAGAATCGGAGCAGCAGAGGCTCGCAGAGGGAGTGTATGTGGGCAAGCCAAGGGACAGCTAAACTCCAGGAGAAGGCGGGGGAGTGCTGGGCAGTGTTCCTCTGACCGCGCAGCACCCACAGGGGCTGGGTCCCCTCCTGGAGCTGCGGGCTCGCTGGGCGCCTCGCCATCTTGCAAGGAAAGGAGGATTTTAGTGGAAACCTGACTTTCCGCGACAACTGCAAACACTGAACTGCTGGGAGCACCAGACCACCGGTCCCCTATCAGCGCAAACATTTGGATTCAAAGAAACTCTTCACTGCACCACGGAAAGGTCAGATTTTGTCTGAAATAAGCTGCGGTTTCTAATCCCCGCGGTGGGTGAGGGAAGCGCTGGGTGAGGGAAGTGCGGCAGCCGCAGGACCGGCAGGAGCCGGGAGGTCTGTGCCTAGAAAAATCAGCGGCAGTTGGAAATGCCGTGATCCGTGAATGAGGAGGGGGGTCTTCTGAGCTGCTAACAGAAGTGACCTCTTGAAAGCAACTCATTTTAATCTGACGAGGAGGGTCAGACTAAGAATTTTCAAAGGAGTGCAGGCTCCTTAGTCTGGGGCACAGACCCACGGTCCGCACACTTGGGCTCTTTCCGACTCTGATTGCTAAGCCCAATACATAGAAAAACCCAGGTGGAAACCCTGAAAGACTGCAGGGGGAAGGTGTTTTTTCGGAACCTGGGGCCAGAGCTGCGTGTGACCATCAGAGAGGCAGCTCTGAGGCGCAAACCTCCACAAGCTCTGAGGCGCACACCTCCACAAACCGGTAGTGAGTGCCATAGAGGGGGAAAAAAAAAAAAAAGAGCTAGAGAGGCCCGGAAGTCAATTCAGAAACACTGCCACCCAGGGGCTGAAACGCTAATTGTCTCTGGTGTAATCAAAAATAAATACGAGAAATTAAGACAGGGCTGGCTTAAAAAGCAGGACTGGCTTCCAACACTGAGGAGCCCTGGAATGAAGCTGAACTGAAATACCGCCCAGACTGGGAAAAAGGCGTACCAAACAGAATAATAGAGGAAGTGAATGACAGCCGCTACTGCACATTTTAGTCTTCCTATTTTTTAATTTTCAATTCTTTTTTCAATTTTTTAAATTTTTTATTCTCATATTTTTTTATTTTCATTTTTTGCATCTTTTACTTAAGAAACTAATATTTCTTTTCTTTTTCCTCACTTGATTTTCACCTTTTTAATTATTACATTTTTATTTTCAATCAGCACTATTATTACTATTATTTTACTTTTTTTTTTTAATGTCATTTGATTTTCTCTTTCTTTTATTTTTGGATTAGTGCCCTACATTCGATTTGCATCTTTCCCTTACAATCGCTTTACCCTATCTCAAAGCTAACATTATGCCATCACTCTCCTCCTAACCTTTCCCCTTTTGGTCCCCAGTTTATCTTAACCCTTTCTGGCTTTAGATTTTCCCTACTTTTTCAGTTTACTCCCTGCTAAAACTTCACCCTACTTATATATCTAATTCCCAACCCCCTGCTCCAAATCCATACAAACCTCTCTCTACGCTACCTTTAAAAAATTATTTTTCTCTCGGGCCTTTTGTTGTTGTTTGCTTGAATGTTGATTAGATTGAATTTTTATGCTTTTTTATGAGATTGTTTTGATTATTCTTTTTGTTGGTTTGGTTGGTTCTTTTGTTTGCTTTGTTTTTGTTTGTTTTTTACTTTTGTTTTCCCTTGCCTCACTTGATATTAGCTGGTGTTGCAGTTTGTATTAATCTCCAGGCTCGTGTTGCTGGAATTTGCTGGGAATAGTGGTTGTTCTAGTGGAGTTTACTCCCCATATATATAGTTTGTTCCCCTTTTCTCTCTTAGTATCATTCTTGTCTCTCTTACTTTTTTTTCTTTTCTTTTTCTTTTCTGTTATTTCTTTTCTTTCTTTCTCCTCTTTTCCCAAGTTCAGATTCACACTCTTTGTTGTTTTTTTTTGTTGTTGTTGTTGTTCTTTCTTTTTACTCTCCCTCTTCCACTCCTATTCCCTAATTTGTCTTTCTCTGGTGGTTACCTTTATTGGAGGTTATTAATATCGTGAATACAATTCTGTTCAGTGCCCTGTCTGTTGTGCCTGGTTGTGTTGTATTTTATACCTTTAAATCAACGCCAGAGAGAGAAATCTATATAACCAGACATCCGGAGAAGAGAGACCATGGGGAGACAAAGAAACAGCCCCCACAGGAAAGAGAAGCAGGCATCACCAGAAAAGGAAGTAAACGATTTAGAGGCAAACAACCTATCAGAGAAAGAATTCAGAGAAATGGTCATAAAGTGGCTGAAAAGGATGGAAGACAAATTCGACAATATGAGTAAGAACCAAGAAGAAATGAAGAAGAACCAAGAAGAAATGAAAAATGACATCGCTGCTGTAAAGAACTCAATAGAAAGCATCAAGAGTAGACTAGATGAAGCAGAGGACCGCATAAGTGAGCTAGAAGACAAGATGGAAAAAAATACCCAATTACAACAGCTTCTAGAAACAAAAATTAGAAAGATTGAGGAGAGCGTAAGGGAACTTCGGGACAATACAAAACAAAACAACATCAGGATAATAGGGGTGCCAGAAGGAAAGGAAACTGAGCAAGGAATAGAAAACCTGTTTGAAGAAATAATAACAGAAAACTTCCCTGATATAGGGAAGAAAAAACCCACACAAATCCAAGAAGCTCACAGAGTTCCAAGCAAAATGAACCCCAAAAGACCGACGCCAAGGCACATTATAGTTAAGTTGGCAAACACCAACGACAAAGTAAGAATCTTACAAGCGGCCAGAGAGAGACAGACAGTTACATACAAAGGAACCCCCATCAGACTAGCAACTGATTTCTCAACAGAAACTCATCAGGCCAGAAGGGAATGGAATGAAATATACCAAGTCATGCAAAGGAAGGGTCTAAATCCAAGAATACTGTACCCAGCAAGGCTATCAATCAAAATTGAAGGTGAAATCAGGAGCTTCAGAGACAAAAAAGGACTAAGGGAGTTTATCACCACCAAACCAGCAATGAAAGAAATGCTAAAGGGTCTGCTGTAAAAAAAAAAAAAAAAAAAAAAAAGAAAGAAAGAAATAGGAAGCAAAGAAGGTACACAGGGGTATAGAATAAAAATGGCGTCAAATAAGTACCTATCAATAATAACTTTAAATGTAAATGGACTGAATGCCCCAATCAAAAGACACAGGGTAACAGACTGGATAAGAAAACAAAACCCAGATATCTGCTGTCTACAGGAAACTCACCTCAAAAAAAAGGATGCATACAGACTGAGAGTAAAGGGATGGAAAAAGGTTTTCCAGGCAAATGGAAATGAAAAAAAAGCTGGGGTTGCAATACTTATATCTGACAAATTAGATCTCAAAGTGAAGGACATAACAAGAGATAATGAAGGCCACTTCATAATACTAAAGGGAGAAATCCAACAAGAAGAAATAACTCTGGTAAACATATATGCACCCAATACAGGAGCACCAAGATACATTAAAAAACTCCTGGAAGATATCAAAGGAGAGATTGACAGTAATACAATCATAGTAGGAGACTTCAATACCCCACTATCACCATTGGACAAATCCTCTAAACAAAAAATCAGCAAAGAAACATCAATCCTAAATGACTCACTAGAACAGATGGAATTAATCGACATCTTCAGAACATTTCACCCCAAAGCCACAGAATATACATTCTTCTCAAGTGCACATGGGTCATTTTCAAAGATAGACCATATGTTAGGACATAGGCAAAGTCTCTCCAAATTCAAGAAGATAGAAATCATATCAAGTATCTTCTCAGATCACAGTGGCATAAAACTGGAAATCAACTACAATAAAAACAACCCAAAGAAATCAAACACTTGGAGACTAAACAGCATGTTATTAAACCATGACTGGGTTACCAAAGACATCAAGGAAGAAATAAAAAACATCATGGCAACAAACGACAATGAAAACACTACAATCCAAAATCTATGGGACACAATGAAAGCAGTCCTGAGAGGGAAGTTCATAGCTCTACAAGCCTACTTCAAAAAACAAGAAACAATGGTAATAAATTACCTAACCCAACAACTCAAAGAGTTAGAGAGAGAGCAACAAGATAAGCCCAGTGTAAGCAGAAGGAAAGAAATAATAAAGATCAGAGCGGAGATGAACGACATAGAGACCAAAGAAACAATACAAAAGATCAACAAAACCAAGAGCTGGTTCTTTGAAAGGATAAACAAGATTGATGGACCTCTAGCCAGGCTCACCAAGAAGCAAAGAGAGAGGACCCAAATAAACAAAATCAGAAATGAAAGAGGTGAAATAACAACAGACCCCGACGAAATACAAAGGATTGTTACAAAATACTACGAACAACTCTATTCCAACAAACTGGACAACCTAGAGGAAATCGACATATTCCTAGAAAAATACAACCTTCCAAAACTCAATCAGGAAGATTCTAAACAGCTCAACATGCCAGTAACTATGGAAGAAATTGAAGCAGTCATCAAAAAGCTTCCGGCAAACAAAAGCCCGGGGCCAGATGGCTTCACAGGAGAGTTTTATCAAACTTTCAAGGAAGAACTAAAACCTATCCTCCTCAGACTATTTCAAAAAATTCAAGAGGAAGGAACACTTCCAGGCTCCTTCTATGAAGCCAGCATCACCCTAATACCAAAACCAGATAAAGACAACTCAATGAAAGAGAATTACAGGCCAATATCCCTCATGAACATTGATGCCAAAATCCTCAACAAAATTCTAGCAAATCGGCTCCAGCAGTACATCAGAAAGATCATACACCATGACCAAGTAGGATTTATTCCAGGAATGCAAGGATGGTACAATATCCGCAAATCAATAAACGTGATACATCACATAAACAAATTGAGAGATAAAAATCACATAGTCATATCAATAGATGCAGAGAAAGCATTTGACAAAATCCAACACCCTTTCTTGATAAAAACTCTCAACAAGGTGGGAATAGAAGGCTCATACCTCAACATAATAAAAGCTATATATGATAAACCCACAGCAAACATCATACTCAATGGGCAAAAACTAAAACCATTTCCCCTAAGAACAGGAACAAGACAGGGATGCCCACTCTCACCACTCCTGTTTGACATAGTACTGGAAATATTAGCTATCGCAATTAGGCAAGAAGAAGAAATAAGAGGCATCCAAATTGGAAAAGAAGAAGTGAAGCTGTCCTTATTTGCAGATGACATGATATTGTACATAAAAAACCCAAAAGATTCCATCAAAAAACTAATAGACTTAATAAATGAATTCGGCAATGTAGCGGGATACAAAATTAACGCCAAGAAATCTATGGCTTTTCTATACACCAATAATGAACTTACAGAAAGAGAGACTAAAAAAGCAATCCCATTTACCATCGCACCAAAAAAATTAAGATACCTAGGAATAAACTTAACTAAGGAGGTAAAAGACCTATACGCAGAAAACTACAGGACACTGAAAAAAGAGATAGAGGAAGACGTAAACAGATGGAAGAACATACCATGTTCCTGGATTGGTAGAATAAACATCATTAAAATGTCCATACTACCCAAAGCAATCTACAGATTCAATGCACTCCCCATCAAAATACCAACAGCATATTTCACAGACCTAGAAAGAACTCTCCAAAAATTTATCTGGAATAAAAAAAGACCCCGACTAGCCTCAGCAATCCTGAGAAAGAAGAATAAAGTAGGAGGGATTTCAATACCAGATTTCAAGCTGTATTACAAAGCCACTGTTCTCAAAACAGCCTGGTACTGGCACAAGAACAGACATATTGATCAATGGAACAGAATAGAGAACCCAGATATCGACCCAAACCACTATGCTCAATTAATATTTGACAAAGGAGGCATGAACATACAATGGAGTCAAGACAGTCTCTTCAATAAATGGTGTTGGGAAAACTGGACAGATACATGCAAAAAAATGAAACTAGATCACCAACTTACACCATACACAAAAATAAACTCAAAATGGATACAGGACTTAAACATAAGACGGGAAACCATAAAAATACTAGAGGAATCCACAGGCAACAAAATCTCAGACATATGCCACAAGAACTTCTTCACTGACACTGCCCCTAGGGCAATGGAAGCTAAAGAGAAAATTAACAAATGGGACTACATCAAAATAAAAAGCTTTTTTACAGCAAAAGAAACCATCAACAAAACAACAAGAAAGCCCACTGCATGGGAGAACATATTTGCAAATGCTATCACTGATAAAGGTTTAATCTCCAACATCTACAGGCAGCTTATGCAACTCAATAAAAGGAAGATAACTGATCCAATAAAAAAATGGGCAACAGACCTAAACAGAATATTTTCAAAAGAAGACAGAAGGAAGGCCAAGAGACACATGAAAACATGTTCAAAGTCACTTATTATTCGAGAGATGCAAATCAAAACAACAATGAGGTACCATCTCACACCTGTCAGAATGGCTATCATCAACAAATCAACAAACGACAAGTGTTGGCGAGGATGCGGAGAAAAAGGAACCCTCGTGCACTGCTGGTGGGAATGCAGACTGGTGCAGCCACTGTGGAGAACAGTATGGAGTTTCCTCAAAAAACTGAAAATGGAACTCCCATTTGACCCAGTAATCCCACTCCTGGGAATATATCCGAAGAAACTAGAAACACCAATCAGAAAGGATATATGCACCACTATGTTCATAGCAGCACAATTTACAATAGCTAAGATTTGGAAACAGCCTAGGTGCCCATCAGCAGATGACTGGATCAGAAAACTGTGGTACATCTACACAATGGAATACTATGCTGCCATAAAAAAGAAGGAATTCTCATCATTTGCAGCAACCTGGATGGAATTGGAGAACATTATGCTAAGTGAAATAAGCCAGTCAATGAAAGAAAAATACCACATGATCTCACTCATTTAGGGATAGTAAAGAACATTATAAAGTGGTGAACAAAAAGATAGATACAGAGACAGTAAAGCATCAAACAGACTTTCAAAGTACAGGGGGAAAGTTTGGGAAAGGTGGGGGAGTTATGAAATCAAACGAAGGACTTGTATGCATGCATATAAGCATAAACAATGGACGCAAAACTCTGGGGGGGGGAGGGCATGTGTGGGTGTGGGGTGGGATATGTACACATATAATACCTCAATAAAAATATTAAAAATAAAATAAAATAAAAGCTTATGCTAGTCTAGAATCAAGCATCCATGCTAAGCACTCAGAAGTGCCATGATAACACTTTTATAGAGTTTGGGGCACTGGGGCTACAGTAGCAAGTTATTTCTCCCCCATTCCTATGAAATCAATTGTATAATTCTTTTTATGAGAATTCTTAGTTTCACATATCTCCTTGCTAATAGTCAGTGATCAAACTACTTTTTTGACCTTGGGGCTCTATTTAAGAGAATTTTAGGGGGGGGAGTACTTTGGCAAAAGAAATCAAATTTGTAGCATCTCCAATCTAGCAATAAACAGTTTTTATAGGTGAGTAAAAAATGAAGCAAAGATGAAATTTACTTTACAACTGTAGAGTATAAATTACGAGTCCATATTTATGCCAAAAAAAAAATGGTCTTCCTATGGGAAAGGAAAGAAAAACTTGCTACAAAAGAATTTAAAATTAATAAAATGCTCCATTTCATTAAAATGTTGGGGTTTGATTTGATGTCAAAATGCCTGTTGATAACCAATGGGCTGCTAAAGAGATCTGAGGGAGTGTGGACTCTCTGCGAAAGTCACAGCTTCAGTTTCACTCTCCACTTCAGGGAAGATCATCTTTAGTCTTGGCTCCCAAGAGAAGATGGTCTTTGAACCCCAGTAAAGAAAATCCAATGAAATAAAATAAACAGGAGTGAAGGTATAGGGCCAAACTCACCTTAGTTAAAAATACAAATCATTGTCCTTACTAACAAACTCTCAATTTAATGGCTAACCATAAAGGCCCCCATAATGTGAGTGAGCACCATAGTCTTCAGTTTTCTAAGCTATTCCATGAAATTTGTTTATGCAAGTGCTCAAACCATATACATGCTTTAATGTACTAATAAATAATATTTCCCCTACCCCTGCAAACACTTCTTAGAGAAACTGCTTGGCCCATAGTTTTAGGACCCCTATCACTTGGCATCAACTGATTGGAGTGACTAAGGACAGACACCTCACTCACATTTGACTAATCTGATTTTCTCATCCAGGACATTGCTACAGCAGTCCAACTGGAGGATCAGAAACACATGGGGCTATGGCTTTCATTTGGGAACAGTTATAGGAACCTGGTCTTTATAGAGAAGAATGAAATAGGTGACAGGAGAAATAAGGACCTAATTTTGTTTTCAGGGACAAAATTAGCTGCATTAGGTCTTTCCACAAAGAAGCCAGGTTTAAATTTTATGCAGTTGAGTTCCTTGAGTTCCCCCTTGGAACTCTCTCTCCCTTCCTCCCTTCCTTTCTTCCTCCATTCTTCCCCCCACCCCCCTCTCTCTTTCTCCATCCCACTCTAGCTATCTATATCTATTTGCTCCAAAACGCAAAAAAACTAAAATGTCCTGAAAAAAATAACATTATGACAATTTTACTCATTGTTAACTTTAGTGTTCATTTAACAATTACCTTTTAAAGCAATTTGTAAGTTAGATACTCTGCTTTCCAAACTATTTCTGAGCATGAATGATTATCAATTCATCATAGTCAATTATATAAATTACTACTAGCCTGAGTAGCTCATGTTAAATTACAAAAAGCCTTTGAAACTTTTATACATGTAAAATTTTTATTTAATGCTTCTTTTGTACTTTAATATTGGAATTAATATTGGAGTTTACTATTTTTGGGTGGATAAGATTGTAGTACCTATGATAGTCTGAAAACTTCCCTGAAGGTTTCAAGGACCATGTAACTGATGTGGTATCTCATGAATAATGCTGGGCCTGAAATTGACATCTGTTAAAACTTCTTCCAGAGTTATGATAATGTTTTGTTCCTAATCTGATTTAAATGGTCTGAGGTGAGGCCCAAGCCTTGCTAACTTTCTTCTCCTTTTTTCTTAAACTTTTGCAATGTTCATTATGTACTCCATATCAACTTAAGAAGTTTAATTCTGGATTTGTTTTTAGTAAACTTTTTATTGTTACATAGCATGCATACAAAATGTACACAAATTATAAGTGCACAACTTAATTACTTTTCACAAATTTAATATTTTATGTAATGCGCTAAAATTAAATATGCAATACATTACCTGTGTCCCAGAGCTACTTTTGCCACCTCCCAGTTATTCTAAAGGTTGTTTTGCTTATCTTTGAACTTTATGTCAACGAAATAATACTTGTTTCAATCTAGTTTCTTTCACTCAATATTACATTTGTGAGATTCATCTGCTGTTATATGTTGCATGAGGTTTTTCATTCTCATTCCATAAAATTCAAATGTATTTTATCCAGTTTGTCCATTTCTTCTTTGGGTGGACAATGACATTATGTCTGGCTTGTGGCTTTTATGCATAGTGCAATTATGACCATTCTTTTGTTGTATGCATGTATACCTTACTGTTAGTATATGCCTACAAAAATGAAATGGTGGCTCATGGGAATATGTGTATATTTCAGCTTTAGTAGATATTGTCAAATACTTATCCAAGAGGTTATACCAATTTACACATCCACTGTAGCATTTGAAGGTTCTGGTTGCTCCACATCCACATCTCTATCAGAATGTGGCCATGTTATATATATTATATTATATTATATTATATTATATTATATTATATTATATTATATTATATTATACTGTATTTACATATAGTCATATTTTGGAGGAGGTGTAGTATTATCTAATGGGTTATATTTGCATTTTTATGATGTCTGATTATGTTGAGCAACTTTTCAAATATATATTGGCCATTTGGATATCCTCTTTTGTAAAGAGTTTTTCAAGTTATTTGCCCATTTTTATTTAATTGACTGTCTTCCTTTTTAATTTGCAGAAGTTCTTTATGTATTCTTCTTATAAATCCTTTGCCAGATACTTATTACAAATATTATATTTCATTCAGTGACTTTTCACTTTCTTAATGATGTTTAAGGAACAAGAGTTCTTATTTTTAATGTAGCAAAATTTATCAAATATCCCTTTTTTGGTTAATGATTTTTGTGTTCTGTTTAAGAAATTCTTTCTATCCCAAACATACATATCTTTTTTTTCTTAAAGTTTTATTTTACCTTTCATTTTAGATCTATAATGCATCTCAAATTAATTTTGTTTAAAGAAGATGTAAGGGTAACTATTTTTTTTAGTATGTGGATATATATTTAATTAGTGCCATTTATTGAAAAGATTACCTTTGCTCCATTGTACTACAAGTATCACCTTTGCATAAGTTAAGAGACAATATACATTTTACAAAATTGAGGTCTGTTGATATAGCTGCACCACAAAGCAAATCAAGAAGAGGAACTCAGTAGAAATCAGTTACGGGGGGGATGGGAGGAAGTGAAAGAACAAATAAATTTTAAAACAAATACCAGACTTGATCTTCCTGGAATATGTTAGCAAACAACAATAATTCTTGGTACAAGGATTAAATCATTTTAATGCTCTCTCATGCTTTGAAGCTGTTAAATCCAGTCTGTAAACATTTTTCAAAACAAATATTGAAGATATACAAATCTGATCATCTCAGCTGACTCTAGGATTATGGTTAAGAATAGAAAAGGTGACAAACTGGATCTTTTGGGCTCTGGATACAGAGTACTTCTGTGTCAATAAACTAAGGCTGAGTTGAAATAACTTGTGCTGTGACACAGTCTTGGCCCGATTCTAGAAATCAAGGGTAATGAGATCATTGTGTGCAATAAAACAGAAAAATTAGGGGAATGTGTCCTACATAAAAACTGATGGCATATCTCAACCCCTAAACAACTTTTTGAAATGGTGTGTCTCTCATATACGCATCTCATATATACACCTAATCTGCACTAATGGGAAAAAAACCATTCCGTGAATGGGGTAATAAAATGACATGTCTGTCAAAGTGTCTAAAGGTGCTGTGCAAATAAAACTAAGTTGTGTACTTCATTTTTCCTTTTGTGCTTTGAACGTATCGATATTAAAATCCAATATACTTCTTGAATAACAAATGCTATGAAAAATGACTATCAACTTGACTAAATTAGTCTTGAATGATAGGTAATGAAGAAACTTAAAACACCAAAATTTCCTAGGCAATGGAAATTAAACCTATCATCTTTAATCTAAAATGTTCTAGAAATGTCTAAGATGTCTCTAAAATTGAAATATTAAAAGGGAAGTCTATGCAAAGTGCCCATTTTGAAATTTAGCTCTACTGTGAGTCCAGATATTTGGGGGGAGAGGGGGGAATCAAAGTTACTGATTAACTGACATTAAAGAAAGAATTATTTCCCAGAATGAGGCCTTAGTAACACATCAAAATTGCTGGAAGATGAAACATTTTGGAGTGAAACACAAGAAAAAGCTACATGCCTGCAATCACACCCCATCACTCAGGTTTGCTAGGATCATGACCATCTTGAGGACATTTTTTCTGCTGCCTATGCATGCCAAGACACAACAGTTTTACTCATCAGTAGCCTATTAACCACTTACTGGTGACAGAAACCAATCTGGTGGGTGGCTTGGAGAACTGTGCAACTAACAACCTCTTTCCTCCCTTAAATTTCAATTGGAGCATAATACATATACTCTATTTTCTTGCTTCCCTGTAAATGTCACCACTCAGCTCACCTTAATCAATCTCTCCCTGTGGCTATGTCTGTCTTCCGTATTCACTCCCTTTCTTTTTCTCTACCAATTATGGCCCTATCACCTTGGAAAATTTCTCTCTGAAGGCCAGGGCCAGGTTCATGGGTGTGCAACCTTGACCCCTTGCTACAAGAGCTTCATGCTTAGTGTAATGCTTCATGGTCACTGTCTTGAGATTCTTAATTTTATCTTGAACTTGTGTTTTGTAAGTGAAGTCTAATGGAATAATGGAGCATGCCTATAAGCAGAGGAGATATGCACAATACGCATGTTTATTAGTCCTTGCTACCCCACTCACATGTCATATTTGCAATAACCCATTAGCACATAATTCCAGTGGATTCAAGATGCATGGAAATTTAGCAAAACTCAAAGGGAGTACAAGGTAAATGGGTTAAGTCTGTGACCGACAAGTGTGGGCACTGACAGCCCCCAAAGGCTACATGTTCTTCTTGAACCAGAACTTGTTCTGCAGAAAGAAGAGTGCATCCTGTCATATTCTTTCTCCCTCATCTTACTTCCTTGTATTAGCCAGTTATGTTGAAAATGATGACATGAAAGGAAAGGAAAAGATAGGGAAGCCCATAATTCCTTTTCTTTTCAGTCCCTCCTAACTCATCAGTAAGCTGAAGGTAACGTGTTTGTTGAGCATCATGATAAAGTGCATATCAGGATGTGGAATAAAGACAGTCAAGTTAGTTTTGTCCAGTGTTTCTACAAAACACATATTCACGTATGAGCCATGAGATACAAATTGTGTGATTTTGGTGAATTCACAGATGAGTTAAATGTTTTATGTTTACATTTAAAACTAAGTCATTTATTTTTCTTTACTTAGAAGGACTTAAAAAACAAAACACCATGACAAGTTGGTGGGAGGGGCAGGGTATAGATTGTGACAAAAAACAAACAAACTTTTGTTTTTTAGTGCCTTTAACTGAGCTTTCCTCCTGCTTTGGAATGAGAGATACTGAGTTTTCATTTTGCACTGGGTCCCACAATCATGTAGTTGGTTCTGCTGGAGACTTTTCAGTTGGAACTGTGTGCCTCACTTTTACCAATTAAGGCTAAGAAGCATTACATCAGTGCTATAATATTCCTGAATTATGGAAAGGGAAGATCAAATTGGTGGCTCTTTAAAAACTCCTGGAAAAAGTCTTTTGAGTTCTCAAGAACTTTTAAGCAAAAGCAATTCTCTAACAAGAATAGTCAAAATATTTTTTTAAAGTTTGCTTCTTCTTTATTGATATTGCATTATTTTAGGATTAAAAATTATTTTCCCTACTGCTTTCCCACAAAAATATATAGCATTTCACCTGTACTATAGGTTACAGAGACTTTGGCCAATAGAGGAACCACCATAACCCTGTGCTTTCTGGCTGGGTTGGGAACCTTCCTACCATTTTATTCTCCAGCATAAATGTGTTCTAAGTACAAAAATAACTGACTTACACATTAACTTTTGTTTCATAGCCTATTTGTGAGTCAAGACCTGATTTTAGTTTGCATTTTCTTACAGTTTAAATATGATGCTTGATACACTGAATTTGCTTCATGACTAGAAAATTTGTTAATGTTTATTTAGCCAGTTTTGAGAGCTTTGTGTGCTATTTTCCCTTGGATTAGCCATGAAATTTGGTCAGGAAGAAGCAGGACAAATGGTCAGCAAACAGACTAATGGGAAAAAGAAAGTTTAATATTTTGTACCAAGATTCAGATAATGCCTGCTCATATTCTTGCTTCTGTAATTACTACAAGAAATATTTAAGTCATGTTTAGTCATTAATTTCCTAAAGTTGAGATATTTTCTGTGAAATTTTCCTATGAGAATAAAGAAAATGTTCTCAATGCTATTAATCTCTAAGAATTTTATTGGTCTTCTTCCATCAGCAAGAAGAGTTAGGAATTTTCACTTTAAAGGGCAAAGAAAAATAGAAAAGAATCCCCTCTAGTCTCTATGTCTACTCTGACCATCTATATATATAAAAGGCTAATATGCAAAGCATCTCCTCAGGAGGTTGACTGGGAGACCGGGAGTTTGGTTGCTCACTATGACATGTGCTGTCCACCAGGGGGTGGTGTGAAACATGACAGGCGACCAGCAGTGGCAGCAGGGCACTGTGGGAGCAAGGGAAGGAGGAGGTGGGGAGGTGGGGAGGCGGGTGGCGAGAGAAGGAGGAGGAGGGGAACCTGATCGGCCCTGATCGATGGTCAGGCCTAGGGACCCTACCCGTGCACAAATTTCGTGCACCGGGCCTCTAGTGTTTAATAATTACTCTTCTGTATATTAAATTCATCAAATCTGCCTCATCTTTTGAATTCACAATCTTCTCATATAAGTTCATCCTAATTTGATACTGACTAGCAACAGTAGCAATAAACAACTATTTGAATTTTTAGCTCCCAAGCTCAATATAAACCAGCTTTGCCTGTCTTGAGTTATATTCTTTTTTTTTTAAATATATTTTATTGATTTTTTACAGAGAGGAAGAGAGAGGGCCAGAGAGCTAGAAACATCGATGAGAGAGAAACATCGATCAGCTGCCTCCTGCACACCCCCTACCGGGGATGTGCCCGCAACCAATGCACATGCCCTTGACCGGAATTGAACCCGGGACCCTCCAGTCCGCAGACCGACACTCTATCCACTGAGCCAAACCAGTTTCGGCTTGAGTTATATTCTTGATAGACTTTTTTTTTTTTCTTTAACTGTATTTTATCCTTATATCTCCCTACCAGGTAAAGAAAGTAGTTGATAAAGAGGATGAGTACACATGTAATTTAAATAGTCTGTTTTGGTAAATTTAACATTCGACTTTAAAAAATTATATTTATATGAAAAGAGCCTTCTTTACATAAGATGATTTTTCTGACATGTTTTGATTATAGAACATGTGTACTTTTTGCAAAAGAAGAGCCTGTCACAGATTGTAAATAATAAAAAAAAAAGCTTTGCCATCATTTCTCTTATTTGCTTCATGATTAGAAAGTTTGTTAATGTTTTGAGAACTTTGTGTGCTATTTTCCCTTGGATTAGCCATGAAATTTGGTTAGGGTTAGGGTTAGGTGTTTACTTGCAAAAATTGTGTCTGATGCAATCTTCATTTAGTTCCATTGTTTTTAGAGAAGAGTGGTTTGTTTTATATTTTTATGAAGACTATTTTCTCTCAAAACGCTATTGGATTAAGCTTATTTCCCAGGTTAATAGCTCTTATTAAAAACTGTTTTTTGTGTGGATTTTACAAAAACAACCTGAAGGCAGAGATTTACCTGCCGCTGCTTTAGTCAATGCTCATATTGGGAAACTATGAGGGAAATGATCAGAGCCTGCATTTCCAGAAACCTCTAGCATGGAGATTATTCCACTGTCATATAGCAGCAAAAACAAACAAACAAACAAACAAAAAATCAATAGTTGTTTGGGTTTTTTTTAAGCATGTACTGTATTTCAGGTTAACACACACACACTCACACGTTATTTCCTTAATCCTCAGGAAAATCCTGAGATAAAATGAAATTTAGGACGAGCCTCGTTTTCAGGACCATCCCCTACCCACCAACAAGCTTTTAAACTCTTAACTTCAATTGGATTTCCGTATCCTCTGCGTAAATTAAAAGAGTTTAGGGGTCCTGAGGCCCCTGAACAACGAATACCATGGTTCTTTCCAGAAAGGCAGGCAGCCTGGAACTTGACTGGACAACCCGGCACAAATCGCTAACCCTCTTCCTTCCCTTCCGTGGTCTCAGATGTCTCACTTGGGTGATCAGAAACTTGGGGAAAGTTTCTTCGCCTTTCCCTGAGCTGGTTTTGGAGGTGAGAGGAAGAGAGAGGCAGAATCAGAAAAGTAAGTCAACCGTCCTTTCATGGGTTAAACTCGGGGCTGACAACCGAGGGCAGTGAGTCCAGCAGCGAAGATCCAAGTATTTCTTGTCCTTACAGAAAAGCTCACCCTTCTTCTGGAAGCCTGGGGCCGGGTTCACACCACGCCCCGCCCTACGCCCTGCATCTGGGTGGAACTACATTTCCCAGAAGGCCATTCAAGCCGCCTCGCCCGGCGCCGGAGAGCGCTTGATGACGCCATCAAGCCGCGCGATGTTTAGACTCCACTGATGTCGTGGCGCTACCGGGGAAGAAGTTGGTGATTTGCCGGGCCCGGGTCCTGAAGACGAGGTCCGGTGACCCCTGGCCCCTTCCTGCCTCCCCTCCGCCTGCCTTTCCCCTCTGCCTTCTGCCAGGATGAGGCGCGCAGGCCTGGGTAAGGAGAGGACTGGGGTCCGAAGTTCGGGGGTCCTGGAGCCGGCCGTGCTGGGCGCGGGGGCGCGGGAGGAAGTGGGACCCGTCCTAGGTCCCTGGAATCTGGGCCAGGAAGCAGGGTGTCTGGGGAGGTCTTTGGAGGCGGTGCCAAGGGGAAACAGGTCATTTGTCTCAGGTCCTAGGGGTTTCCTTAAGTTCGGGTCAGCCCCAAGTTTGAATGGGAGGTTTGGAGAGAGGAGTGCAGGACTTGGGGGGTGGAGTGGGCGCAGGTGCCAGCTCAGCAGTGAAGTCCTTTAGAGTTAGTGACCGACAGCATCGTGATGAAAAGTGCTTATTCCCCAAAGGCTGGCTTCGCTTTCTCCTTCCCTGCTGGCCCTGGGTGTTAAGTCTCTTCAGAAGCCAAGTTGGATAGAGTGTTGCATGCGAAGCACGCTAAGAATAAGAATAATGTTAGTCTGGTAACAGTGAGTTACAAAGGTAAATGCTACGTGTCGTTACTGTTAAAGTCCGAGACTGACTTCGGGGTCAGAGGCCATTTTACCCAGAACATTGCTTATCTGAGCCTTGTTCCACTGTTAAGGCAGTAAAATGTGGCCGTGCTTGGGCATTTGTTCTTGACCTTTCGGTTTTAGGAAGCCTCTTTACCAGCCAGAAGGAATAAGGGAGGCACAAGGACTCTTACTGGGCCAGTATACTGCACAGCTGTTAAAACAGCATTTCCTGGTTCTGAAGTTCTCTATTAAGAGACAATTTTAAAAAGAAAAAGAATGCTGCTAAATCATTGTACAGTAACCTGAGGGAAAAAAATGTATGAAATATTGGGGGGGGAAAAAGTTACATTTTTCAATTGTTATAAGATGTAAAAAGAAAAAAAAAAAAACTTCTCGAAAGTGTCCGGTATTTAAAGTTAGTGAAAGTTGACAGTAACTCTAGACTTGTACATTGCTTAATAAATTGTCGTATGAGAAACCACTTTGGAAAAATACAGTTTTTATGAATACTTACATCATAGAAAGAACGTTGACCAGCTAAATCGTAGAGAAAAAAATAACTAGTTTTGAGGATGCTTAGTTTTATATGCCTCAATGCTTTTCCTTTGTATCATTGCTGATAACAACAAACATTTATTGTGTACTTGAGGAAGCTCTAGGTATACAGTTGTTTGTTGCCCTGTTTATTCTCCCCAGAGCTTCCAATCTAGTTGGGGAGTGGGAACACGTTCAAAGATAAATTCCAGTACAAGGTGGTCGTGAGACATCCAAATGCCAGATAAGTTCTACAGATAGTGAATGTTGAGGCAGGTCAGAGAGAGAGAGTGCTGTGTACTTTGTGGAGACATAGGAACTTGACCTAGAGCTTGAAGTTACAGGGTGGGAGAGGTAAGTTCCAGCTGGAAGGATGACACCACTCCCCCAAAAAAGAATTGTAGGACTGGAATTATGAATGATGCGTTGAAGGGATTATGGCCAAGCCAGTTTGATTGAAGTAGGAGACATGGAACCAGAACTACCAGCTTGTGGAGATCTTTGAGTGCCAGGTCAAGGAGTTTGGATCTTATCAATAGGCCTATTAACCCTTTGCACTCGCTTGCTTTTCTCGATTCCTTATTCTAATGCTAACCATGTTGAGTCACACTCGACATCTGAGTGCAAAAGGTTAACCCTTTGAATATTTTGTTCAGCAGTGTGTTGTGATAAATTGCAGGAAAAGGACTTGACAGGTGGTGATTCTCAGCCCTGAATATACATTAGAATCACCTAATCACCTGGAGAGCTTTCAAGGCATTGCTACCTGGACACCACCCCCGCACCCCAACTGAGACTAATTAAATTAGAATCTCTAGGATAGAGCCTTTTTTCTTTCAAGCTCCCTTGTAGTTGAGAGGAAAGATGATAACTTAGGTGTCTGTCCATTGCTATCATTTACATTGGTATGGGAGGCGGGCTTTTTTTTTTTTTTAAGTATCAATGTGTATTGACTTGGGATTTTAAACTTGGGATAAAGAAAGAGTGAACCTGATAGTCACATGGAGAAGCTGCCACACTTCACATGAATCTCTTTAAGTGATTTGGCTCAGCTACTGATGGAAACTACCCAGAAGAAGTAGCATTTGTCTAAATGGACAAAGGCTGGTACTCACTAGCTTTCCTACAGCTTTGATAGCAGTGATCCACACAAAAGGAAGTGGCTAACTTTGGAATAGCAACTCCTAGAATTTTATTTAACATTTTTAGTTTTTATGGGGGGGGAGGGGTCGGGGTGATAATATGTGGAAAGTTAGAAATTCTTTAACAAAAGAAATGTGTATTGAAAGATTGCTGGGTGATGAGAATTTTGCTTTCAATAAATGGGATGATATAGAAGTACTATAAAATTAAGGTAAACAAAGAAAATAAAGCAAATAACTATTAATTTAGAAATGAATTCCTTGGTAAAGTTGTCAAGTGATTAAATTCAAGCAGTCATTAATTACTTATTGGGCAAATGTTCTACATTTAGAACCTTAGTCATAAGAAGACATATACCTTTTCTTTAAGGATTTTGGTCCTCATTAAAGTAGAGTTTGTACAGCATATCATTAACTGATGGAATGAGAATGCATGTTTAAATGACTTAACTGAGTGGGGGAAATACTATGCATAGTCACTTGAGTTCTTCACTTTTATAATAGCACATTCAGAGAGCTTTATGGATAATATGTCAGCATTTGAGGGAATATTTGGGGAATGCAACTCTCCTCTGGAATATACTTGTTTGACATTTTGTTGTGTTTTTGTGTGTGTGTGGTGGTAGAGATTGTGTAAGTGTCTGCTGCATAAAAAGTACTCATTACAGGGGATATAGAATTATGAGATACTGTTTCTGCCCTCCAAGAAGCTTATGATTCTACTAGTGTCTGGGTGCAGAGATTCATGCACATTGAAAGGAAATTAATTAGAATATTTTAATATTGCTATTCGCCCTTTCTCTATAAGTGTCAACCAAATTCACGATCGACAATGACAGATCAAAACACACACGTGCAATTGGTGCCAGCGAGAGCTTTGTATGTATCACGCATGTGCAAGTCAACTTAGCCTTTTATACTAGAAATTCGTGCACGGGGTGTGTGTCCCTCAGCCCAGCCTGCACCCTCTCCAATCTGGGATCCCTCTCACAATCCAGGACTGCTGGCTCCCAACTGCTCGCCTGCCTGCCTTCCTTCCTGATTGCCCCTAACTGCTTCTGTCTGCCAGCCTGATCACCCCCTAACCACTCCCCTGCCATCAATCAGGCTGGCAGGGGAGTGATGCCTAACTGCTCCCCTGCCAGCCTGTTTGCCCCTAACTGCCCTCCCCTGCTGGCCTGATCGCCCACAACTTCCCTCCCTTGCAGACCTGGTCCCTCTCAACTGCCCTCCCCTGCTGGCCATCTTGTAGTGGCCATCTTGTATCCACACGGGGGCAGCCATCTTGTGTGTTGGAGTGATGGTCAATTTGCATATTATTCTTTTATTAGATCGGATTAGATAAGATAGAGGCATGGTGCAGGGGTGGGGGCCAGCTAGTTTGCCCTGAAGTGTGTCCCGGATCAGGGTGGGGGTTCCTTGGGGTATTTGGCGGCCTGGGTGAGGGGCCTGTGGTGGTTTGCAGGCTGGCCACATCCCCCGGCGACCCAAGTGGAGGCCCTGGTATCTTGGATTTATTTATCTTCTATAATTGAAACTTTATAGCCTTAAGTGGAGGCCAAGGCAGGCCAGGGCTGCCAAAGCTTGGCTTCCTCCTTTGCCGGGGGAACTCAAGCCTCCTGCTCTCTCCAGCTCCGTGGCTGCAGCCATTTTTGTTGGGATTTATTTATTTCTATAATTGAAACTTTGTAGCCTTAAGTGGAGGCCAAGGTAGGCCAGGGCAGGCAGAAAGCTTGGCTTCCTCCATTGCTGGGGAAACCCAAGCCTCCTGCTCTCTCTGTGGCCGCAGCCATCTTGGTTGGGTTAATTTGTATACTTGCTCCTGATTGGCTGGTGGGCATGGCTTGTGGGTGTAGCAGAGGTATGGTCAATTTGCATATTATTCTTTGATTAGATAGGATAGATAAACTTGCTTAATTAGACCTGCTTTCTGATGTAGCTAAACTTTTTCCAGCCCAGTGAAGCACCCCAACTTCTCTTTCAGGTAATTGTCAGCAACACAGCAGTTAATATCAACACGAAGCAGATTATTATTATAGATCATGCAGGGAGAACAAAGGGTAAAGTATTTAACTGCAGTAGTGTTTAACTATATTCTGCGCAGTGAGAAAACCTGAAGTTATTTTCAAGGTCCACCATTTCTTCTTTTTAGTCAGGTCAAGTTTCTAAACTTTCTAAAACTCCGTTTTCTGGCTAATGAAAATAGGATTCTACCGAGTCTCCTATCTACCCACTCCAGGACTTCTGTGAGGATCAAATGAGATGAGACACGTGAAAACACTTCAGAAACATTTGGCTAAAGTGTAAAATGTTTGCACTTGGCTATAAAGCAAGTCTTGTTCCTGGGCTGAAGAAACTCCATGGAGGCTAGTCGCTAGGAACAGAAGCTGGGTGTTGCTACATGACGTCATTAACCCAGTGCCCACAGCCACCATTTCCGAGCTGGGCTGGGCTGTGGGCCACAATTTGCACCATGGAGTCTTGGCAGCATTGGCTGCAATTTGGTGGGCTGTTGCTCCGGGGTGGTGTGGGGGCCTGTTTCCCACTTGGGGGAAGCCGAGTGTTGCTTTGTCAGTGCCAGGTCCGCGGTGCCATTTCTTTGTAAATGGCCAGTGTGCATCACGGCAGCTCCTGCGTTGAGCATCTGCCCCCTGGTTGTCAGTGCGCATCATAGTGACTGGTCGGACAGTCGGAGGGACACTTAGCATATTAGCCTTTTATATAATTCAACTAGCTTTCCCGTTGCAGGAAATCCTGCAATAGGATTTCCTGCTGCACTCTACCCTGCCTCCCCTCCGCCCTTGTCACCCGCCCCGCCTTCTCCTCCAGCCCGCCTGTTTTCCCCTTCGCCCCTGGCCCCGCCTCCGCTCCGCCCTTGTCACCCGTCCCGCCTTCTCCACCAGCCCGCCTGCTTTCCCCTTCGCCCCGGCCCTGACTTCGCTCCTCCCTTGTCCTCCCCACCCCTCCCAGCTTGCTTGCTTCTTGGAAGCTTTACTCCCTTCTGCAGCTCTTGGCTTCTTTCGATGCTGTCTTGATATGCAAATTAGCCGCCATTTTGTTGGGGTAATTTGCATACTCGTCCTGATTGGATGGTGGGCGTGGCTTGGCTGGTGGGCGTGGCTTAGGTTAGCGAAGGTGCGGTCAATTTGCATATTTGTCTATTATTAGATGGGATTCTTGACAAAGGCAGGCATATTCAAAGTTGAATAACAGTGACTTCAGATTCTGTTCATTAATTCATTTACAAGTTGTATTGAGTGTGCTTTCCTATGTGTATGCATGTGTTTGTGGGGGATATATAGCCAGGAATGAAATAAATTTAGTTTCTGCCCTTGGAGTGTGCTCTAGTGTGCTATATTAGTGTTTTGTGCAGTCAGAGCTATAAGAATTCAGAGTGAGAGAGTTTTGCTTTTTAGAGAAAATGAGATTTGTGCTGTGCCTTGAAAGAACTTTCTATGCACGCCTTAAATATCTTTCAGCTACCAGCACTGACGGCTACTTCCTGTTCTTCCATCTACTCTTTGAGTTTACTAGACATCTGGTTTCTATAGCATCCCATTCCCCCAAATTCTCAGGCCTCTATTGAAATTACTTCAATTCTTATCATATCTAGACCTAATAATTCATATCTTTAACCATTATTTTGGCAAGCAGTCTCAACCTCTTGGTGTTCTGTCCTGCAGCCCAACACTATAAACCTCCAACTCCTGAGCAGCCCAACTGTCCAGCTTCTCATGGGCTAACTCAGGCTGATGAGCTCTTTTTTTTCACACATCCCAGAGGATTGAAACGGCTACTATATATTGCCTCAGCCAGGCTTGTTTTATTCCCCTAGTAGCCCTGTGTATTCTCAGTCATTTTCCTCCCTTCTCTTTACTGTTTTTCCTAACTGATCGTCATTCTTCAGAGATGGCCTTTTTTTTTTTTTTTTTTTTTTGCTAAGAAAATTGGTGGTATTTTTTTAATGTGGTTAAATAACACCCTAAACCAGTGGTCGCCAAGCTTTCGGACCTCACGGACCACCAGTGGTCCACAGAGCACTGGTTGGCGACCTCTGCTAAACTATCTTTTCCTCTCATTGTATTCACTGCCCGAGGCTCACTCCTCCTGTTTGATTGCCTGATGAATATCAAGTACTGTATTAGGCAGTGGTAGGGATTGCATTCCTGTATCTCACTGCTGTTTCCTAGAACCGTGGTTGGCAAACTGCGGCTCGCAAGCCACATGCGGCTCTTTGGCCCCTTGAGTGTGGCTCTTCCACAAAATACCACGGCCTGGGCGAGTCTTATTTTGAAGAAGTGGCGTTAGAAGAAGTTTAAGTTTAAAAAATTTGGCTCTCAAAAAAAATTTCAGTCGTTGTACTGTTGATATTTGGCTCTGCTGACTAATGAGTTTGCCGACCACTGTCCTAGAAGATGAGCTCCAAAAAGTAGCACCAGAAAGAACAACGGACCTGACACATCAGGGTTTCTCAAATATTTGTTGAAGAATGAATGATCACCTCTCTCAACTCAGCTATATTCTCTATAAGTTATTCCAGCTCTCTTCTGTTTAAGAGAGAGAGATGCCAATAAAGGACCCTCCCTCTGCCATGAGCTCCCTCCTGCTATTGTATCCTTTTTCTCCCTTGCTCTTCAGAGCCAGGCTTCTTCCATGGGGAGTTGATGTTACTACTTTTAGACCTTTTTAAAAATGTATAGTTCTATGGGACAGGAAATGTGTCCTGAATATCTTTGTATGTATATCGGTACTTCTTTGAGTGTGTTGTGGGCAATCAATACGCAGTCAATAAATATGTATTGAAATGAATTGAATATTCTTTGCTTAAGAGAGGACATTGAAGGAATTGTTCTATTTTGTTATTTTAAAAACTCATGTGAAATGTGACTATTATTGACATACGTGGTCTGCAACGCCCTCCAGGGGTCTTTTTCGGTTCTTTTCTATCAAAGTTTTAAAAGTGGCTCATTTTTGCTACAACTAGACTTGTGACTGATCCTTGCAGGTGAAGGTGGACCTGCTGGCAACTATGGGAACTATGGCTATGCTAATAGTGGATATAGTGCCTGTGAAGAAGAAAATGACAGACTCACTGAAAGTCTGAGACACAAAGTAACTGCTATAAAATCTGTAAGTATATAATGTATTAAGTACCTTTAAATTTGTATATTTATACGCATATATATTATATTTTTATTGGCATCATACTAAGGAATTCAGTTACCCAAATAGTGTGGTTCAGTGAGGTATGCTCAAAGTTTAGACATGATTTGAGTAGGTTTAAAAATGTGGCTAATGAAAACATATGGTACATTTGTTTATCCTTTTAAAACTTCAGCTGTTTTTTGTGGTTAAATCTAAAATACTGTGTGATGTCTGTAGTCATGTCTCTGAGCAGTCCATCCTCCACACCCAAGCAGCTCTGACCTAGTCTCCTAAGCTACAAATCTTAGCCTTCACGTTTCTACCTTTTACTTCACAGCAATCACCAAGTCTTTTGCGTCTTTCTTGCTAAGGTTTCTTTCTATTTCTGCTTTTCCATTTTTAATACTATCCCCTGGTTCTTTTGGGAAAGCCTTTAACCTATCTTTTCCTAATTTTTTTTTACATGTTTTGGTCTGATACTCTCACCAGTCATCTTAGTGTGTTTTTAAAATTGTGTCCTGTACTCTCAGAAGACTTCACTGTCCTCCCATGATGTAAGAAAGTTCACACTGTAAGTTGATCAGATAGGTTCTTTAAAGATTGTCCATAACTTCTCAGACCTTACCGCCTGCGTTTTCAGAACGTGTGTGTACTTTCTGCCCGACACCGACGTTCCCCACTCCCATATCTTTCATGGTGCTCTCCCTTTGCCTTAGGTGTGCTCTCCCTCCTCACAGTGGCCGAGCTTTTGCCTGTCCGAAAGGCTACACTCCATTGCGCCCCTTCCTTCCTCCACACTTTACCTGATTATGATGTCACAAGTAACATTTTTCTTTATGAAAATACGACCATTTGTACCATTTCTGTCACCCTTATTGTATGGTGATCTGCATTGGAATTATTTGTATGTAAAAGAAATTTACTAAATGTAGGGTTTTCTGTTGTACTTATTTTTATATTCTACACAGCACCTAGTATAATTCCTCATCAGTTGTATTGAATTAAATGTATTAAATAAAGGAATGAAAAAGATGGTTTTAAAAGTGTGTGTGATATATTCTGCATTACAATAAACATGCTGTACACTAACAGAGCATTAAGTAGAAGCTCATATTGCCAAAACTTAATTGGTATTTCACTAGTCTTAGAAAATAGAATTGTATTCAGCCTGGAGACTATTACATTCTGAAATGAGTATTGTTTTCAAAGTCATACTAAATCAAAAGGAGTTGATCTGTGAATTAAGCAATATTGTATAATGTTAATACTTTAGCAAATACAACATTGAGAGGGAATTAAGAATTAGATGCTTTAAAAAACAACAACGATGTTGAATATTTAGGCTCCTTGTTAGAAGAAAGCTTTTGAGCTTTATATATAGTTTCTTTATTATCTCCTATTCTGATCTGTAGAATTCTGGTATGGTTTTGTGTCAGAAATACATCCGTACTGTGTTCACATAAAATAAGCTGAGAACAATATTTGCAATGGTTTGCCAAGGATTTTTAGTAGTTGTGATTATATTTATTCAAATATCTTGGAAATGAAGGCTTTGA
Organism: Eptesicus fuscus; assembly: GCF_027574615.1. Taxonomy (NCBI): domain Eukaryota; kingdom Metazoa; phylum Chordata; class Mammalia; order Chiroptera; family Vespertilionidae; genus Eptesicus; species Eptesicus fuscus. Next base: position 26,690,312 of record NC_072486.1, read on the forward strand.
TGAATTTGTCATATAAAGTATTAAACAGGTTTTGGTTTGAATAGCAGCCATAAACACGCAGATTTCTTTTGGCTCAGCCTCTTTTCTGCATAGCTTTAGAATGTGGATGACAACTTGTAATTTTTTTTCAATTTGTTATACTTAAAAAGAAATACCTTTAGAATCTAAAGAAATAATCAATTTAGGCATGTATTCAAAGTAATGTCAATTTCAGTAGGAAAATATTAAATATTTGTATCTGAATTTGAATTGATAATACAGGTAGTTATGTACATCTTTAAAAACATAAAGAAGGAAATATACAGATAAATGCTGTTGTATGAATAATTATAAAGAAAGAAAAAGCATGCAAAGATATGTGAATCAGAAGTATGTACCAAAATTCAAAGCTGGAATTGAATATTAAATGAAATCCAAATGAAGAGCAGGGGAGCAAAGTCCTTATTGAGAAGGAGTAAAAGTTCTAAATTTATTTTCCATTTAATATCAGTGAAAATGTATCAGAAGAAGAGTGTATATTTTCTGTTTCTGGAACAGTTGTTTCTGAGAAAATGTATATTTACAATGGCATTATATTTGCTTTATAACACTTAAATACTTTTATCTGAGTAGTAATGTATATGCTTTCTTTATAGCTTTCCATTGAGATAGGCCATGAAGTTAAAACTCAAAATAAATTATTAGCTGAAATGGTAAGTAAGATTTTAACTTTAAGACTGAGCTCTAATATTCTTAAAGTTAGTATGTTAATCAGGAATAATATCATTTTAACTTTTATCCATTTTGGAATAGATCTAGGGATCGTATGTCCTGGATTTTAATCCATTTATATCTAATTGGTTTTGAATAACTACAAAGTTTGTCTTTGCCATATTCTTACATTTTTCATGTTGCCTAACACACATAAGTATGAGGAAAAAGTAGAAACTAAGTATCTTTAAATCCTGTGTTTAGAAAGACTGTTGAAGACTCAGGATAAATGACTATTTAGATTGTTCTTAGAGATCTCAATGCATGTAGACTTCCAAGTCATCTAAAAGCACTTTACATCCAATCAGCCGAATGTCTTGTACAAATGTAAACCTGTTTCTTTTGCTTGATGTCCTAAGGATCACTTCTGAACAAATCAATAGGATTTGAACATAGTAACATCTAGAACCTTTTATCTCTAAAATCTCAGCAATATATACCTTTTCTTCTTCAAGCCACTTTCCATTCTTAAATATTTATTTTGGATGTCAAGCTCCAGACCTTTCCCAGTTTCTCCACATGCTTTTAAAACTGTACTATCCAAAATGAATAGGGCATTGAAAGCAGTGTTCCTATGAAGGTTGTGCATTAGAATTGTGGGGTGCTTTCTGAAAATATCAGTGCCTGGTCCTCACTCTAAATATACTGGTAAAGAATTTCAGGGGAAGGGATTTAGGTCTATGCATTTTGTAAAAAGCATCCCAAAAGACTCTAATACATAGCCCTTCTGAAGAATTATCCTATCTAATAAAAGGGTAATATGCAAATTAACCATCACTCCATCACAAAGACAGAAATGGCAGTGCCTACTCCTCTCAGCCCCGCTGGAGTCCCCCAGGACCGGGGGGGGGGGGGGGGGGCCACTGAGAGTGGGCAGTGTGAGCGGCCTGGTGGAATGCTTGCTTCATTGCCGCGCCCGGCTCGGGCCGGCCCCCCGGAGCCAGAGCAAACATGGACAGGGACGGGGGACTGGCCCGCAACCTCTGTGGCTGAGCGCAGGCCCTGAGAGGAGACGGCGGGCCCGCCTCCTGCGGAAGGAGCGCGGCTCCCAGCAGCGCGCTATGGTTCCCGCCGGCTCCTCCCGCAGAAGTGGCGGCAGCCTACTGCGATGGGCTACGAGTAGATGTGTAAAGTGCTTGAGCTACATAGCCAGAGCTGTATAAAAGCTATCATAATGCCAGGACCTTTACATCTCAGCATATGAGTTCCTATGAAGGTGCAATATTTCTAATCCATACCTAGGCCTTATCATAAGGCCTTTTCCAGCGATGTTTTAATATGGTAATTTTCCCCATCCATACTTGTAGTTTTTACTGTGTTTTACCACTTCTATATGATATTCTCTTAACTTTTACTCTACTGTACTTCCTATTTAAATTAAAGGATCTTAAAAGTAAAGCTACATTTAACTGCTGACCAACCATATTACGTTTTGGATGAATTGCTATACTGGGAAGCAGACCCATTTGTTCTTAGAGAATATACCCCAACAAAAAGTGGTAAAAAAAACAAAACGCTTTTCTGGCAGCTGTGAAGCTGGGGAGATCCCAGCCAGGCCCAGGATATCAGCTCTCACTGTCCTCCCAGCCCTTCGACCCTCCCCTGAAGGCCCTCAATAAAATGGTTTGATCTCCACCCACCCCAAAAAAGTGGGGGGGGGGGGAACCTGTGATAGTAGACAAACTATGTTTATTGTTAATGTTGTTTAATCCACAGAATTGGAGTAAAACCTAAATAGTTTAGGATTGTGAAGTATTCTGTGGCTGAAAGAAATGTTTATTGGATAATAAAAGAGCTTTTTATTCATTGAGAGAATTACGAAGTTTTGCATGGAATAATAGGGCTGATTATCCAACTTATAAACAGGTTTCTGAATTGAATAAACACTAAAAATGTCATTAAGAATGTGTTCTAATAACAGTATATCCAATTACTTAAGTCTGCATATGTAGAGTATTAGAATCTAAGCATTATATTCTGTTTTTCTTTTCTCCTCATAGGATTCACAATTTGATTCTACAACTGGATTTCTAGGTAGAACTATGGAAAAACTGAAGATTTTATCCAGAGGGAGCCAAACAAAGCTGATGTGCTATATGATGCTGTTTTCATTGTTTGTCTTTTTTGTCATTTATTGGATTATTAAACTGAGGTGATGCAAGTAAGTGTGAGTTTGGAATTTGTTCCAACTTAAGTGGCTTGGGGTACCACTTTGGTAAAAAATCAGCATCAAAACATTCCTCATTTTCAAATATGGCTTTTTCCATTGACAGTTACAGAATTTTACCTGTTTTATAAATCACATTACATAATACAGTGCTCTTTGAATACTGTTTAATGACTCATTTTGCCCCTATTTTCAGGGGTTTTGAGATAGCCAAAAGTCAGTCCAGCCCTAACCATTGTTTTTGTATTGTTTGCTGTCAGATTAAATAGCAGTATAGTGTTCTGTTGTTATTATAAACGTAGGTTTATGTTCCATGTAAAGAAACTTAGTGGGAGAATAGAATGGAGAGCCTGATGCTGAGCTCTTGCAGTGGTGAACAGGTTTGTGGTGGAATGACAAACGTATTTTCCTGAATGACATCAACCCTAATGATGTACTCCCCTTTCCTCCTTGATTTGGTTAAATTGTAGGCAGATTTCTTTTTACCTACGATGTTTTTCTAATAATTTTTGATTATATGACTCCTCTTTCCCCTTTGCCCAAGGACCTCATTCTTTAATAAATCTTATTATTTTGGCATATTTCTAGTAGGTGTAAAACAAATGTGAACCAGTATAATTGTTATTTTATATTAACTTTATACATACCATTGACTTGGCTTAAAATAGCTTTATGATTTTAGCTACTTAGGCCATTTGGTTATCATTTGTGACAGAATAATGTGAAGCTAAAGTAATTGCTAAGCTCTGACTGGAAATAACATGTTCAAGAAAATTAATTGTCTCTGCATTATTATGTGCTCAAAATAGATAATTGAAAGTACTCAGCATTGAACTTAGGGGTAAGAGTATTGTTGTTTTAAACCAGTATGTTTGTTTATAGAAAGCAAAACAAAGGTAGAATGTTGAGTAGAAAGAAATATTAAAATGTTCTTAAATACACTGTATTGCTATTTTGGAATTTACTCATTTATGAACTCTAAAAATAAATTTTTAATGAAATAAGTTGAACTTTGTTGTTTTCTTATTCAAGTCCCTTACATTTTTACATAGAACCTGAGAAATGGTCCTGAAACTCAGGTTCCAAGCAAAATCAAGAAAAGCTAACATATTTGTATTATTTCGGAACTTTATTTAAACAAATGAGATAAATCATGACTGCAGTTTCAAAAATATCTAATTTTCAAATATTTCTATTTATAAATCTATTATCATTGCAGTACTTTTTCTCTAAATACCTATGTTCTGGTTGGATTTGTTGTCATTTGGGCCTCTGCTTGACAGTTAAAACACAGGAGCTGAGAGGGGTTAAGTAACAGCCTGACAAACCTGAGGTGTGATGTGACACACTGGTTTGAGTTAGGTGACCTGGGTTCAAATATCCATTCCTTCACTTGCTCAGTGTTTGGAGACCTGTTTCTTCATTAAATCACCCATTTCATAGGGTCATTGTGAGAGACAGATAATATATTGGAAAGCACCTTACTCATGATAGTTACTCAATAAATGTTAGTTCTCCCTATTATTATCGACACATCAGAAAAGGGAATTGCTTTAAGGGTAAGACGATAAGTTGGTTTCAGGCTGTGATGATGACCGGACCTCTAAGTGGAAATTTCTATCAAACAATTAGAGATTGATTTTTTTTTCAAGAATTATTTAATTATGTACTCTGTGTCAATTTGTGACAGCCAGAGCTCAGGGAAGACTCTGAAATCGTTGCAATAATTAAAATTGCAAAAAGAAAAGAACAAAAGGCCAAAGAAAAATAACTGGAAGATGGAAACAGAAGGGAATCAATAAGAAGTGGACAAGATCAAGGCCCTAGGAAAACCAATGATAGCAAGACAAGGATGGAATTCAAGATTAAGTATTGGCTATTATATGAAAGTACTTTGTAAAATCTATTAAAACACTATTTAAAAGTTGGGTAGAATTATCATCAAGGAGGCAATGATAAGGGTTTTGGGGTAAGGTAAATGTGATTGTTATCACTGCCTTCTTCAACATTTCTTATTTTAGAATTCTTTTTTAAGAACTGCCTAAAATCAAGGCCCTAACCAGTATTTCGTATAACCCCTCTCTCCTCACTGCCTTGACTGAGATTCCTGACAGACAGCTCCTGAAAGGACCTACCCCCTGTCCCATCAGGGGTCCATCTGCGAGCACCCTTTTCTTCCTTATGTTTGGGGAGCCACTAGGAAAAAAATGCTCCCAGAAATAAAACTTGGGGCAGGGAAACATCAAATATGGAAAAGTTCTAATCCTTTATAATCCTTTACAAGCTCATTGCTAACTCTGAAAAGAAAATTATTGCTAGATGTATCTGGGAAGTTGATTCTAATAAACAAGCAAAACATTCACATTATAGCTTTTATTCAAACCACACAAGACTTGCTGATGTTTGGGTGGTAGGGACACACTATATAAGTCCCATATTTTAAACGGTAAAGCAGATTCAGAAAGCAATTCATAAAAATCTAAACAAATCCAAATGTCTGAAATGTTCTGCAAAATACTCCGTTTCACTAAGAGCTGGTCCTTGGAAGTGTGCCAACACATTCGGCAATAATAAAAAGGTGTAACTTCTCTGCAGCATCCCATACGGATAGGAGGCTTAGGTCTCCACAACGAGGGAAGGGACAATTGTACAAATGATCGCTAGCATTTAAATTAGCATGCAAATTAATTCTTAGCTACTACTTGAATAGAGAATACTTGTGAAATCTAAAACAAATATGCAACATTTTAAGCATTTGAATTCTAGAGCAGAAAACACTGGCACCTGCACCCATAGAAAGCTTTTGGTTCTCTGAAATGAATTAGTTTTCCTAATTTTTCCATGCTCTTAAATTTCAAATCATATGTATTGAATTTGCTTCCTTGTAGAGAAAGTGGAAAAAGTGCTTGATAATTTGGGTTCATTTAGTTAGTAAATAACTTCATCAGGCCACTGTGATGAATTAACTGACTAAATATTTATTGGGAGGCAAATTAGCATCGTAGCTAATACTGAAAGCTATGAAGTCACATTACCGAGCATAAATCCTGGCTCCATTACTCACATGATGATTTGGGGTTGATGACCTCGCCACTCTAGTTATTCTATTTGTAAAAGAGGAATAACAATTGAATATAAAGCAGTGATACACAATCAGAGGGTTATTGTGATAATATTACTTGTGAAGAATTTAGAAGGGTTCCTAGTACTCAATGGTACTGCCTTCAGGGTAGTTGCTCAAAGTTCTGTTTTCAAACTTTTCAAATTTTAATTTATTCTTCAAAATGTAAACTACAAAAAATCATAAAACAACAGCATCTTAATATTTAATTTACTATGATTTTAATATGCTTGCTTTAATTTTTTGTACCTTCACATGACCTAGAATAAATCACCAGGAAGTTCTCAAGCAATAAAGTTTAATATAAAACATGTATGTAAGAAAGTGAAAAGAAAAAAGTATATATTCTCATATATATATTTGTACATATATTCATATATATATACATATAATACTGAGAGAGAAAGAGAAAAACTTCAGTCACCTTTGTATTTATACAGTCTTCAATCTAAATTATATTAAACTTTTTTGAAAGATGTGAGCATTCCAAAGACAGGCAGTATAAAAATTTTATGTAGTTTGCCTTTTAATTGAGTGTGCAAGTAAGTGTTGCTTTATTCAACATATACTTTTGCTTTTGTTACCAGTAATGGAATGATGTGTATTTTCAGAAAACTTAATTACTAATTGAACAATTCCTACTGGTACTAATCTATGCCAAGTTACGTAACTCAAAATGGGTTGTATTTTCATATAACCATGAGTATTTTCTCATGACTCAAATTTTTGTTCTAGTACTTACCTAGAATCATTGTAAATACATTTCTCTTGGAGCTGTACCATTGGATATTTAAAACTCATTTCTTCCTAACCAATGAGCGACTTTTTAGAAACTGTGCATCTTCAAAAAATATCTGTGCAGTGCCTGATGACCACATATCCCATATACTCAGTTTTTCTATATTTTTAGAGCTATAAATTCCTAATAATAAAAGAACATTAAAATTATTCATAGAAAATAAAATGTTAACTATCAATCAATAAATAAATTTGTTTAACTCATTCAGGAAGGGAATATTTGGTGTCTACCAATAGGAGACCTTATGTTAAGTACCTGTGCTTTTTCTAGAGCACTTGGCACAATAGTAGATCCCAAGAAGTGATTGGTGACTAAATTAATGGTTCCTCCTAGAGAATATATCTTTTTTTATTAACTATCATTAAAATGTTCAGTGCTGAGACTATAGAATTCCATTAATAAAAATGTGTGGTTTGCCCTAACTGGTTTGGCTCAGTGGATAGAGTGTCGACCTACAGACTGAAGGGTCCCAGCTTCGATTCCGGTCAAGGGCATGTACCTTGGTTGCGGGCACATCCCTAGTTAGGGGTTGTACAGGAGGCAGCTGACTGATGTTTCTTTCTCATCGATGTTTCTAACTATCCCTCTCCCTTCCTCTCTGTAAAAAAAAATCAATAAAATATATATTTTTAAAAATGGGTGGTTTGATTAATAGCATACAAAGTTCAGTTGCTAGCTGAGCTTCTTTGAATATTAGAAGCACAATACTATATCTGCTAGGTTAGTTAGGGGACAAAAATTGTTGCTAATTTAAAATCCTTACGGTTTTTCCTTTTATAAAGCTGAGGGAAGATGGGTTAAAATGGAATGCTCTGGGGTTAGAGAGCAACCAAAGGACTTGTATGCATGCATATTAGCATAACCAAGGGACACAGACACTGGGGCAGTGGGGGCTTGTCTGGGGTGGGAATGGCTGGGGGCAGGAGGGTCAATTGGGGGAAAAGCGAGACATATGTAAAACTTTAGACAATAAAAAAAAATCAGAAAAAAAATTGAATGCTCTGCCTACAGTGTCAAGAATGGATGCCACTTAGACTCAAGTGGCAGAAGAGTTTGGGTAAAGCTGTTTAATAGTCCTCCTTTACTATCACCATTCAGATTTCAAAACCTAACAGGTTTATCAGCATCTCTGACCTAAGTTGATCAGGTAAGTAGGGCAATTCCATTCCAGAAAACCTAGAGGGGTTTGTTTTTTAAGAATTTTGTTTCTGTTTGTGTTTCTAAGTAATTAGACTTGACTCCTGTCCTTAGCCAAGAAGTTTGCATTTCACTCAACAAGATGTGGATCTCACTTAGCAATGTAAGTGGGGGCTTCTCTTTTACTAGGGAGTTTCACTGACACAGATTAAGGACTAATTTGGGTCAGAAGGTATCACAGTACTGGTGTAGTTACTTAGGCGCATCTACTCAGTCTAGCACTCCTGGGTTGTCTGCATTTTGCTGCCATTGACAATATAAACTAGACGACATATAGTTATCTATATATATAAAAGCCTAATATGCAAAGTGTCCCCGCAGGAGTTCGACTGACCTGGAGTTTGATCACTCACTATGATGTGTGCTGACCACCAGGGTGTGGCATAGAACAAAGGAAGGCCCAGGCTGGTGGCCAGCTAGCCACTAGGGACCCTACCCATGCACAAATTTTGTGCACTGGGCCTCTAGTAGATATATAGGTATAGATGTTTTATTTTGTATCTGTCAGAACAGGCATTCCATTCTCATTCATGAAAGGCAAGTGATAAATATTAGCAACTTAGAAACTCAGCTCTTTATGTCTACCATGGTGTTTCAGAGCCAAATATTTCTGGTCTGTTCACAGGATTATAGAATTTTGAATTGGAAATGAGACACTATCTAATCCTAACATGTTGTTTTTAAAATGCAAGGTTCTGGTCTGCATATCCTCACAGGTAAAATTGAGAGATAACTGAGGATTTGTTAAGTCAAGAGGATACACATAGGTGAAGTTACAAAGTCAAACACATTTGTCTTTCTGGTCTGGCTACCTTCATTTCTCATTACCAATTTTCTAACCATCACCGTTATAGCTGGGGATATAGCAGAATTGGTAAGGAAAGAAGACTGGTGTTGGGGGAACAGAAAAAGAAACATGTAAATCACTACATCACAGGAAGACCGCTGGGGTCCACTGCAAAATGCACAACCAGCCACTCTAAGATGACTTGGGTCCTGGGCATATAGGAAGGAATGAAAGCAGAGGACTTACATGCATAACCCATGGACACAGACAATAGTACATGAAAGCCTGGGGCAGGGGAGCAGGGTGGAGGGGGTCAACTCGGCCCAATACGGGGCATACTCTGACAGTGTGAGTGTTGCTTTCTACCCCAGATTCCCAAGGGGCTAGAGACAGTCTCTTCCTACCCTCCCAATAGCCAGGCTATAGGCTCAGAATCTAGGCTTAACCAATTGGGTACTTCCAACCGGGACTTCCAATGATGCAGGTAGCTGAGAAACTACCAGTGGCAGAAGCCACAGCATCAATTGTTCAACAAACATAGATGTGTAGTCCAGTGGCAGCAGCCTTAAGTATCCTGAGCCGAGTCATCTGGCAAAGACAACCAAACAGCAGCCTTGGTGTCCACTCGTAGCAATGCTAGTGGCAACCAACCCAGAGTGCTCATGAGCTACGACTGCTGTGCCTCCTGCTCTCTCATTTGTCCAGATCCATTTTCTGTTCCTGACCCCCCAGCTTCCAGAAGGATTATGCTGGCAACACCCAAACAGATTACTTTTCTCTTCAAGTGATCCAAAGCTGTGTTCTTACCATAAAACTCTGACTGATATACCTTGCCATTCGTGATACAAGTTCAAATATTAATTTTAATTTTCCTGAGAGAAAACATATAAAATAGACATATCTGTCTTACCTTATATATTTGCCACTTCAACTTGGAGGAGAAGAAAAAGTTCTGTGAGTTGTGGGGTGAGTTAATCAATTTGTTAAGAAGTATTTCTAATCTGTCTTGGTGCTGCAGAACCACCTATGCAGACTGTAACAGCAGCAGTCTGTCCAGATCAACATCTGATGGTGCTGAATCGTCCACTTTGTCTTTCAGATAATGTATCCTTATTACAAAGGCTGTTTCATTTTTAACTAGGTAACTTACTCTTGGGAGTGTGATATTGATGTTTTTAGTCTCTACACTGTTGTTACTTTACTTTTACTTAGCTGATTAGGGACATACCGATGCTAATTCATCATTTGAACATCCTCTGGGTCATACATAAACATAAAACAGACTAACTTGTATATGCTACAGTAATCTAAAAGGCTTCATCACATCATCATAGTTCTAGAAGAAAACTGGATGCTATTCCCAATGATCTCTGGTTGCTGTAGGAAAGGGAAAAAAAAGAAATGAGAATTATATAATGTATATATTCTTATCACATAGAATCCTCTGATTCTACCTATTCCCACAGCTGTGCTTAAATTTCCTTTCGTTCACTAAGTCCGTTGACATCTTCATGTCAATAGAAATTTAAACTTTAAATAATGAAAAGAGAATAAAAACATTCCCCATCTTAAATGAAAGGAAGATGTAATGAAATAAATGTTTATTTTCCAAAGGGCCCAAATGTACTAGTAAACATACTGATCAATGGGGTTTTTGCCACATAGAAGTCTTTTTATTCCACAAAGTATTAGGTCCAATGGTTTATTTTTTTGAGGGGAAGAAACACGGGAAGGTGCTTGGATATTATAAAACATGCTCCATGCCTGGATATTATAAAACAATGACTTTACTGCTGTGTGTTTATGCTATTGGTTTTTTGTTTTTGTTTTTTAAGAAAAAATATGCTTTATTCCTATTGGATTCTCAGTCCATCTTTATGAATTTATGATTCTGGGTACTAACAGAGAAGGAAATATGTTTGTTTGTTTTTTAAGGAAGAATGAATTGTTCATTGGCTCCAGTACTCAATCTGAAGAAAAAATGGGCTCTATCCTTTGACTTAACCCTAATCACCATTCAGCAGTTATTGAACTTGTACATAATCCCTACCCATGCAACTGTTCACATCTAATTATTTGGAACTATTTTATGTTATGTAGGTGTAGCTATTTTACAATCACAATTTAAATAAATAATATTTGGCACCCAGAGTAACTAGTAAAGATCTGTTTAGGAAAGAGGGGAAATATAGTTTTTATTAAAATGTTTTAAATGGCTAGGTAAAATGTTTTCAAGTTCAATAGTACCCAGTAAAGTTCATTATCTGGAAAAATATTTCTTAAAAGTTGAGAACTATAAATATATGGGAGATTGATATAAAAGTCTTAACTCATATAATAAAAAGACTTACTAAATATATCAACATTTAAAAATTCTTAAGTCTAAAACCACTGAACTGAAGAAAAGATGTATCATTAAGAAAAATTAAAGCCACAATAGGTTTCTATTCCACAAGAAATAAAATAGTTAATTTTAAATTATTATTTCGAACACTTACCTGCTTCTATTATCACAAGAAACAGTAAAATAATATTTTTTTAAAGTCAAAGGTTATGAGACTTTAGGGGCAATGTGACCCCAGCCACCACTTTAAAAATGGTAAAACTAAGAGATCATCATATAAACTGAATTGCCTAAGAACAATAACCTGCACAAGATTAAAGATATTATGACAATTTTAAGAATGTAATTTACCCCAAAGTCTTAATAGCCAACTAACTGAAGTTTTGGTAGGGCAGGCAAAATTTAGAGTCAGAAACACACAGGTTTAAATTTTAGCTCTTTCATTTTATCAGTGTAGCAAGTCATGTCATCTCTCTGGCCCTGTTTCCTTTTCTCTGAACTGGGGATACTTTTATTTATATCATAGTACTGTTGAGGGGATCATTCATTCACTCATTAAACAAAATATTTAATTAGCCTCTCCATATGCCATGCACTTTACTCAGGCATCCAGAATACAATGAAACAGAAAGCAGGCAATAGAGAAGCTAAATTCATAGATAAACAAAAGAAGCATATTTTGATTAAAAAAAGTAAATAAGTTGGATAATCAGAGTAAGAGTTCGTGGGAAGAATGGTCAGAAAAGACCTCTCTGAGGAGCTGAGATTGTGAGAGTGGAGATGAGCCAGCCAAGCAAAGAGCTTGGGGGGAAAGGCCAGCTGGGCAGGAGAAATAGCCAAGTGCAATCGTACAGCGGCTGACTCAGTGAGATGACACGTAAAAAAAACAACTCCAGCCCTGGCGGAGTGGCTGGGCTGGTTAGAGCATTGTCCTGTACACTGAAAGGTTGCAGGTTCAATTCCCTGTTAGGACACATACCCAGGTTGTGGGTTCTATTTCTGGACCCTGGTTGGGGGCCTTATGGGAGGCAACCAATCGATATTTGTCTCACATGATGTTTCTCTCTCTTTCTCCCTCCCCCCCTCTCTAAAATCAATAAAATGTATCCTCAGATGAGGATTAAAAAAAACAATCACACCTCCAGAACATCCAGCTTCTCCCTCACCACTCTACCCACTCCCACCTACTCACACTTAGGTAGTCATCCTGCTTTGCAGACACTTCACTGCACATTCGACAACAGTTGTGGTGAGTTTCAATGGCATACAATCTAGTGAGTAAAATAGCAACCAATAAAAGCATTTCGGGAAATTCATTATTAGTGGTAATGTAATCATTTAAGCCTAATTGCCTGAGACAGTTTCAAAAAGGAAGGGAAAAAACCATGTTGAATACAATTAGCTAGGAATGTGAAATCTTGGAATAGGTCATCAATTCTAAAACACTCAAATAAAAATGAGCCAGCTATTTGCCTTCCTACAATTTAATTAATAGTTAACTGTCTGTGCTATATTAACTTTTCACCACAATAAGTAATTTAACAACATATTAAAATAATATCCAAGTTCAGTTACTTGATCTCAGAGTGGTAGCAAAAGTTGCTAAATTATCCAGGCTGAGCTGAGCAAAAACCTTATAAAAGTTTTCCGCTTGATGTCCCTGGAGGGGTTTGTATATTTTATGTGTCTTGTTAACTTGACTGAAAAATGGCTCTGGGAAAAAGAGGAGACCACAGACCATCCAAATAAAATCGTCTTTAAATGATGCAACAACTAAACTCTACCACTAAGCTCCATGGAACACTTTGATCAAGTACTCCTGTCAAGCACCAGGCACTAGTCCTGTTAAAGAGAAAAGCTTGGGCTCAAAAAGGCATCACTTGGGCTGAAGCTCAGAATATTAAACCCGGATTTAATACTTGACCTAATTACTGTTTCAGCCTCTCTCAGAAACATAGTCTTAATCAACCAATCTGGAATTTTCTGGTCAAAACCAATGAGGCAATGTGCACAATAAAAACCCTTGCCATTCCCTTTCCCCTCCAAAAAGGTTGTCCTGATCTAAAAATAATTCCTTCTTTTCTTTGGTTAATAGTTCTCTTGCCCCACCCTTCTTCCTATAAAATCCTTCCACTTTGGAGTGTCCTCCTGCTTGCTAGAGGGGATGCTGCCCGATTCATGAAACACATAATAAAGGTAATTAAATCTTCAAATTTACTTAATGAATGTTGTTCTTTAACAGCCTTCTGATTCAACATACATAAAATTCAGACTTATGAAGACATTCCTAAGTCTTAAAGACAGGAAATACCCCAAGTCTGATCCTGATTTACATGTTATAGCAGATTTTGTAACATGTTATAATCACTGTAAAAGAGAATTGCTCCATCACTGTTGAGCTGAAAGTTCTGTGAACAGTGAACACATTCGTATTCCATGTTCCCATCCTTGGACAAAGATGATCTACAGGAGACCAGACTGTATCCAAGTGTTCATCTATTAACCACAGATGATCAAGATGAGCTAAAAATGTTAGACATAAAAGCACTGTAATGCTAAGCTAATTCCTATTTTAAAAATTGCAATAAAACTGAATTTTTTTCCCTTTTACAGTAACCCAAAAAACTATTGTACAAACCTCCTGCCTGCATTCTGCTTGACTACTAGATAAATAAAGCTGATAGCACCAACACATTCTTATTTTAAATTATTTAAATTGTCATCACACCACTTAATGTGACTATTATATATATGTATATATGTATGTTTACCAGAAGTAAACATTCAAATGTATCCTGTTTAGGTAAGTTCTCAAAATAATCTTTGTCATATTTTCTTTGCTCTACTTTTGAAAGTACAAGTTTATCCTTCCCTCACAATGTGATAAATCATTCTGGATATACGAGGGATATGGAAGAGCAAGGCTAAAAAAATAAAAATAGAAAAACTAAATGATTTGGGTTTTCTGTCACATAAACTTTCCATTATGTCCACTGGTTACCTGCTTGGCTTTTCTGCAACTCTCCTGAGATTATATTTATTTCATCTTTAACCAAAATTTTCAAATTACTTAGAAACTAAGATGTAGGGTTTTGTGTGTGTGTGTGTGTGTGTGTGTGTGTTTCCCCCCACAGTGGATCCTTCAGGTTCCAAGTAATGACAACACTGGAAGTCTGTGTCTGCTAATTTCGGTTCTTCTTGGCATTTGTCCAGAAGCCTAAAAGGAAACAGGCTCTTCTCAGTGCCATCTGTCACCGGCACAGAATTATATAATAACATGTCAAAATAATGACTCCGAGGTACTGTGACATCCTACAGTGCCTTCCAAAACTTCTGAGAAAGAAGGAAGTTTTTTTCTTTTACAAGTACATTTTGTAGACTCATACTACTTTGAAAACGGAAAATCAATATATGGCCTTATGGTTGAGCATAATATTAAAAGACAGTATCATGACAGTCTTCAACTATTCAAGAGAAAGCAGCATTTTCCACATATGCTCATTATATCTGGGATCATTTCAGCCTTCAAAAATGGTAGCTGTCTGCTTATAATTAGATCATAAAGGATGACTCAATGGCAATTGCAGTATCTATACAAAAATAGTAGTAACTGGGCTGATATCTCTCCTATCAAAAGCCGAATTTTCTTTGCTGTTAAAGCTTTCAGATGCTTTCTAGCATGTGATAGAAAAATTTTTGCATTATCTTATTAAATAAAAACCAATTTGTCCTTTTTTCATAAAAGCACACATAAGAAAATTCCTGACCCAAAGTAAACAGAATAGCCTATCTTGTCCTAAATACACATGCTCATTATAGAGATTTTAGAAAACAGAAAGTATGAAAGGGGAAATAAAAATCATCTATATTTTCACTTTTCAAAGATGTTTACTCTTAATATTCTGGCACATTTTGTTCCAGTTTTAAAAACTTATAGAAAAGTTGCAAAAACAGCACAAAAGGTAAACTTATATCCTCCACACCACGCCCCTTAAAGTTAATATCTTGCATAACCACAGTACAATTACTCAAACTAAGAAATAAGCCTTAGTACAAGACTACTCGGTAAACCACGGACTTCATTTCTATTTCCCCATGTCCTTTTCCTGTCCCAGGATCCTCTTCAGGATCTCATCCTGCATTTATTGTCCTGTCTCCATGGTCTCCTGTGACCTGTGACATGTGATGAAATCGGTACTCCTGGAGAGCACTGGTCAGTTACATTGCAGAATGTTCATTAGTTTGGTTTTGTGTGATGCTTTCTCATGATGAGATTGAGGTTATGTATTTTGGGCAAGAACAGTATAGATGTGATGGTTTCCTCTCCGTATATCTTATTAGGGAGCATGCAATGTCATCCTGTGGTGGATTACGTTAACCTTGATCCCCTTGTAAAAGTGGTGCCTGCCAGGTGTCTTCATTCTACAGTGAAGGTTTTCTCCTTTGCAATTAATACATATTTTGGAAGAGGTACTTTCAAATGCAAATATTGTGTTTCTCCTCAAACTTTCACCATTAACTTTAGGATCCACCAGTGGAGCTTGCCTGCAGTAATTTGCTGTGGTGTTCTAATGGTGATTTTCTATTTCCTTCATTACTTTTTTTAATCTATTAGCTGGGATCCTTCTCTCAGGAAGAGCTGTCTCTTCTCCTTCGTGTATATATTTACTCAAGTGCTTATTGATATCAGTATTGTCTTATGGATATTTATTTAATTTTATGGGTTACACTCCAATTCTGTTTTTTTCTTTTGTAAATCGTTCTAGCTTTGACCATTGGGAATCTTTTCAGTTTGGCTCCAGTGCCCTTTCAACCTGCCACACACTCTCTTTTAGAGCATTGCCTCTCATTCTGCCACTGCAGGAGGTAAGCGACTCACATGGCCCATTTTCTGTCCCAGGCCTGCAACCAACCAAATCCCCGCGAAAGCCCTGGTTCCTTTTATGAGATCATGGTGTTAAAAACCAAGGTAGCATGTGGTAGCATGTGTGCATCGTTCCTGGGGTGTTCACTCCTAGTCCCTCTCCATTGACAGAGCTTGAGAATAGATGTATGTCTACCAACCCGTGTGTATACACAGATCTAAATTAATTTCTGTATCCAATACCTGTATAGATATTAAAACCCTAAGGTCATACTGATGCCTACAGTTACAATACAAAATCATATATAGACTTATTCTAGTCTTCCCCTATCCTTATATTTCACTTCTTTCCAGTATTTGACAGTGAGAAAACTGGTTCTCATTGTCTACAATATATGTTTTTATTTGTCTAACTCCAGTATACACAGAAATAGCTTCTGAATTATGAATCCATGCCCATGTGAGAAACAAATTTACTAAGTACATTAGTGTTTGGTTCTTTTTTATCTTTAGGTTTGCATCATTCACTCAAAATAATGTTCTGGAAAGTAAGTTAGGTTAGTTCTTTTTTTTTTTTTTTTTTTCATCTTCTTCAGTATTATTTTACCCATTTGTAATACAGTTAGAAATTCACTTGCTACAGTTTCTGTTCTATTTGGAGTTCGGTCACATCCTGGTGGATTTAAAAGACACTTTACATACTATATAATTTATTCTTTGTGCTGTAGAATTCTATGAATGTTGACAAATGCATAGTCTTATATCCACCACCACAGTCGAAATATAGAGCACACATGTACCTTCAACCCCCAGTCTCCAAAGCGAGTTGAGAAGCCTGTGTGTGGCACGCCCCAGAGCAGTCTTGCTTAAAAAAAGATACACCTCCCTGGTCTCTTGCTTTTTGTGTGTTCATCACGGGACTCAGAGGCCCGTGATGAGGGAGGTGTGTAGGAAGCCTGAAGACCTGCCTCATCTGTTTCTGATCAATAGCCACCAGCTCTTTACAAATGTAAGGGTGTATATGCATATGAATCATTCCCATCCCCACTCAACATCCCCCTCCCCCACCCACGTTCCCTCCTAGGTCAGTTCCAGTAATCAACCCTGAGAATATATTTTGTTAAAATGGCTAATCCAGTGTTTGTTTGCCCAGAGCTAGTTCTGGTGTGATGGGAATGACCTGCTTCTTTGTAGGTCAAAGAGCTAGGGGGAACTGAAGCTCCCAAAACCTCCCTAGAGGCAACTGAGTTCCTGAGCTTTAGTCATCAGGCAGCACCGCAGGGACATCAGTGGATATGATCCAAGGACTACCCAAGCCTGTTGACCAGCATGAGAGGCTTTCTGAAATGGCCGGCTTTCAGACAGTAGCAAGACTGCAGAGTCTTTAACGGGCCCTGGATTCTGTTTTTCCAAAGTATGGGCAATCTTTCATCCCACATGCGAAGAAGTTTTGACATCTGAGGCAGCCATGATTGCAAGAAGCCCAGGACTTTTTTGATATCTATTGACTATACTTCAAATAGCTCCATAGCCAAATGACTCATTGATTCTTAAAAACGAAATGAAAAGAATCTCAAATTTTCCCACTTTTCTTTGGATTCCTGATACTCTTTACTTTTGGAGCCAACTTTTCATTTTGAAGTTGAAAAGACTGAAGAACTCCAGTTTACAGCTTCAAAAAAATAAGTGAATAAAATGGAGAAGATAAGGCTGTCTTGAGGCTACAATAAAAGAGTCTGAAATGTACAATAACTTTCATAAAATTGGTAAGGGCAGATGGGAAAAGAAAAGATAAGGATGATGCTGTCAGCCCATTTTTTTTTTTCCTAAGGCAAGCATTGAAGATTTTTTTTTTAAGTAAAATAGGAATATTCCATTTTACCTCCATACAGGGATTCTTATTAAGAAATGGCTTTCTGCACATCTGAAAACTCTCTCCTCAGCCAGATATCAAAGACTGGAGGAGGTAGAGACATAAGCAGGGCGAGGGTGGGGGGGTAATTTCAATCAACCTTTTATCAATTACCAGCTAAATGACTTTAAGGAAGTCACTTAATCTCTTTGACTCTCTATTTTCCCATCTGCAAAGTAATACATGCCTCACAGGTTCTTATTAGGATCAAATAAAAGTTTTGTGTTGAAATGCCTGGCATTGAATGAGAAAATAACTGTGGTTATATGTGGTTCAACATATTTTGCCTTGAAGCCAACTCTAGGGATAGCATTTCAAGTATATTGGTTTTGTTGCCCAGCTACTTTGGCACTGTCATGGACATTAACACAGGGGAAATAAACTTTGTCTCAGAAGGATGGAAACTCACATTCTAGCGCTAACACTGCACACTCAACCACATACGAACAGAATAATGCACTAGTGTCTACAGCAGAATTATGGCCAAACACTTGTTCCTTCCTTTCCAGGTAGGAAAGAACAACAACCAGATCTCGATGCTTAAAAAAAAAAAAAAAAAAAAAAAGCCTGATTTTAAGAAAAACAAAGCTTCTTACAGGAATTTTCTCAATTGCTCTCCCCAGCCCCACAAATTTGACTTAAAGAATCTCAGCTGCTGCAAATAACTGCAAAATATCAAAAGGAATTTTAATAAAGCATTTTTCTGCCCCTTTAAAAGTCAGCTTACTTCATGGAAACTTGCTGTATTGTTAAAACTTTCTTAGTTACATCTCATTAGAAACAAACGCATATCATTAATAAAATTTCCTATTTGTTGCCTTAACCAAAAATAGGGGTAACTATATAATTTATTGCCCAGACTGAGAGAATTTGGGGAGTGAAAGTGGGCTTCATTAGTGAGTTATGCTGGGACCATAAAGCATATTCAGGGATGGTCTTAGAAATTCCTGGACAGAGGGTTGCTCTAACTTTCTGGAAAAGGTTGACTAGCCTGATCCCTGAAATCTAAGAGGTCTGATGCACAAGGGACCTGCAGAAGGAAGTGAGGCTGAGATAAGCAAGAGCATATGCTGATTCTTTTCTTCCCTGAATTGGAAGATTTTCATTTTAGCATTAACTGTTATTCTAAGAAAAGTTCTGTATTGTCACCAAATTTCAAAGCAGGAATAAATTTCCTGTATTGATGGCCTGGACTTGGATTTATTGTTTGCTAAGGCATTTGAAACAGGATGCGGTTTTGTGATTATTAGATTTGAACCTCATCGTATGGCAGCCCTCTCCCCTCCAAAGGGACACATTGCTTTCAGCAGGTCTGAGGATGTTATTAAACACAAATCTGGGCTTACACAAATCTGGGCTTGCAGATAAAGTGTGAAGGGAAACAGGAGCGTCTAAATATATATTACATTCTATAGATATTTCTGTTCAAATATTACTTACAGTATATGCATTATACATTTGAGTCTACTGGATTTATCAATTAGGTGTAGTGGGAGTTGTCTTAATATTGTGCAATATTCTTTCTGCCAAGTTATTTGCTTAATAACATTACAGAAACGTCCTCATTGATTGCTATCATGAGGAACAGTTATTTTAAATGTTTTGATAATGGCATCTCTCCTTTGCAGGAATCAGACAAGACCTATTGTTTTATGTCCTGCCGTTTAAAAGCTTTCTATGTTCACTTTGAAAATTCACCACTCAGCTATATCTTCCAGCTAGTATTCAACAGGAGACATGAAAATAAATTTTTTAACAAGAATGATTGAATTTTAAAAACCCGATTAAGTTTTTATTTGTCAAAAGCCAGATACTATGTAATATTTAACACATCTATCCCCAGTTGTTATTTGTAAATTCATTTTTCTCTACTTCTTTATGTGATGCATTTATTTTATAAGCCAAGTAGTATTTTTGAACTGTTTTCTATGTGTTGGCCACTATCATCACTGTGAGCATACCCAAGTGAATAAGGTGTGTGCCCTGTTTCAGGGTGCTCGCTATCCCGTTTTTGTTATTTAGAATGAAGTAACAGGGTAAGGATGATGATTATATATGTGTATAGGTACTTGGGGTTCAGAAAAAAAATGTGCAAAATATGCAAATGCTAACGTTATTTTTGAAGTCTAGCTATTTAAAAGGTCAAAAAAAGTGTTTTTCTCTCAACGGCTAATAGAAATGGAGGCAAATCTGCCAAGCAAAGAGATTTAATTTGGCTATGCATTCATTAGCTCCTTCATGCACTGCCACTCTGCCCGACAAGAGGAGGTACTTACTGACTGTTCAGAGGGATGTCAGGCATGAGAGCATTTCCCAGAGAGGAAACCCAATTTTCCACTAATATTTAATGATTTATTTTTCCCCTCTATGAAACAAAGGTCTTTGCAAAACCCACCTATTTACCTCCTTCACGAATGCTGGATTGTACAAAATTTTATTTCAGAGTAAACTATCTTTAATGCAAATGCTCTTGTATAACACTAATTTTGAATAAGAAATTATGAATTTAGATATTTTATTTACAAAAACCATTGACTGAGAGTGATTTATACTCTTCCTGCAAAAACAAAAGAAAAACAACTTGTAGGTATTCATCAAATTAAAATATATTTGGGTACTATGACTTTTTCCAAGGTTGATTTAAAATAATATGTTAAATTTCCTGCAGGTCAAGGTTAAAATTCATAGCTGAACTCAGTGAGGCTGACTAAGGCATTTAAAATCATAAACCAAGTGGGAAAAGAACAAACTGTCATTTTCAAAATGATGGGGAATCAAGATAAGCAATATGAAAAAGAAACATAAATCATTAAAGTAACCACAAAAATAAAATACAAAAAGTTATGTTGCATGAGATTTCAGTAAGGGTTATAAATTGAAGGAAGTAGAAAATTAACCACATGAAGTTAGTATACCTTAAAGGGACTGTCTTCACTTTTATGACTCGGATTTTTTTGCTTTCCAGACAAAAGAGGTCATAAACGAGTCTTTCCATCCAAGGAAAAAAGTGGTCTAAAATCCAGGTCTCCTTCCTGGTCACTCATATCCACCAACGCTACAGTAAACAAATGCAAGAGCTTACTTGTTTTTAAAGGTAGCTGGAAAGAGATGGCCAAGTTACAATAATTTACAACGGAGGGGTATTCCTTAGGGGAGCAAGCACTTTTCCCAGGAAAGTCAGATCCTTCCTAACGCTGTTCACTGTTGGGGACCCTTGTTACCAAATAATCACATATTTCTCCTGTCTGAGGTCTGAACAGATTGTAAATTGTCCCATCAGACTTCACCTACAAAACATAAATTCAAATATAAATATTTTCAAGATGGAGTAAATCAAATGTGATGCCCTCTGAGCACTGGGCATCTACAGCTACATCAATTGCAAGCCCAGGAAATAAGCCCTTCCCTTTTTGCCTGGTGCCAGGGATAATCTGTGTCAATGAGAATTTAACAGAAGTGATGTTAAGTCATTTTCATGATTAGATTATTAAAAGGCACGGTGGCACCTATCTACCTACCTACCTACTTTCCACTTACTGGAAGAGAAGCAAGCTTCCAGGTCTTGGGACACTCAGGCAGCCCAGTGGAGAGGTCTAGATGGTGAAAAGTGAGGTTTCCAGCAAATAAGACACTAGCCAATAACCATGTAACTGAACCTTCTTAGAAATGGTTCCATCCGTGAAGTCATGGCTACAGATGATGCAGCCTCTGCAAGATTGTGATCATAACCACAAGCCAGACCCTGAGTCAGAACTACCCAGCTGAGTTCTCTTGAATGCTGGGTCCTCAGAAACTGTGAGATAATTCTATGTTGTCTTAAGCTACTGCATTTTGGAGTAATTTGTTAGGCAAGTGATTCAAAATAAATACAGTGAAAATAGGATAACTGCTATAAATAGAGTGCTCCTAAATTTATGACTAACCAAACACAATAAAAGGGTACTTTTTCCTTACATAAGAGTTCTGGGCAGGAGAAAGTGTTGTTGAAGCAGCTTGCTTCCATGAAGTCACTCATGCACCCAGTCTCGCCAAGGGTTTGCTGGCTTCAACATGTGGCTTCCAGGTCACTCTCACAAGGAAACAGATTTCTTTTCCCAACAGAAAAATGCGGTATCATCCAGATTTCCAAATGTTTTGGTAGAGGGTTGAGAAGAGCCGTTTCTAATTCTTCTTTGTATTTCCTCTGTGGTTATTCTCCTCTGACTATGTGCTATTTTGAGCATCTATTTCTTTTCCCTTGCTTAAGCGAGCTAGCTCTTTATCTTTTCTACTAGTATTTTAAAAAGAAAAAAATTTAGATGTTTGCCAACTCAATTCCATTTTTATTCTATCAGTGCCTCATTTCTGCTTACTTTGTTTACATTTCAGTTTCTTTATTGGGATGTATAATTTATTATTTTATTTTTTATATTAAGTGGCTATAAATATTTAATGCATTTAACTCTGAACAATGATTTAGTAGTATGCCACTAATTCTGACATATACTGGTTTTACTATTGTTATAGATATTCTGTAATTTTAGTTTGCATTTCCTCTTTGATCTAACAGTCATTTTAGGGAAATATATATATATAAATAAAGTGACATTCCATATTTTCTAATTTGGTAACTTTTTTATCCTCAACAAGTGACACAAAACTCAAATCTTGAAACATATGAACAAGAAAAACTTTTCTGGTGGGATCTCAATACCAGATATCAAGCTTTATTACAAAGCCACTGTTCTCAAAACAGTCTGGTACTGGCACAAGAACAGATATATAGATCAATGGAATAGAACAAAGAACCCAGAAATCGACCCAAACCACTATGCTCAATTAATATTCAACAAAGGAGGCATGAACATATAATGGAGTCAAGACAGTCTCTTCAATAAATGGTGTTGGGAAAATTGGACAGATACATGCAAAAAAATGAAACTAGACCACCAACTTGCACCATACACAAAAATAAACTCAAAATGGATAAAGGACTTAAACATAAGATGGGAAACCATAAAAATACTAGAGGAATCCACAGGCAGCAAAATCTCAGACATATGCCGAAGCAATTTCTTCACCGATACCACTCCTAGGGCAGTGGAAATTAAAGAGAAAATAAACAAATGGACTACATCAAAATAAAAAGCTTTTGCACAGCAAAAGAAACCATCAACAAAACAACAGAAAGCCCACTGCATATTTGCCAATGATATCGCTGATAAGGGTTTAATCTCCAACATTTACAGAGAACTCATACAACTTAACAAAAGGAAGATAAACAACCCAATCAAAAAACGGACAATGGACCTAAATAGATACTTTTTGAAAGAAGATAGAAGGAAGGCCAAGAGACATATGAAAACATGCTCAAAGTCACTAATCATCCGAGAGATGCAAATCAAAACGACAATGCGGTACCATCTCACACCTGTCAGAATGGCTATCATCAACAAATCAACAAACAACAAGTGCTGGCAAGGATGTGGAGAAAAAGGAACCCTCGTGCACTGCTGGTGGAAATGCAGACTGGTGCAGCCACTGTGGAGAACAGTATGGAGTTTCCTCAAAAAACTAAAAATGGAACTCCCATTTGACCCAGTGATCCCACTTCTAGGAATATATCCCAAGAAACTAGAAACACCAGTCAGAAAGGATATATGCACCCCTATGTTCATAGCAGCACAATTCACCATAGCTAAGATTTGGAAACAGCCTAAGTGCCCATCAGCAGATGACTGGATCAGAAAACTGTGGTACATCTACACAATGGAATACTACGCTGCGGTAAAAAAAAAAAAGGAATTCTTACCATTTGTAACAGCATGGATGGAACTGGAGAGCATTATGCTAAGTGAAATAAGCCAGTCAGAGAAAGATAAATATCCCATGATCTCACTCATTTATGGAATATAATGAACAACATAAACTGATGAACAAAAACAGACCCAGAGACAGAGAAGCACTGATCAGACCGTCAAACCTCAGAGGGTAGGTAGGAGAGGGTGGGGGTAAGGGGGAGAGATCAACCAAAGGACTTGTATGCATGCATATAAGCCTAACCCATGGACACAGACAACAGGGGGGTGAGGGCATAAGTGGGGGAGTTGGGGGCAATGGTGGGATAAGGACACATATGTAATAAATACCTTAATCAATAAAGAAATTTAAAAAAATAAAGCAGATAAAAAGAAAATCTGCTTATTAAAAAATGTTAGAAATTCTTATAATAAAGATGGTTTTCATTAGATATATTTTCAACCTCCCTTTTTTGTATTGTGATTTCAAGATGTGATAATAACTTTCCTGTTTAGTTTGCATTCATTTATTTTCCATTATTAGCTCAGTAGCCATATTAATATTTGAGGATTAAACAATAATATAAATGGTAGAATTATAGCTATTTAAAATTTAAAAAAAAGAAAAACTTTTCTTTTGCTGTCATTACTGTTACTAGTACTATTACTTACACTTTTGTACATGCATATGTCATAGATGTAAATGAAGCCACTTGGTTTAAAGTTAATAGGAGATGGAATGGGGAGAAAAAGCATTAAGCGTAAACCTGTGCTCCTGTCCTCAAACACATGGTTGTCCCCTAAATAGCTCTTTACACTTTTGTGTGAGGTGAGGGTGCAACACACTTCTGGAAGCCCTACCCCAACTTTTGCTTCATGTTCAGAGAGTAGAAATGAAATTTGGTACCTGTCTAAATTTACCACATTTGTAATTTTCCACAGAGTTTTATTGACATTTCAAAACACAGCATTTTTCTAGGGTGAATCCTGAATTGATTTATACATTATTTATTTTGATTCAAAATAAAGAAATGTTATATATTAAACTACCAATGAGATGTTCAGATATATTTATCCTTATTATCTATCTTAGAACTTTGGGGGGAAGGAACATCAGTGACCAAACAAGATTCCAAGCCAATCTCTGAAGCAACTGTCTTTGGGTGGCTCGGATTCTTCACTTTCTCCCCCTTCATTTAGAGGGGTGCAGACCTGGCACCCCTGTGGATACTGAAGAGCTGAATGTTTTAGCTACAGATGACCAGCACTGAAGGCAATGGATTATTTCTCCAGTGGGCTAAAATTAGGTCTCTCTCTCTGTGTCTCTCTCTCTCTCTCTGCATCTCTCTGTCTCTCTCTTGCACACGCACACGCACATTCTCTGGCTGGAGTAGTTTTCCATGAACAGTTTCCACCATGTAGATGGAAAAGCAGTAGAGAACACTGGCATGCAAGAGGGAGTGGAAAAACAACAACATAACAAAACAAAACAAAACAAACAAAAAAACAGCAGAAAGGGGGTGGGAGGAATAACAGAGAAAACAGTCTGGAGAACAATTTAGTTCTTGGTTTGTGTCCTTATCTGTGTTTGGCATCCTTAGGGCATTTCTGTTTAATGATTTTCTTTTTAGCTCCAGCTATTTCAAGTTCCATTCTGTCACTTATAATTAAAACAGTCCCAACTAATATCACCGCCCAGTCATTCCCACTGGACCAGAAAGCAGGGCCTGATTGCCAGTGTTTTGTTCATACTCGAAGACTGGTACATGGAACTGTATTTTCCCCAGGAGTCTGAGACTCAACCTCGGAAGATGAATGAACAAAGCGGGGCCTCGGCCCTTTGCCTCCTGCTTCCACCTCCTTGCAGCTGCTGTGGCCGCACTAGGTCCCCCAGGCCTGCTCCTTCTGCAGCCGCTCAGGCACGCAGGGCTCATGCATCACAACTGTCTGGTTCGCTGCTCCTGGCCGGGCCCAAGTTATTTTTTGCTGCTTTGGCTGGAGGAAGGTGGAAAGGAACTAATGGGCAGCAAATTAGGAAAAGTTGAAAAGTGTGAAGAATGAAAGTTATAAGGAAAGCAAATGGCAAAAAGGCAGTAATGCCAGCGCAGCCAGAGAAGGTGGGCTTGGTCAGAAATAAAGGAAAATAGGTGGAGGTCACAAGGAGGGGAGTGAAATAAATAAGAGAATTATGCAAAAGACTGCACCCACCAGAGAGATAATACAATTGCACGTTCATTGTTATTTCCTTTTCCAGGCCCAGATTTTCCTCACTTTTCAGTCGAAAGATGTTATTCCTACATGGGTCTTTAATCTCAGAAGCTATTCAAACCTTCTCTGCCTCCTACAATGTGGGCACCCCAGCCTTCCACTCTAGCTCGTGGTTCTCAACCCTGATTGAGCAGTAGAACCACTTGGGAAATATTTGAAAACACTGATACCTGGGCCCCACATCAGACCACATGTATCAGGATCTCTGGAAGTGTAATCCAGCATTGGTGTTTCTAAAAGCTGCCCAGCTGGTTGAAGACTGCTCGCTTCCCACTCCTTGTGAGCAGAACCGTTATGATAAAAATTCGCAATATCACTTCTTTTGCCTCAATTTCCTTCATCCATTGTCATTCATATTTCCTTTCTTCCCTGTGATCTTGGAGGAGACTTGTCTTGTGCCCTTTCCAGGATCATGCCTCTCTGTGTACTGAATCCACGGCCTCCTCTTTGCTATGGAATGGTAACTTGCTTTTGGTCACTTGTCTTTCTTCTTTCAGTTCTCTCTTCCCTTCACCTAAACAGTGCCCCAAACAGAAGTGCAAGTGGCTTAGGTACTTTATTTGATATAGCGACCCTGCACGGTAGATGTTATTGCACTCACTTTATGGATAAGAAAACTAAAAGTCCAAGTTAAAACTCCAAGGACAGAAGTAATCCTGTGGTCTTATGGAGGAAATAAGGATTCAAGCCTGAGTTTGTCTAATTCTTGATTCTACAATTGTTCTGATACACCTGAGTATTTATAAGAATAATACTAATATCACCAAAGAATAATTACATAACACGAGTAAACAGCCATAAGAATTTGAAGGAATAAATTTTTGCACAACCTGCTTATATGCATTTATGTATATATGTATGTATGTATGTTTGTGTGTATGCATTGTCACTTTAAAAATCTCAAGCTGTTTTTTAAATAGGCCTGTAAAGGCTAAATTTTTAAAGAGGAATGATTTACTTCTTCGGAGAATAGAAGTGTCTTCATCCATAAGTGCTACAATTGTATAAACGTAATCTAAACAAAGAAGTAGATTAGATAGATAGAAAGGGAGAGTAAGGAAGAAGAAAAGAAGGGAGGGAGGAAGAGAGAGCAGGAGGAAGGAAGGAAGGAGAAATTAATTTTCAGGCCATTTATAATGGCCATACAATACAGAGGTGGGAAAAAGCAGGTTTACAATTGTTTGCATGGAAATTGCAATAATTAATAAACAACAATACAAGAATAAACTCCGTGTTTCACATACTCACAACTATACACCTTTTTTTGCTCATACACACATATATACAAACATAAATGTATACATGCCAAGTTATGTTGCCATTTATCTAGACCGAATGGTTTGGTCAGAAAATTTTTATTATGTTTAGATATTAACACATGTATCTATCTGTAAATTTTCTACCTGCAACTCATTTTCAGTATTTGTGACAAGGTGTTACATAAAACACATAGAAGTTCCTCAAAGGATATATATACCTGTGATTTTCCACTACTGTCTCCGATCAGGCCTCCTATCATGCCAGGCACTCCATCTCCTCTCCGCGCCCCGTTGGGGGCACTCAATTTTGTCTTCAACAAAAGTTGTGTCCTATGCTCATTGTGCCCTGCTGACCGTCCATAAAATAACCTGTTCTGATGAGCAGCCCATCTTTTCACATCGGGCCCATTCTCTCCATCCTGCATGTAATTCTGATGAACCATTGTGAAGACAGCCAATAGCCTGTCCCTAGTTACACGTTTGTACGTGTGTAGGAGGGGGAGAACACCGAGGCATAGAATAAACTCTGCCCTTTCCCATGTTTTTCAAACCAACCACAGGTATAACCCACTCAACCTCCACCGATGTTACTTTAACGAGGAAGGGGAGGATTTCTTCCTTTCCATTATTAAAGTTCTAATGAAAGAAGTACTCCCTTGAGAGTAGGTCTACTTATTACGGATATCTGGTTTTGCCCTTCTCCAATATGCATATTCTATTAGTAACAGAATAACAAAAACATATTTTAAAAGGGTAAAGTTACAAACCCTCGGGGAGAAAAATGACTTGTATAATCAAAATGCTACCAGGCACTTAACTGAAGCAGCTCTGGCGGGGATAATTATAATATAATTTATCACCAGAAAGCACACTAAGATGCAGAATACATAATCATCTTATCAGTAAGCTGAGAGCAGTGGCAAAACTCATTTGAATTAAGAACCCAAAATGTAAGTCTCAAGGAAATTATAAGGTGTCAAGCAATCAGTAAAATTGAGATGAATGCTAACAGTCTTTCAAGAGGTAGATTGGATTTTTTTTTTTTACTAAAATCTGTAACTACAAAGGGTTAAAAGTGTACTTCAAGGTTTATGAGTCAGTATGGCTTTTTAGGAATGTATATGTACTTGAAACAGAATAGAATTTTCTACTTCTTTTTCTTCTAGAGAACTATATATTTAGGTATCACAGCTCTAAAAATGAAATTATTTCCATTTGCTGGGAGCCTAAAAGTGCATCATACAGGGCCTAAACTACATTAAATGCACAGTGTTTAGGTTTTCTCTGCTAGAGTTCCAATTTTATTTTGTTGTTAAGGGACTCTGTGTTGTGTATAAACCACCATCATGCTCTTTTAGACAGAAGCTCCCCACAGTCAACTGCACTAAAAGTGTAATATCTGGCACACTTAAATAGTACTTTGTCCTTTTTTTTTTTTTTTTACCATTTTCACCTGCGCTTTTGTAAGAGCATTGCCCTGGGTAGGGTAGGTAAGAGCAGTCTCTTCGCCCCACCCATTCTCCCAAGGACAACTCCATAAATGCCCTGCTCCCTGTCCCTTTCTCCTCAACAGACAAGCCGGGATATATTTCCAGAAGGAACTATTCTAATAAACAACAGAAAAATAAGCAAAGGAAATGCAGAAACAGAAAATACATTATAAAGTGCAAGTGTGCAATCCAAGATACCTAAAGACTGCAAGAAAGATCTGGTGACAAAGAAGAAGGAAAAATGAGACGTATGCAACTCATCTTGATTTAAAGCCTCTGTGTTGCCGTAGATGGGGTATGTGTGCTTGGATATGGTGGACCCTCCATTTGTGTTTTAATGTGTAAAATGTGACTAGTAACCCTTACTTTACAAGGCTGTTATAAGGATTAAAGTTACGGATGCTAACTTTTCTGTCAACTCCTGTGATGACATGTAAGGCACTTTTTCACCTGCAGAAGCAGTTTTGATCAGCAATAGCATGCTGCACCTGCTACAGCTGGCACTGCCCTCCAGGGTGGCAGAGCTCCCTGGTTAGCTCAAATCTCAAAAGCAGATGAAATCATAGTACTATCTGTGACACCCCCCCCCCCACAGTGAGTGCTGCTCTGTGTCTGAGACCCTGGCCACGACCCACATGTAATAAGTTAAAACACACACACACACACACACACACACACACACACACACACACACACACACAAGTTTGGCCTGATCCAACAGTCCTGTGCCTTTTAAAGATATGCTCTCCCCTATGATCTTGCCCTTCCCCCTCTCTATCCAATTTTCAATTTCTCTCCCAGGTGAGACTTCGTGTCTCCTTCGTATTTCCTTTGAAAAGCACTGATCTCAGACTCTGTACAGTTCTCCGCAGCCAGTCCCTCCCTGTTTAAGTTCCACAGTTCTATGCACAACTGAAAACCTCTTTCCCTCTCCTAGCCTTCCTACGGGAGGGTGGGTGGTGGGGGGGGGGGAGTTCTTGTCCAATACCAGGAAGTGCAGTTTCCCAGGACTGCGATATCTTAAGTATTGACAACTAGTCCTATGCAGATACTCACTCCTTCGCATTGCCTTAGGTCCTGGCTGTGAACCAAGCTCGGTACATTAGTCTCCACACAAACCAGGGCTGGTGCAAAGCCTCATTGTAGACATGAGGAAGGGCTGCTGAGAGCCACAGGCCTGCCTTCACCACTGGGGCTGAAGGAAGAGCAGGAGAACCAAGAAATAACATCCTTGGGTTTTGGTCTGTGTCAACTTCAAGGCAGTGATGGTCTGTCCCAGAGGGAAGGGCAGGAGTGTTGAGAGGGACCTACCATAAGGTGCATGAAAATTAAGTCCTTTTGTGTCTGAGGGTGGAAGAAAAATGACAAAAATCCTCTTGCACTCCTTACCCCACAGTAAATATAGTCACTCACCCTTATCCGTGGCTTCACTTCCCGTGGTTTCAGTTACCAGCCGCAGTTCAAACATATTAAATAGAAAATGCCAGAAATAAACAATTCATAAGTCTTAAATGTTGTGCCCTTCTGAGTAGTGTTGGGAGATCTCGTGCTGTCCCATTATGCCTCCCCCAACCTCGACCCCCGCCTCTGCCCAGGACATGAGTCATCCCTTTGTCCAGTGTCTCCTGGCTATACATGCGACTACCCCTTTAGTCACTTATAGCCATCTTGGTTTTCATATCAACTCTGTCTCAGGGCATCACTGGGCTTGTGTTCAAGTAACTCTTATTTTACTTAAGAATGGCCTCAAAGTGCAAGAGTAGTAATGCTGGCAATTAGGATATGCCAAAGAGAAGCCAGAAAGTGCTCCTCTAAGTCAGTGATGTTCAGCCTTTTTAAAAAAAATTTCATGGCACACATACACAAATTACTAAAATTCTGTGACACACTAAAACATATATTGTTTGCCAATCTGAAAAAAATAAGAATAATTTTGATTTATTCACACTGGATGGCTATTGTTGTGGCTGTTGTCATTTTCTATTAGACAGTCTAAGAGAAAAGAGGTCAGTGTCCCTAACTAAATAGTCAGGTATTGCATATTTTAAAAATTCTTGTGGCACACTGGTTGAAAAGTGCTGCTTTAAATGAAAGGGTGAGTACAGTTCAATAGGATATTTTGAGAGAGAGAGAGAGAGAGAGAGAGAGAGAGAGAGAGAGAGAGAGATTCACATAACTTTCATCACAAAATATTGTTATAATTGGTCTATTTTATTATTAACTAGAGGCCTGGTGCACGAAATTCGTGCACGGGGGTGTGTGTCCCTCAGCCCAGCCTGCACCCTCTCGAATCTGGGACCCCTCGAGGGATGTCTGACTGCCCGTTTTGGCCTGAACCTGGTAAGATTGGGCCTAAACGGGCAGTCGGACATCCCTCTCACAATCCAGGACTGCTGGCTCCCAACTGCTCACCTGACTGCCTTCCTGATTGCCCCTAACCGCTTCTGCCTGCCAGCCTGATCACCCCCTAACCACTCCCCTGCCAGCCTGATTGATGCCTAACTGCTCCGCTACCAGCCTGTTTGCCCCTAACTGCCCTCCCCTGCAGGCCTGGTCACCCTAACTTCCCTCCCCTGCAGGCCTGGTGACCCCTAACTGCTCTCCCCTGTAGGCCTGGGTCCCCCCCAACTGACCTTCCCTGCAGGCCTGGTCGCCCCCAACTTTCCGCTTCTGCTATCCTGGTCACCCCTAACTGCCCTCTTCTGCGGGCTTGATCGCCTCCAACTTTCCTCCCTGGTCCCTCCCAACTGCCCTCCCCTGCTGGCCATCTTATGGCGGCCATCTTGTGTCCACATGGGGGCAGCCATCTTTGACCACAGGAGGGCAGCCATCTTGTGTGTTGGAGTGATGGTCAATTTGCATATTACTCTTTTATTAGATAGGATTATTACTGTTAATCTTTTACTATGCCTAATTTATAAATAAACTTTATCATAGGTATGTATGTAAAGGAAAAAACATACTACATATAGGATTCAGTACTATCTGAGGTTTCAGGAATCTACTAGGGGTCTTGGAACATATCCTCTAAAGATAAGAAGGGCTACTTTATGTTTTATACATGCAATGACCAGCATTCAATAAAAAATAATAATAAACATTAAAAAAAGCAAGAAAATACATAATCAAGAATAAAGAGTCAATAGATAAAAATTCAGGTATGTAACAGTTGTAAAAATGATCAGACTTGGACTTTAAAATAACTATTACTATAGACCAGTAGGAACGGCATAACATCAATAGCTCTCTATCAAGCAATAGTCCTGAGTTTGCTTTAAAAAACATCACCAACAGCAGTGTCATTGGAAATGCAAATTTTGGGGTCTCACTTATACCTACAGAATCTTGGAAGGAGGCTGCCAGGTGATTGTAAAGCATACTAAAACTTAAGGACCACTATACTATGGAAATTGAATTCACTGCCATAAAAAATGATAACACAAAGCCCAGATTTCTCCATTCATGGATTCCATTAAACTTTTTGGATGAAGTAACAGCAATGCAACACAAGCATTTTCAGAAAATAAAGGAAAATGGAACTCTTTTGAGCTCATTTCAGGAGACCAGCATAACCTGGATACCAATCTGATAAAGATAGTACAGAAAAAGAATACTATAGGCCAGTATCCCTCACAAACTCATATCTTAAGAATTTTAACACAATATTGAATAATCTAATCTTATATATAAAAGAACAATTCATCATGGCCAATGAGATCTATCCCAGGAATGCCAAGTTGGATTGACAGTAGATATTCAGCCATGTAATTCATGATATTAACAAAATGAAAAAAAGTATTATAAGATCAATTTAATAGATGCAGACAAAGCATTTGACAAAACTCAACACTCATTAACGTTAAGAATTCCCATCAAAGTAGGAGTGGGAAAGAAAATTCTAAATTTTTTCAAAGGCATCTACAAAAAACCGACAGCTAACTTCCCACTTAATTGTATAACATTATGCATAAAGCTCTTAGAACAGTGACTGCTACAAAGTAAGTACTGCAAAAGGATTTCCACTAAAGTAATTATGCAAGTTTTTAATTGGTCTTGTCAGAAATGCTACACGTAACTACATGCTATGGAAATTTATAATATAATATTAACATATCCTGACAAAAATTAGATGTTCAATAGATGTTCTGTTTTTGTTTTTTGAGTACTACTTCCTTTTAGCAATTTTCTTTATATTTGGTTTTGAACTTTAATGATGTTCTGAATACTTTAGTACAGGAAAAGAGATTTTGAGTCATAAAGTTATTTTTAAATGCTTTTCCTATTTTCTTCGTCTTCCCGGAAGAATGGATAATGTCTTCCTTTTTTCATAGACTGACAATCTTTGCAGCAAAACTATAGGTTTTCTGATGGTGTGACTATGTGTGTTTCTGAGAGAGATGAGGGTGTAGGATGTATTTAATCTTTTCTGCATATTGAAGTCCTTATGTATTTTCTCCTGCTTTACATGTCTGTCTGAATGAGGCTTGGAGTTAATCACAGCATCAGGCATCACTAAAGCACATACTTATGTGGTGGCTCAGTGGTTCCAATTGGACCTGAGTATCCCACTAATGTTTCCCAATACAGACTTTAAAAATCAAAAACCCATTTAGAAAAGTGCAGTATTTCTCTGTTTCTCTTTAGGTGTCTGAAAGATAGAGCTCTTCTTCCTTAAAAAACTGCCTTAAGGGTCAGGAACTGACCCTAATGCCTTATTTCAAACTCTCTAAACTTTAGTCCTTTTTAATCAGAAAGAAAAAACAACAACAACCCGCCTTTATCCATAATAACTCACATCCTCACTACAGTGATATGATATTAGTGATGTACTAATATTATCCCCACTTTATAGATAAGGTGACTGAGTCAAAGAGAGACTAGGCAATTTAAAGTGCTTTAGCTAATAAGTGGCAGAGCTAAGTTTTGAACCCGGGTAGACTGGCTGCAGATTTCCAGCTCTTAAAGAGTGCCACTCAAACTAAAACTGTTTTCTTGATGTTTTCATTAAACTGTAGGTTTCACAAAGCCACCAACTATTTATCTTGCTCACAGGACCTAGCACATAGTAGAGATCTGAGAAAGACGCTGAATGAATGAACCATATGAATAAACCATTAGCTATTCTTATCCTTGATTTACATATGAGGAAACAGAGATTGAAGAAGCCAAAATAATCCACTCAGAATCAAACAGACAGGATATCCAAGATTTAAACCTGGACCACTCTGATTCCAAATCTTTTCCGCATTCCTCTTATAGCACAGCACACTAACTCATCTTTAGATAGTTTGAAATCTCCAAAAGATTACTAGATATCAAAAAAGCAATGGGGAGAATTTGTTCTTTTGAGAGATTATTATTAATTCACCTTTGACATGAGGCCTTTATAAAAGAAGATAAGCAACATCACCTGCTGGCAATGGCAGTGGCCTTGAGGTATCTGATGATGATCATGATCACGAAGAAGAATGATTAGTTTTAGTATTAGGGAAAAAAAGGAGACTGAAGTTATACTTTTAGGACATAATATTGTTTACTTCAGCTAGCCCATTAGGAATCGTGTATGAAAACGAGATGTTCTGTAATGAACAGACATTATCTGGGCAAATAAAAAATTCCCTCAATTTATTAATAAAAACATAAGATATTGATTCAGTACTGTCATTAAAACAACACTACAAAAGCTATTTGTTTATTTAAAATTTTTTATCTTTATAACTATATCCTTGACACTGTATGAAATATCCTTAAATAGGAAAAGGGTACAATAAATGTAAGTTAGACTCAAAGATATCAATACAATCCTAATAAAGGATAGATTTACTTATATTCTTTACAGATTCAAAGGTAAAAATGGAGATATTTTGGCAGGTGGCTAGTTATTAGTCTAATAGGAACAGTATTCAGGTCACCAGCATCAAAGTCAGAAAGCCATTATCTTAACAGTGATGTTCCGTGTAGTTCTATCCTGCTGTATAGAAAACTAGAAAGGAATTGGGAAAGCAGCCATTGCTACCACTCAGGGTCAGCGGCAGGCCTGGCCACAGGGTCTGTCCATGCAAATAATCGTCTGTTGCTGTCCAGACAAGCCAGTGACTCATTCCCAGACTTGCCCTCTGGATAAAATTGTAATTCCTGGAAAATTTCGCAATTTCTGTCTCATGTTGTCAATAATAAAAAAGTGCAAATGTATGTTTAATGAACAAATAAAACATTTGTTTTGCTGGTTTGAGTGGCCTAATCTAATGCTTCAATCTTTTGATCAATAAAAGACTAAAATACTTTCTACTAACTCTTCAAGTAGCAAAAAAAGGAAATGGTATCAGGAAGATATGTGTTGACAACAAAGGAAAGTAGATCGTCCTTACTTTTATTCCTTTTTTCCGCCCTCGCTTTCCTTATTCATTCATTCAACAAATATTTTTTTGAGCATGAACGAAGAGAAGCGTGTGGCAATGTATACTGTGATACCAGCCCACTGTATGGGACTAGGACACTACATTGAAATATGGTGGATAATATTAAAAAGAATGATAAGCTGAGTTCAAATCATTGTGATAAGTGAGGTGAGATGAAGAGAATTTATGGCTGGGGTCATCAGGTAAGTCATCAAAGACCCTTCTGACTCTCATCAGAATCATAAACCATTTTAAAAAAATACACGAGTCTTGCCAGAC
Source organism: Eptesicus fuscus (assembly GCF_027574615.1). NCBI lineage: Eukaryota > Metazoa > Chordata > Mammalia > Chiroptera > Vespertilionidae > Eptesicus > Eptesicus fuscus. Next base: position 26,725,724 of record NC_072486.1, read on the forward strand.
TGGGCATGGCTCAGTGGTTGAGCAATGGGTCACGGTTCGATTCCCGGTCAGGGCATATGCCCAAGTTGCGGGCTCGATCCCCAGTGTGGGTTCGATTCCCTGTCAGGGCATATGCCCAGGTTGCGGGCTCGATCCCCAGTGTGGGTTGTGCAGGAGACAGCCGATTAATGATTCTCTCTCATCAGTGATGTTCCTCTCTCTCTCTCACTCTCCCTTCTTCTTTCTGAAATCAATAAAAACAGATTTTTAAAAAATACACAAGTCTTCTGTTTTTCTCCACTTTTCTCTTAATCGGAATGGATATATTCTATTATCCAGCACTTCAATAATACCCTTGGTCACATTCTAAATGTATCTATGTCCAGATATTTTGATCTCTTTGGTCTTGAAAATAAACCCACCTTGATTCTATTCTTTTTTGGCATTCTAAAATTTTTTTTTTCATATTATGCAATAGTCACATTACTTAGCAGTGACTATTTTAAACCTCTATTTTAAGGTGAATACTGAGGCTTTCGATCTACGTGTCAAAGGTTGAGTAGAATTTCACAAGGTGAAGTATAGAAGTAGAGGAAGTCAATCTCAATATTGAAAATGCCAAAACAAAGACACAAATTGATAAAAAAAAAAAAAGACCAAGACAAATTTCATAATCAGGAAGTAATCCTCTTGACTTGAGCACAACCTTTAAAAATAAGTTGAGCCTGGATCATGAAGGCATTTGGCTGTCAGATAAGACAACCAGTCCCACCTAATCGATAATAGTAATTCCCATGATGATTTTCAATAAGAGTATCAAAACAATGATTTAAAATTATAAATCTCAGGGTTTTAGGAAAGGTGGTTTTATGGAGAAAGAAAAAAAATGATAGAAGCTGGAGCATGAAGTTGGAATATAACTATTTTAGGCTTTCTGTGTTGGTATGATAAAGGCCTTAATCAAGATGGCAATGAGAGCTGGAAGAAAGAATGGGCCCAGAAAACACGCTGAAAGATAGCAACTAAATTTGATTAGCAGGATATACAGCAGATGGAAATTCAGGCTAAAAAGTCTCTTGAAGGTTAAACGTAGTTGGAAAAAGAGAATCACTATTTAATGTTCAGAAGGGGATTCGAAAATGTCAATCCAGCATCTAGGAAAGAAACCTAGGGTGCTCATATTAATTTAAAAATCATCCGCAAAGAGATGATAGCTGAAATGTTCAAAGTTGAGTTTTCCAGAGAGAAATGTAGAGAAAGAGAAGAAAGTCAAAGATAACTCCTTAGGAAGTATATAGTGTTAAGGAAGCAAACAAACAAACAAAAAAGAACAAGCAGAGACTTAATTTTTAATTTAGCCAGAGAAGCCAAGGAAAAGAAGTATGTGAAGAATGCTTCTAGGGGGGAGAGATCAACCAAGAGTGGGGAGAGATCAACCAAAGGACTTGTGTGCATGCATATGAGCCTAACCAATGGTTAAGTTCAACAGGGGGTTGGGGCATCCGTGGGGAGGGGGGTGGGATGGGAATGGGGGGATGAGGACAATTATGTGACACCTTGATCAATAAAGAAATTAAAAAAAAAAAGAAGACCACAAAAAAAATGCTTCTGAGAGGCACAGGAGTGGGGAAAAGCATGAGGCACCTTCTGAGGGTTTTTAAATCCTTGTGAGGGATTAAGAAGAGAGCGATGAAGACAGCTCAGACTTTGAAAAAATGTTGTGGTTAAAGGAGGGGCAAAAAGAGTTATAGGATGCTAGTTTAAGAAGGAAGTAGAGTTGGTGAAAAGTTTATCCTTTTGCTTATTTTAGGTTAAGAAAACCCTGACAGCATATTTATATGGTGTGGAGGGGAAACTGTTGGAGGGAAGAGACATGATATGCTGAAGAAATAATTAAGCGATAAACATTTTGGACTCAGAGAAGCGAAACAAATTTAAGGAATGGGGGGGAAGATAAATTACAGAAAAAACAGGAAGGATCCTTGTCCTTCCAGCCAGTACCAAATATAGATTGGTTGTGAGGACATGGGAACGATGTGCTCGGAAGTCCTTGCAAAATGGATGAGATAACGCTTTAGGGCATTGTTGGAAAAGAAAGATAAGGGAGAAATCAGATCACTTTCAGTTAATTCATCACCTAAGATGTCCGTGTATGAAATAGAACAGAGGGACTGTCCCAACAGTTCTTCAGCATCCCTTTTGAAAGTGATTAATGATACGTTTTGCCCAGTGATTGCTGTATCTGTTACATCTAGAAAAGTCTAAACCTGGGAAGGCAAATAGGTATAGTCTGTCATGTCAACTCCAATTATTAGTAAACCTGCAGCACTATTGGAAAGGCTTATGAGGCCTGTTCTAGGGCATCAGAAGAGCAACCTGTGATTGACCAAGCATAGAGGGTTGATAGACTTGCTAAATCAGGAATCATAACTATAAGTGATTCGGTCCAATTTTCTGATATACAGGTCAGAAGTATGGCATAATTTGGATATACATCATAGGTTTGTATGAAAGTAGAAATGTCAGGCAAAAACCAACCTACTTTAAGATTCCTTAACTTGAAAGATTTGGACTTCAAAACTGGGTTTTGAAACACCCAGAGTGTTCAAGCAGAAAGACCAGATTCCACTCATTTCTCTAAACTGTTTTCATAGTTCATCTTTGCTCCTTCCTCCAAACTCATCTGGCATTGGCTTGTAAACACATTTGAACTTTATATTAAAAAGGTATAAGCAGCCGAAAAAAAAAAAATAAAAAATAAAAAGGTATAAGCAGCCGAAACCGGTTTGGCTCAGTGGATAGAGCGTCGGCCTGCGGACTGAAAGGTTCCAGGTTCGATTCCGGTCAAGGGCATGTACATTGGTTGCGGGCACATCCCTGGTAGGGGGTGTGCAGGAGGCAGCTGATCGATGTTTCTCTCTCATCGATGTTTCTAGCTCTCTATCCCTCTCCCTTCCTCTCTGTAAGAAATCAATAAAATATATTTTAAAAAAACAAAGACTATAAGTAATTAAAAAAAAAGGTATAAGCAAAATTTGCATTGCTATCCAAATCCAAGATTGGTTGTCTGATATTTTTTTCAGTAGAAAGAAACACTATTCTGGACCAAAACGTTTCCAAAATGTACTCTTTTAAGTGGATCAAGTGAGAGAAGATGGTAGGGAGAGAGGAGAATACTCGTATCTCCGTCTGTAGAGCAGTCTCTGCAGGTGTGGCAGGGTAGGTGGGATCGTGGTGGCAATACACTTTCTGCATGGTGGGCCCCTATCAATGAGGCAAATGTTGGTCAGTGGGAAGAAGGCCGGTGTGGTTGGAGCAGCAGTCCTCTTCATTTGCTTCAACGCCTCAATATAAACTGGAGATGGACATTAGCTATAGAGAAGAAAATCAAAGGTCCGTCATTTTATTAAGATACTTGATAAAGAATAGAAATATTTATCTATTTCTTTTTTATTAAATATATATATTTTATTGATGTTTTACAAAGAGGAAGGGAGAGAGATAGAGAACTAGAAACATCGATGAGAAAGAAACATCGATCAGCTGCCTCCTGCACATTCCCTACTGGGTATGTGCCCGCAACCAAGGTACATGCCCTTGACCGGAATCGAACCTGGGACCCTTGAGTCTGAAGGCTGACACTCTACCTGCTGAGCTAAACCGGTTAGGGCTTAATCTATTTCTTGAGTCTAATTAACTTTTTGATTGACACTGTTAACAAACTAATTTCTGAGTTTCATAGTTGCATTGTTATTTCCTATACTATAAAATTCCTCTGCTATTATGTAGTTCATTGTTCATGTGAAGCTGTTTTTAAAGGAAACACAGTTCTGTCTTGATAACTATCAGGAAACTGCCAGATGTTTCCTACTGTCTAAGCCAAACCAGTCAACACTCTGCTCATGCTTTCACTGACACAGCCATGAAGTGTCTACCTCCCAAGCCTCCCCCAATACAGAATCCAAGGCTTTAGCACACGGAAAAATGTGCTATTTAAGTAATTAGAAAAAAACACACAAAACAAAACCAAGAGGTGAGGAACAACATTCTAACATTATACCTTTGTTACTAAAAAAATATGTAGTGATCATATTCAAACTCTTAATTTGAAAAAGGAACAGACTTGCTTTCTAATATCATGTGACACTTCCATAAATAGAACAGCATTTACATGTCTTCTCTTTTGAAAACGGAGAATTATTTAAGAGATTAGAGGGAAAATAAATGAACTTGTTTAGGAATATATTAATGTTAATGGTGTTTATTGTGTACAAATAGTTATTTTCTTTAGTCAACTTATTCATCTTTCTTACCAATCTTTGCATTGGTGTTCACACTTAGAACTATCTTTCTCACCAAGAATACATATAAAAGAATCACATTTTAAGAAAGCCTCATTGCTAAGTAAGTTTGTTATTTGAATAACCCGGAAGTAGTTGTAAAAGCCCTTGCTCAATGTGCACTCTGACCTTGGGGCCACCTGGACAAGGGAAGAATGTGGGGAGGGAAGACAGTTTCAGACAGAGTAAATGGCACATGCAATACGATGATGGGAGGCTAAAAAGCTGAAGGCTAACTTGGCTATCAGCCAGCAGTCGCGTGGGCGGGAATATACAGGAGAAGAATGGGAGACAAATCTAACATGGTAGATTCAAAATGTGTAGTGTAGAACCTTGAAGCCATCCTGAGTAGTCTATACTTTTATCTGTAAACAGACAAAATAAGGCCATGACGTTTTCTGAAAGGGGAAGTGTATTATCGGATCCATAGTGAGATTCCTCGTGTGAAGGGTCTGAAGGGCGGGGTCATGGCACGTCTGTGTACAAGAGCCTGGAAAGAGCTGCTACCAAACACGTTGGAAAAGCTCCAAGAGAGTGAGGCAGGCAGAGGAACATGGTGGGCGAGGTTTCAAAGCCAAGGGACAAAGGGGCTTTGAGTGGAAAGCAGCTTCCAGTGAGAGAGAAGGTCACAGTGAGGGAGAATTTAAATGCACTAGATTTGACAGTTGGAAAGCCATGCGGAGAAAGTCAGTGAGAAGGGAAGGGATGTGAGATTGAGAGATTTCAAAGAATGAGTAATTAGCGAGGAATGGAGTCGGGCAAACGATGCAGGCAGTGCCCTATGAAGTGGAAACAAACGTGAATGAAAGCATGGGCCGCCTTGCTCCCCCAGGGGGCAGGAACAAGGGAAACTTTCTCCTCTGGCTTTATCGTTACAATTGTTGTTGTTATTATTGATTTGGGTGGAAAGTGCAAGTCACATTTTTTAGACAGAAAAGAGGAAACCAATCAAGGGTGGAAATTAGAAAATCTAAGGTATATAGCATAACGTGTAGACTTACATCCCAGGAGATCCAGGGGTACAAGAGCTCAAGGAGGTCGGCTTAGCAAAATAATAAAAACAAAAATAATTTTAAGAAAGAAAGAAAAAGAAAATGTTTGTTTCTTCATCAGAAAAGAAAGAGACCAAGAAAGGAAGGTGAGCATTGGGCACTTTCTCATGTAGAAGGAGAAAAAGGGAGATAGTGCACATCTGATATTTCAAACCTTTGTGCTGAGTAAAAGGGTAGGACACTTGTCAGCAAGAGGGCAGGCTGAAGGAACGCTGAACTGCTGAACAGAAAAGAGAAAGATGGTTAACTGATGCAGTGGAGAGCTCGAGAGAGAAAAGATAGGTAACAGTGACCAGGAAAACAAGCCCCATGCAGCAAAGGGCCTAGGCAAGGTTAGGGGGGTTTTCTCCATACCTAGTCAACATCCTGGGAGCAAATAAACTCCAGACTACCATGGCTAATTTTCATTCAAAATTAACTGGAATTTGGAGGTGAAATAGAAAGAAAATAGAGGAAGGGCAGGAGAAGTGTTGAAGGGGCACTGGAGAGCAAGGCTTGGACAGAAGGATGCTGGAATGACAGTACCAGAGACAACATGCCCAACTCGAGGTCCTTTCCTCTTTTACCTTGTAAACTCCAATTCACTGAGTGAATAATATCGGCTACATACAGAAGTGCCCTATGAGAAGAACTTTGGGGAAATGAAGAAAAGGCTCAGAGAAGAGAATAGTGGCAGGAGGTGATATGTGAGTGGGCTGGAGGGATGAGCTGTGTAGATTCAAAACCAGATGTGACCTTGAGAAAGTTAAGTCTCAGGAATTCGCACACAGGCCTCAGCTTCCCACAGGATATAACAACAGGAGAGCGGAGTGATTTTTGTCAAACTCTTCAAGGATAGTGTGAAATGATCTGACATCAAAGTGATACAGTATGATGTTAAAATGCTGAATACCTGATCCAGGCTGGATAGAGGCAAAGAAAACCAGAATTGGGGGTGGTGGAGGGGTGGAGTTTGGTAAAGTGGAGGGACTATGAAGGCGGATGTGGACAAACATCAGGATTTATACAAGGGAGAGGGAGAGATGGAGGCTTAGTAAATTCACAAGTTTGTGATTGAAGATGAAAGAATTTTAAGATAAAACAGTGCTGACAGAAGTAAAGAGAAAGAGAAGATAATGAAACACAGTAGCAACTGCAATACCAAAGCAAATGGACAATACTGATAGTTTGATATTTAAGTTGGTAATTTATCACAAAGCAAGACGTGGGTGTCATTATATTCTACAGTCTGCCCCAGGGTGCTGCTCCCTGAAAGAGGGTCAGGGTCCAGGCCTGAAGTGCTTTTGACCTTCTGGCTCAGATGATCCAGAAAAAGAGTCCCTGTTTAAATAAATCATCTAAGAGCAGCAGGGGTCAGGTCCCTGACAATTTGTCAGGCTTAGAATAAGAAGCGAAGGAGAGTGAAGTGCATCAGTAATCAGCCTGCAGAGATGATCTGGGAATTGGACGAGGTACTGACCTCCAACCTTTCATTACTGTCTTCTACTCCCACAGCCCCCTACCACACACTCCCCTATTCTCCATTGTCTCCCCAACCCCCAACACACATACACACACTTTTTAAGATTCTATCATGAACCTCAGAAAGTGCAGGACAAACTGGCCTTGGGAGGGGGGGGGGGGGGCCTACAAGTGACTAAAATATAATAGGCTCAGCTCATCAGTAACCGGGGGGATTAGAATTAAAACAGAAAAATATCACTAGACAGCTTCACAGAGGAAAAAAGGAATCAGAATATCTTTCATGTGGTAGCAAAAGTGTATATATCATAAGAGTAGACAGCACAAAGGATTTTCACAAAGCAAACTCAATTGTCTATTTAGGGACCTCACGCAACACCAAAACCTTACCAGCATCCCAGAAGCCCTTTCCTATTCCCTTTTGTCACACCACACACCTCAGAGCAACCACAGTCTTGACTTCTAACACCATAGGTTCCTTTTGCATTAAAAAGTTTACTGTCATTGTGCACACAGTTTTTAATACTCTCTGGGCATAGCTCAAAATAGAAATTATTAATACCCCAAATTGCTAATATACCAGCAAAAATACTGGTATTTTAACACTTTAAATGGCACAGCATAAAGTAGCATGGCACAGTGCAATAGTAGGATGAGTGCAACTGCTGTTGTAATCACCTGAGTTAGGAGTTTGAGAACCCTAAGGTTGACGTGTTCAGAATCACCTCATTATTTTAGAAGTTGGCAGGAAAGTAAAGGGAAGGGTGGAGTCCAGGTCTCTGATATCATCAAGGAAGAATCAAAGTTAGCAGGTGACTGCCTCCACTTTGAGGCTCTCCTCACTTAGGAAATTTCCAAAGGTTTTAAGAGCTCTAGGCCAAAAATGGGCAGGCACAAAGACCACATATATATATTTCTTATATAAAGCAAAACATCACATGCAGTTGAGTACTTATATTGCCTACATCTCAGGATCCAATGAAGTAATGTGATGGGGCACAGAAAACATCAAAGGACCATATAATTAGAAGTCACTATTAGTGTTTTTTAGTAGAACTTATTGTGGTGCCATTGATTAATGAAATTATATAGGTTTCAGGGATACAATTTCTACAATACATCATCTGTATATTGTACTGTGTGTTTACCACTCCAAAAGTGTTATGCTTATTAATTACGGTTTATTCATCCCCCGAACCCAGCTTTTCCTAGAATATTGAACACACAAGGAATAGGAAAACATCTTTTTTTACTCTCACTGGTGAGTCTCCTCATCTGTAATCTGTAATCAGGGTTTGAAAAAAGAAAATAAAAACATTTCAAAAAGGAGAAAATACAATTCAAAAGGGAGATTTTTACTTAAAAATTTTAAGTGGCCTGAATTATGAAATACATAGTCAGAAGAGTCTTTTAATTTCAGTTTTAGGTGCATGATAAATGATACTGATAGGAATTATACAGAGCCTATTTTTTCATTGCTTTTTAATCTCAGACTTCATTTTATAGATATGCTGACTCTTAAGTGTCTGGAAAAAAAAATAAATGTGGATTCCATCATGTAGTAAACAGCAGTAAAACCCTGTTATGGAAGTATTATAGCAAAAATCTATTCAAGCAAAGTCCAACCAAATACTACATTCAACTGCAATTTTGGCTTAACTCAGTTTTTAAGAGTTAAAGGAAGTTGAGATTAGTCTATTCAGGTTTTAAGAAGAAGAAGGAAGAGGAGGAGGTAAAAGAGGAGGAGGGGAGAAGAAAAAGAGGAAGACGAGGGAAGAAAAGGAGAAAAGAGAAGGGAGAGGAAAAAAAGGAGAAAAAGATGCAGAAGAAAACAAATATGTCAACAATGAGGAAAGTCAAGAAAGTGCATGGGATTCTAACCCAGTGTCCTATCTCTTTTATTCTCATCCATTATCAACCTCTACTTATTAAAGGTTAACTATGTCATGTACTGAGGGGAATGCAAAAGGTCTATACGGTGAACTTTATTATCCACATATATGCCAGATAACCTGATGGATTTGCATGAAAGGAATTAAAATTAGCTTCACTAGAGAATGTAATCTATAACATCTAAGAAAACAATATTAAGCAAAGAGAAAATGAGATTCAAGTGGAATCAGACTCTCTGCTTTCTAATCCTGGTTTTATCATTTAAAGCCAGTATGAACCTGGGAAATGTACCTAACTATCCACATCTCAGTTTTGTTGCAGTAAAATGGTGATAATCCTAGTCTAACTTTCATAAGGGTCCTTGTGAAAATCAAAGAATCACCATGTACAAAGCCCATAGCACAAAGTCAGATAAACTCAACAAATGTTAGCAAGAGGCAGGAATAGGTACAGGAGTAGGAAGAAGCTTCTAAATAAGGAGACTGCACACCGGCTACTCTCCTTGTGACGTAGCCACTAATTTGCAGCACAACCTTTATGAATGCCACAGGCCCGTGGTTTCCTCATCATAGAGGTTAGAATGACACAGTTCCCCAAATCCCCTTCACTTCTGCTACCGGTGACAAGCCCAGGAGTCCTCAAGACCACCCCGAGAGTCACGAATTGGCTAGGATGACTCGCAGAGCTCCCTGGAGGCCAGTTTGATAGCCATGACAGTTCATTACAGCTAAGACATGAAAATCAGCCATGGGAAGTGATGCACAGGGCAGAGTCCAGGAAAGTTCCAAGGACAGAGTTATCAGTTGCCCTCCCCCAGTGGTGTCATGGACAACACCGCTCTCTCGGAAACAATGTGTTACAATATGCATGGAGTATTGCCAAACAGGGAAATTCACTGAAGCCTTGGTGTCCAAACTCTTTACTGGGACTCCATGGTGGCTGGCTTCAGTCTCTTGCTTCTGCACAGGTCAAGCTGATCACCACATGACTCAAAGACTCACCATAAGTCACAATGTACTACTTTTGATCCTAGCCCCAGTCCTCAGGACACTCTTGTCAAACAGGACACAGGGCTTAGAGAGGACCTTCCAGAGGAGGCAGGGAAAGACCAGACTTCTCTTTGGACAAGGTTAATGTCTTCACTATATGCTATCAAATGTTGAACTTCCAGCTCTAACACTCTACATCAGCTTTTACTGACTGCAACCAACAAAATACTAATTTTACATGTTGACTTGAACATATATATTTATAAGACAAATACCCTTTACTATATGGAATATATGCTGATATTGTACTTAAAATATTGGTAATATTCCACGAAATTGACCATTAATAGGTATTAACACTCGGTTTGAAAGCATTGGTGTAGAGCAGGGCCCTGTGAGCCAAATCCAGCCTGCCACTTGTTTTTTATAAAAATGGTTTTACTGGAACACAACTGCAGCCATTCGTTTATGTATTTTATAGTCTGTGGCTGCTTTCCATATTGGAGTAGTTGCTACAGAGATAGCACAGGCCTGCAGAGGCTAAAATACTTACTATTTGGTTCTTTACAGAAAAAGTTTGACAACCCCTGATCTAGTGTATCATTGTGATTTATGATCCCAAGGAAAATACATTTATAAAATTGCCTATATTCCTTCCAATTTATGACAAATGCATAACCTTACACACCCATCTTTTTTTTCAGTTTATACAAATGCATGCTAATGACTTGGGAAATGTCCTTCTAAAATGGATAAAAGAATCATATATTTCCAGGGTCAGCTACCGAGTCAATGGATGCACCGAGACTGTGTCATACTTTAAGCTCATGCTATGCGTGCCCTCAGATTTGGGATTGTTACTCATTAATCAAAGAGTATTCACTAGCACCTTCCTTTCCAGATAACCTACACCCCTTCAGCTATAGCAAAGGATGAGGACTTATGTAAGAAACTTTTGGCATTGTAAAAGAAATCAGAAACCTCAGAAATACTGGTTAGGATTACTCTCAAAGAGAAATGTACTGTACCAGGAACAGAAGTTCCAACACAGACATACACCCAAAGAAATATCAACAGGACTCTCTCTAAAGACCACGTTCAGACAGAATGTTCAAAGCAATCAAAACACAAGCAAATTTGGGAGGTGAGGAATAAATTAAATAGCAAACCCAAATTCTCTGGACATCTCCCTCATCTCAGCCATCGAAGGTAGAATGCTAGAAAAAAGATGAGAAAAAAAAACCACAGGCTACCCCAGGGAGTGAGCTAAGAGCGGTACAATATGATCAGTTTCTGAAGTATTGGCAGGATTGGCTTATTATAGCTTTTACCCTCACCAGACTGGCTGATCAGTGTTGGGGACAGAAGTAAAAGCTTGCGACTTCACAGAGTCTGGCTCTCTTGAAAATGAGTTCTACGTGAAGAGGTGATCCAGCTGCAGGAATCCGTTCTATTCTACAACCTGTGAAAAGGGTGTAATCAGAACTTTTGGTCTTCTGCTTTCCAGAACTTGAGGTGTCAATAAACTGAGTTAGTCAAGTTAATTTCAAGAGGCTGCTCCTTCTCTCTTAGGTGCAATTCAGCTTTGCCACACTAATTGTGAGGGTCTTTCACGTTTTGGAACTCTCACATTCATCTTGATGCTTTTCTTCTCACAACAGATTCTAATGCGCCCCTCCCACCTCTGTGGATTATTGTGAGTCTGTGTCCTGACCATCCCCAAGGTTGGTGGGTAGCATCAGAGTCTTCTGGTTCATCCTAACGAAGCTTCTTTTCTCACCTGTCCCTAGCTTACTCCTATTGGCTTCTACTGCCTGAGGCTGAAACCAAAATCCTCATCCAACCGTGTGGATAGATTGTAAAATATCCCCACCTTTCCACCCTTCTTGGTATCTATGCCTGTTGCCATGTGACTTGGCAGTTCCCTCACTCAAGAGGGGCCATATAGTTTCCCTCCCTTTGAATCTGGGTTGGCCTTGTGTCTTGCTTTCTACAAATGAATGCAGTGGAAGGGATGGTGTGTTATTTCTCTAGGCCTTAAGATACCATTTATGCTTCCACTCGCGTCTCAGAACCTTGCCACACTAGGAGAACAAGTCCAGGCAAGACTGTTAAAAGATGAAAGAACCCAGTCACCAACTTTGCCCCAGTTAACCTTGAGCCAGTACCCAGCTAACAAGTCAGCCTCCAGCTGATCCATCAGGGGACTGCAGAGGAATTGTGAAACCAGCCAAGATCAACAGAGCCAATCCCAGATAAAAGGACTGGCCGACTCATAAGCAATAACAAATGCATTGTTCTAAGTCATTGAATTTGGGGTAATCTGTTACCCACAACAGCTGAAAAAGCATTTCAAAGACTTTTTACCAAAGGCAATAGGCCCCATTATCTATAGGTTTCCTCTGCTCTTGTTACATAAACTTGGTAAGTGCTTTTTTGGTTTGCCAAGCTCCTCTCAGTAAGTGAAATTTCTCCCTCATCATTTAATATTTCACAAATTATTTTCTTTCACTTAAGCTACTACATCTCCTACCATGAAATGTCCCCATAAAAAAAAAGTAGAAATGTCCTAGTCTTTCATTATTTGTTCACTTATTACCCTTCCTTTTCTCAAACACTTAATCCACTTATACTTTGTACATAAAATCGGCTTAATTAATAGGACTTGATTAATGTCACTACCATTTGTTTCAACTGCCAGTTCCTAGAATGAGGAAAAATATTGGCTGAACTTGTCCATAGACTGTCATGTTTACAGACTCCTAGTCCATTTATTGAATCAAATGAAAACAAATGGTTTTTAAATGTCTAAATTACTCCCTGCCCCAAATTGAAAACCCAAATGTTAATAAATATTAATTTATTATACCTTATATGTGCTTTTATATTAAAATAATATATGTAAATAAGAATCAGCTGAAAGCCCAATTGCATACAATCTTTCAAACTTTAATTAAAATTAAAAAAGAGAAAAGGGGAGTCTGGATATTGGCAATTAAAGAGCATGCACACCCATGTTGTGGTGCTCCTCATTAACACTTTAGTTATAAAGAGAAAACATTTAGCAACAATGGCCTTTGAATATTTTAAGCAATCAATGAACTACATCAGTATTAAAGTTTTTAGATTACGTTTTCAAATTGTTTAATATAGGTTCAAACATTTCTCTCCTCTTCCTTCTTTCTCTCTTAGATTGAGATACATAGACCTTTTTATCCTATTTTATACTATTTCAAAACATTCAGTAAAGCAAGACCAACTCCCTTTCCTTGCTTCCCTACACAGTACCAAAGAGAACTGTGAAAGTTTGACTAAATATACTGATTCTATAGAATAGATATATTTTTCATGTATCTCTATTTAATCTGATTACTTCCAAAAGGGATTTGAAGGTGTTCATTGCCAATACAGGAGGATTTTTTATGGATTTAAAGAGCTCTACTCATAGCCTCAGTAATCAGGCCCCTTAATTCCCAAACCAACTCTGTGGTGTAGGTCATTAACATCATATGCCTCAGGTTGATTGTAAGAAAAGGCTGAGATGACACAGCTAAAGCCTATGGCTACGCTTATTAGATTTAACATATAGGTTTTTACAGAGATTAAGCTTGATCACTTATTAGAAAAGATTGGTTAGTAACTTTAGGCATTTCTCTGGGGCTGACTGTCACTTAATCATTTCGATATTTCCCAGAAAGTCCTTACAGAGTCTCAATTATTTCTTCTAGGCATTCTATCATCATTCATGTAGCTTCTATCAGATAAAATTCTGGCACTAATCTGAGAGAGTATATTATTCAGCAAATGAGCAAAAGCTATTTGATATATAATTGAAGTTTATCACTGCTATAATAATTGATTCATGATATGATTTTTATTATGAAAGCAACATTTACCTTCTTGTTATAGGTTAAAATTGTTGTATTAGGCTGTGATGAAAGAAAATCAACCAACCAACAACTAAAATGTTACTATAAAGTTCTATGTCATACACCAGGGCTAAAATTTTCTAAGGCTATAGCAGCTGACTTACTTTACCTATCTATGCCAAAAGCCACTTCAGAAGATTGCTGTGCTAATAGTTCTTTTAACTCTGCATATGCATTGGCTTCTACAAGAGAGGTAGTTTTGCATAATGTATAAGGCACAGTCTCTGTTTTGCCAGTTACACTAGTTATATGACTTTGTGTAAATTATTTACCCCATACATAAGGTACTTGTGAGAATTAAAAGACATAATCTTTGTAAAAGGCTTACTTCAATAACCAGACAAATATTAAGGAATTCATTTGTATAAGCTATCATTATCACCATAATCATCATCATCCTCAAAAATACCAAAAAAAACAACACTTTCCTACTTATCCTAACTTATACATCATAACATATTCTATCTCCACTGATTTCTAATTTATTATCATTTCTATAAAATCCATGATGTTAAGGACTTTGTCTAACCCACCACTATATCCTTTAAGACTAAAGATAAGATACACCTGTGCATACAAAGAGCTCCAAATATTTTTGTGGTTGAATGTTCTTTCCATTAGGACAGCCCAATGCACAGAGTAGGGGGTCAGGGTTCATTCTAACCAGAGAGCACTTTTCTTCTGTCACCATCCCACTCCTCTCTATTAAACCAAAGATATCTTCTCAGTAGTTGCTGTTCTTCTAGACTGATATTCAAAATAGGGGTTTATTTCTTCTCAATTATCATCATTCTCAGACTCAGAGGGGATAATGATGAAATATAACTATTACTGACTCAATATCTTTGCTTTACTTGGTAGGATAAGCTTAACAGACCAAAATATACTACTCGTCAAAGCATGTTGATTATACAAACTTATTTCTGATTATTTAATACCAACATATACTTACTCTCCAAAGCCTAAACATAGCACTATAAATTTTGCTTCTATTTTTTATTTTGAAATTAATTTTACTCTTAAAACAAGATAATATATTCCCGGGTTCCAAAAATAAAAACTTTATAGAAAGATATACCATGAGAAATCTCAATCTCATTCTTTCCCACCTGGTTACACCAAAAATTGGCCCTAACAGGTAGCAATTTTTATCAGTCTCCTGAATGACCTTCCAATGTTTCTTTAAACAAATAAAAGCAGACAAAAATAGGCACATAAAAGGTGCTTAACATCACTAACTATCAGGGAAATGCAAATCTAAACCACAATGAGATATCACCTCACACTTGCTATAGCTATTACATTGTTAGGTTATGTTATTATGGCTGTTATGGCTATTATTAAAGAGACAAGAAATAACAACTGTTGGTGAGGATTTGGAGAAAAGAGAATCCCTGTGCACTATTGGTAGGAACTTAAGTTGGTGCAGTTACTATGGAAAACAGCATAGAATTTCACAAAAATTAAAAACAGAACTACCAGATCATCTAGCAATTTCATTTCTGAGAATCAGAAAAAACCCCCAAAAACATTAAATTGAAAACATATATGCACCCCCATGTCCATTGCAGCATTATTTACAATAGCCAAAATATGGAAACTAAATGTTCCTCGGTGGATAAATGGATAAAGACAATATAATATATTTATATATATTTATACAATGGAATATTATTCAGCCATAACAAAAGAAGGAAATCTTGCCATTGATTGCAATAACATGAATGGACCTTGAGGGCATTATGCTAAACTAAGTCAATTAAGTCAGACAGAAAAGACAAATACTGTGTGATTTCACTTACCAACAACAACAAAAAAAAAAAAAGAAAGAAAAAAAACCAAATTCATAGATACAGAGTGATGATTACTATAGGCAGGAAGTTGGGGGTGGGTGAAATGGGTGCAAGTGATCAAAGCTACAAGAAAATCTGACTGTAAAAATCACAGGAAATCAAGGAAATACAAATTTAGACAATAAGGAGTTATCAGTTTGCATGCAACATATAAAATAAATTTCTTTAAAATACCAAGTATGGGTGAGCTGGTACTACAGGTTATGCCTAGAAATAGAAAAGCCAATTTTGTTAATTTGAGTTCATAGAATCTATGTCTCAATATACAAAGCATAGTAACTATTTTATCAGTTACCAAATGATTTCAAACTTAATGTGTATACTAGGCAGAAACTGAACATATGATTTAAATTTCACTTAAATCCCCACTTACTAAAGGTTCCTTTTGTAATATATCCAAATGTAGTTACCAGATTTTTTTCATTTTCTTCATAATGCAAGCCAGTATGTTTTTACTAGAAAATCAAAATGATTTTTATCACATGTCTCTAGGTCTGCCGAGTTACTATGATGACATAGAAAGAGAGAATAGAATTAGATCTAGTATAAACAACTTGGCTCTTTGTTAAGGAAAAACCAGAAGTGGGCTAATTTGTCAAATGATTGAAAGTACATGAAAAACAAAAACTAGGACTTGGAGATGCACATGAATGGATAGTTGAATGTGGCTACCAGAAATCCAGGGTACTGCCTGGTAATCCTCAACTCTCAAAAAAGTTAGGAGATAAATGTATTGACTTGGCCCTCCAGGAGGGAAGCACATGATTTCATCTGTCTTACCAAGGACCAGAAATGACGTTGGCTTTTTTTATGCAACTGGAGAAAACTTTGAGACTTGAAAGAAATGAAACAGCTCATTCAAGTAAAACTCAGAAAGCACCAAGGTACTGAAATCCTCTGCCACCTAAATGTCCCATGACTAACAGTAGAAACCCACCCCAAATACTAATGGTTCTATCGCTGTTGGAGAAATACGTGTTTGCTATTCTTAAGCTCACCTTGGAGTAGATGATGCTCTGGGCTAAAATTATCCTGTGGCCCTTAGTAACTCCAGTTGACGTCAGCACTGGGAAAAAGGCAGGAAATTGGCGGAAATAGTCCCTTCTCTCAAACCTGCTCTTTCAAATGCCGCAGGGGTATCCTGTTCTCATGCAGCGAGGGAAAGGAAAGTCATTTCAGAGTGAGGGTGCTGATGTGCTTTAGGAAGCTGCTAGAGCTCACATGACCCTCTCCGGCTTGGTAAGATACACCTGTGCATCTCAGCAGGCGAAAAGGCCTCAGCCAGGAGAAACCTGGGCTTCTGGCTCCCCATTTAAAATTGCTGGGCGCGTTTAGTAACTAAGGCCACGTGAGCCGAAGCTAACTTGCAAGGGTTTTGCTGATCTTTCTTCTGGTTCAAACCTGGAGCAATTTTCTTCCAAAAATTAGACCAAGAGGGAGTAAAATGCTCAAAGAAAAGAGGAAAGGTCCCATTTCTTTGTGGTCCAACCTGCAGTGGCCCTCACAAAGGATTCAAACAGACCACATACTCTGGCTAACACCGCTGCAGCTGGGAGCCACTGTGAACAGCTGAGCCACAGACTGGGAAAAGGTATCTGCAACACCTATTATTGACGAAGGATGATTGCTCAAAATTAGAGGAGGAATTCCTACAAGTCCATGAGGAAAAAGGCAAGTTAGTTTTAGAAAGGGGCAAAAGATGAACGGGTGCCTTTCGAGGAGAAGGAAAAGAGGCGTGCTTGACTCAGGGCTGCTGGGAAAGGCTGGCAGGACAGGGTACAGAGCCACGTGTCTGTGCCAATGCCACACAGCTGGAGGGTTGCTATGCCCAAGAGCAGGAGACCACATGGGAGATGCAGTGCCCTGAGGGTGAACACAGAGAGCTGGCCGAGGGTGCCCCTCATGATCCCCAACCCCCTCACTTGCCCAAGGCCACCAGGACAGCAACACTTTGAACACGATCTGTGTGATGATAAACTGAGGAAGTGCTGGTGCAGTTGTGGTTTGGCCTGGTTCCTTCCTGACTCAGATAATCTGACTCCTGTCAACGTTAGCGATTCTATTCCCCCAGTTCCCACACAATGTTCCAACACATTGCCGAAGTCCAAACACAGCAATGTAAAACTCTCGATAGGTCTGGAGCAGAAAGAACTGGATTGGAGACCTGGTCTATCAAGCCATCTCACCTTTGGATACATGTCCCAAACACCCAAACTGTATGGGGAAAAATATTAAAGTGAATGCAAAAAAAAAAAAAAAAAAAGCGTTCTTAAATCGCCAACACTCATTTTCCAGCGATAACACTTTATTTGAGGCATCAAGCAATATACTGAAAGAGGTGAGTCATGCGCAAGTAATGTCCTTATTTCCATAATTGTACATTTGATACTCTCTGCCCCCTTAAAGAGGGTGGGGAGTGAGCAAAGATGAGAAGCACACAGCTCTTATACAAAACCGTATCTATGTAAGTGCTTGAGAAAGTCCGCTTTTAATTTAGTTTTTCCTTCTTTAAAAGGCATGTCGGTTTTATTTCGGAAAACTAAAATAAGCTAGTTCTTCCACTGAGGATAAAGTTTCTCCCCAGAGTTGCTTATGAAATAATGCAGCTGCCTTTTTCTTTAAAGGGATTCTTGTCTTCTGGAATGCCTTTCACCAGAGGGTCCTCTCCAGAACGCTCTTCAATGTAGTTTTTTATTTCTTCCGAACATTTAGACACCTTAAAGGGGGAAGAGGGGGAAGAATGAATTAGGTCAGGATTGTTCAAACTGTATCACCACCTTTTAGTGAAATTAATATAATTGGGTATGACCAGCATTTACAGTGAGACCAAAAATATTAGAGTATAGCACAGAGCATATATAATATAATAAATGATACACTCTATCTAAAATATATCTCTAACTATGGGCTAGAATGTTAGAGAGTCACTGTATTAAATAAATTATCCTCAGCAATTTCTATCCATCGTGACTCACATGATTTCCTTCCTCTGCTAAAATGCAGTTAATGACGTGTCCACAATATTTTAGGAACTACACCAAAGTGTGCTTTCAATTTTCCATGCTAATGAACAGGTGTAGCAGCACACTCCCAAATGTTTTGGGGTACACCTGCCAACATTCTCATTTATGACGGGTGTGTGCCACATTCTGCAATTTCACAAAATGAGAGAAACACTGAACGTCTGACTCGGGAAAAGGCTGAAGTTGCCCAGTCACCCCATTCTGTCTCTGCTCCGAATTCCTTCCTGTTAGTTGCTTGAGAGCCATGGCCATAGTGAAAGACTTGTCTGAGACTTATTATGCTAACCTCAGATTCTTGTGTGTATGTAATCCTTTAAAAACTTTATCTGAAATGGAGAAAGGATTCAATAGTTTCCTTAAAAAGTCTATCCTTAAGAGACAGGTTGCAAGAGTGAGTTTTTAAAAAGTATTTAAAAGGAAAGGAAAAGAAAAGGATTCGTGTCTAAATGAAGGTCTCTATTACTAGTAAGAAATTAGAAGCAAAAATTATAGAACTCAAGCAAAATTCCAGAGGAGACCACCTAAGACTAGACAAAAATATTCCCACTAAATTTTTAATTACTAATCTTCAAACTGTCTTAATGGTGACCACTAAAACATGTTTGCATGTGTATCCCAAACTGTATATAATTATTTACTTAGAAATAAATGCAGATACTACTGTATCAATACATCATTCATAATTATAAAACATAATCTGGAAATTATTTAAAAATAGAGATGAAAAACTAACCAAAAATATAAATTTTAATATTTTCCTGCCATATCCCAAAGACTCCTTGCACACCAGTGTGGAGGCCACTGATCCAAAATTTAAAAGTAGGTGATGTAGTTATCTGGCTTAAAATGTGGCAAAAATAAAACCTTTTCAAGCACCATTCTCTCAGGTAGCATCTGCTCTCCATCCTTGCTGACACTGAATTCTCAAAAGTGAGATGCCAGTATCCATAACGTGGGGTCTGGGGTCCCAGGTAAATTTATGGATAAGATTTAAGTTCCCCCTAAATTGCATCTGTTCTTAAGGAGGCTTCTTCATCAGGTTTCCAAAGAGATCTGTACCTGCCAAAGTACTCCTCGGGTGCGTTTCTTTCCACGGTCAAGAGCAGGGGTCCTCAAACTTTTTAAACAGGGTGGCAGCCAGTTCACTGTCCCTCAGACCGTTGGAGGGCCAGACTATAGTTTTAAAAAACTATGAACAAATTCCTATGCACACTGCACATATCTTATTTTGAAGTAAAAAAACAAAACGGCAAAAACACCCGCATGTGGCCCGCGGGCCGTAGTTTGAGGACGCCTGGTCAAGAGGATATGTTTGAACCACAATTAGCTGGAGCCCGAGTCCAGCCTGTGAATTGATGCCCTTGGCCGGAGCCGAGCACACAGCTCAGACAGGAACAACTGATTGACAGAATAACCAACGGGCATCACAAGACTGTGTTCCAGTAACTGTCCTCTCATTAGCTCTGGGGCCCCACTGGAATTCAAGTTTGTGGGTTTTTTTTAAAATTCTTAAAAGTAAGAGGGTTGAATGATCCCTAAGAGCCACAGTGTTTGTCTAGCGCTAATACTCTGTAATTCAAAGTGCATTATAAAATATGTTTGACTATTATTGTTAGGATGTCAGTGCCTCTCCCTCGATCCCCTAAGGCTATCCTGGAAATTTCTCTCCCGCTGGCACACAATTGGAGTTTCTGAAGTTGGGAAGCTGACCTAGCAGGGTGTGTCCGAGACGTGGATGTTGGGGAACTGGCAGGGAGGACCTGCTAACGAATATTTCCCCAGTCAGCTGCACCGAGGCCCTGCCCAACTTCTAAGTTGAAGCTTTAAAATAACTGGAAGATATTTGTTTCTTTCCCCCCTATAACGTCTGCATAGGGGTACTAGATATTAAGCTGTTCCAGCTTTGCGACAATGCTTTACTTCAGTATATGCAACTCTGTTTAATATGTAACCTCTAAGTTTCATTGTGTGAAAACACTAAGGGGTCCACACATGCTCTACCACTGGGCTTTGCCATCCACCAAATGGGTCCCTTACATTTTCAAGAAACAAGCCTATTCATTGTGTCAGGCAACTGGTTTTTTTTCCCCCTTTCAACACAGCAGTATTTTTATAGCATCTCAGTATATGCGTAAGTATTTATAAGTAAACCGATACTACTGCCTTCGTTCATTACTTATAAACGGGGCATTACAAAGGGATGAGAGTCGCAAATACATATGGACATTGTAATGTTTTGCTTCCAAGCCCCAATGGGCTGCCCACTGAACACCTCTGGAAAGAGCCCTGTGAAATTCAAAGCTAGGTGATGCAAGACTTTAAATTGTGATTTTTAAAAAGCCTTTCAGATACCATTCTTCCCATGACGAAAAAGATCAAGGAAGTAAGCAGCCATCTGTCTTCTTCCTACAGCTTGAGTCTTTAAAACCAACTGTCTGACAGCAGGCAAACTTTCTTGTCTGCTTCCCCAGTCTAGGCGCCCCAGATGTTCTGACATTTTGGCTTTAAATTACTCATCAGATCCCCGCTCTCTCCTTCACCTCCTAGGATTTCCACATCAACTGGCAGGTCCCAGGCGCCACCAAAGCCCTACTTCCAGCTGCAAAAACAAAACAAAAAACAACAGCAAACACACACACACACACACACACACACACACACACACACACACACACACACAATACCACCACCACCACCTACTTGTTTTACTGCACCAAACCAGGAGAGGCTGACCCCCGGAGAAGGAAATAACCCGGGGCAGCCAGTTTACCTGTTGTCTCTGCAGCTTCACTTCTTTGCGAAGTTGCTCAACTTCCATCTTCAGCTTTTCCTTTTCTGGCAAATCTTCGATGTGCAGGGCCGGCATCTTCGCCCCAGAGCTGGGCCCAGGGGCAGCTCTGGAAGTGGAGCAGCTGGAAATGCTATAAACCAGGGCGCGTCCCAAAATAACTGCGCGCCCCCCCCCCCCCGCCCGCCCCGGCCCGCCCGCCCGCTGGACGGGACCGCCCCCCGCGCGGTGGTCCCCGCGTGGAGCGCGCAGCGGCCTCGCCCGGCCCCTCACGCCAGCCCTGCCCAGCGTCCCGAGAGCTTAAAACCCCTGATCGCACTCGCCAAAGCCCCAAAACCCAGGAGGCCTGCCCCAGGGAGCCCGGGGAGGGTTCAGCCCAAGGGCCCCGGGCCTGATTCCCGACCCCACCTCGCCCTCGGGGGACCGGCCTGGGCTGGGGCCCAAGGGGTGGGGTTGCGCGCTAACCCCTGGAGAAAAAACAAAAGTTTTACTTTTTGTTCCTTTTTTTTTTTTTTTCCCCTTCCTTTCTTGCCCTTTCCCAAGTCATATCCGGGCTTTGTTTGTGAAGCAAGAAAGGGGGACACTACCCTGCAGGAAATAACAGCTCTTCACTTCTCCAAGAGTTTCAAAAAGACGCAGCGCGCACGTTCCTTTTCCCAGTCGCATGCGCACATTTATTGGGGGAACCGTGGGCGCTGGAGAGCAGTCCCAGATGGACAATGGGACTGGGCTGTGATCTCAGAAACACCCTCCACCGCTGTTGCTGTCTCGCCACCCAGTGTATTAAGGAACTGGGGAGCACTGACACATTTGGGGATCAAAGGGGGACCAGGGTATGAATATTCGTTACAATTTGCAGGGGGCATTTTCTGACATTAAATAGTTATCTGCATCCTTGTTAGCAGAGTTTGTATTGGGGAGTGTTTGGTCATGACTGAAGGATAAGTGGATGATACCAGAGGAGAGAGCCAGCATCTTAATGTCCCCCCTGTTCTCCCCCAAAAGATTTCTTCCTCTCCGTCTGCCAGCGTGTGGGTGACACTTGACACCAAGGATTTTGAATTCCTGATTCACCAAGTGTTGGTTTCTCCACTTTCTGGAAAGCAGTGTTCCTCCAGCTGCCACTTTGTAAAGCCAGGAAAAGTGACGGATGTGAAAAATGTTTGCCTGCAATAAAAACTTTCCCTTGGACTATAAACTAAAACCTGGTTAGTGATGCTTTAAACATTAGAAGAAAAGTAAAGCATGAATGTGAGAAATCTTCCCAAGCAGTCAGATGTTTCCCTTTCTCTCCGGGGATTACCTACTGCTTACTGAGTCAAATTCAAGTTAAGAGTGGAGGCATTAACCGAATGATTTCAGGGTACTTGGACTTAGGCAGCCATAGTCACTCCTCATTTTGTAAGCAAAGATTTTTTTTGTTGTTGTTGTTGTTGTTTCTTTGTTGTTGTTTTTTGTCCAAAAAAACAATAATCTACTTGCTGAGTATTCCTGGATTCTAGTTTCAGCTCTGACACTGGCCATCACTGGAGAGGTTACTCCCACCCCCTCCCTGATTCTGGTTTTGTTAATGTGTAAAATATGTGATGGGGCAGGGGAGAGGTGAATTAGCTGAAGTATGTTCCCTTTCTAATTGTGTTTATGTCTCTACATGTGATAAATGTAGAAAATGTTAGGAGGTTCTTTTTTCTGTATTAGAAATAGCGCACAGTCCAGGATCTCCCTGACTCAAAGCAGTTAGGTCAGCTGATGGAGTGTTCCCTGTTGGTGAGCTGTGAGCCAAGACAAAAACTCATGTTTACAGAACTCATGCATTTTTTTTTTTTTTTGGATTCCCTATTGTTTAAATTTAAAAGGTTGGTTAAAAATAGCTTAAATAAGTTAGTGAAAGTAGCTAATGTGGCCTAAATTAAATAAGCAGCAGCATCCAAATGAAATAAATTGGTTAAGTAAATGAATGTCAGTATGTCTGTTCCAAATCATAAAAATAGAGTTATTTTGGTCTGGAAATTTCTTTCCAGTGAAATCATCTAGTTGCACTCGGTGAAAAATATTTATAAATCCATAATGGTTCTTTAACTTCTTCCACAGTGTTGTGAGACTTAAATTAGGGATAAATATATATATATATATATTAGTCTATTTTTAAAAGGTTTTATTCTTACCAAGTAATTCATATGCTAATATCATATTTAAGTAAATGGATTGAATTAAAATGAATTGGGACATGCTGAAGTCCCATGATCACACAGTCTTCTGAAAAATGTTTCGTTGTTTGGTTTTAAATGGTAAAATGATAGAAATGCTTCAACACACGTGCATGTGCGCGCGCACACACACACGCACACACACACACACACACAGTATGTAGTCCCTATTCTATCAGCAAAATTTTTTTTTTATAAACAAATGTAAAAGCCCTGTCAGTTGTATCCAAATGTGCTTTTAACATTTTATATATATTTAATGTGTTATCCCTAATCAAAGTTAGTGTGCAAAATAATATGTGTAGAAACCATTCTGCAGTGAAAATGACAGGTATAATCAGAAATAAACTTTTATTATCCCACCATCTGTTGACAAATGTTTTAAGGAAGCTGCCAGTCATAAAAAGCAGTCAGAGGGATGGATGTAAAGTGCAGCATAGGGAAAACAGTCAATAAAATTGTACTAATTATGTATGGTGTAGATGGGTACTAGACTTAGTGAGGTGATCACTTTGAAAGTTATATAAATATTATATGTTATATAAATGTCTAATCAGTATGTTATACCCCTGAAACTAATACAATATTGTATGTCAACTGTAATTTAAAATTTTAAAAATATCTTTGGTTCCATAAAATTTTTAAAAAAGAAATTTGCTTAATAAAAATAATATTAACCATGTGGTTATTTTTACTTTTAAATTATAAAAGAGCAAAGGCCATGAAATATTTACATTGGAATGCAAAAAAAGAAAAAAAATTCTTTGATTATTTTTCTGATGTATTAAGTATGTTGTTAAAAATTCATATACAGAAAATCATAAGAAAAATTTGAGGGCAGTTATATTAGAGTTGATTTTATATTAACTTGAATTAAAAAAAGATCAGGGTTCTTTTTTTTATCTTATGATCTTTGCAAGACATAGATTCTCTTTGCCTCTTGTTTTGTTAGGGTAAATAAATGTAGTTAGTGCCCAGATTATACTCCTCTAAAATTTATAAAGTAAGTGGTGATTGTTTAGGCTATTAAAATGATGGTTTCTTTAAGGAAAGTATTGAACATACATTTTGTGCATTCTTGGTTCATTTGACATTGGGTTCAATGTATCATAACTATCACATGGACATTTTCATGAACTGACCCATAAGACTCCTTTTCTAGATGGAGACACTGGGAAGTCTGATGCTCCAGTTACCTTAACAACTAATAATTTGTGGTATCAAAATTATTTCTTTCATCAATTACGTTCATACAAGACTTTAATTTTCATTGCATATAATTGGTCATTCTCATTACTCGGTTTATAGTTTCCCTCACAGGTTTTTAGGAGATTTGGAAGTTTGATATTAGCCTTGTTTTAAAATGTGGTTCACATCAATCAATCCCAATGAAAATAACAGTGATTTTTTTTTTCTTACTAAAACTTAAACTTACCTATGTATATAAAACACCCTGAAAAGGCTAGTATCTCAAATGATATAGAAAGTATGTCACTTTGCCCATTCTCACTAGTGATATCAGGTAGTTTTGTTGAACAAAATGCTAAGGCTATGCCTGGAGTATTTTTTGTTTTCCTTTAGTTTTACCTCATTCCATTTAACCTAGTGATCCGTGTCCCTGAAATAACAACTTCTGAGTGAAAAAAGAATCCTTTACTGCCACTTGTCGTTGTGTGGGCTGTGGGACAGCCATGATTTCATTTCCTTCTCCCTGAACCATCTTTCTCTATACTTCCTTCCTATGATTTTTATCTTACTAAAAATCCCTCTGACAATCTGTATTTTTAAGCAATAGGAATTTTACCCTACTGCCGATTTAAGTAGTAAGCCACTAAGGTTCTGAATTATCCTTAAATTAAACACTTAAGTCAATTAAATTTTAGAGACTTTATTAGTTGATATAACAGTTACACAGATGAACAGAATTTCCAGCTTGGGAAATTTACAATATGTATTGAAATTAAGACAGCCATACAAGCTATAAGGAGAGAAAGCACAGTAATGTAAAATGACCTAAGAGATACACAATACACATTGCTCTTGGAATAGGGTGAGGGACAGAGGAGATCATTTTTATTAAGCTTCAGAAGAGAAATAGGATTTCAAAAGGCTGAAATGAGATGGAGTGGAGGAACATTTCAGGTGGAGGGATTCGTAGGACTAAACTCTAGAAGACGGAAGATGGGGAGTCATGTCAGGGATTACTTAATGTTTAGGTGTGTTGACAACAGGAAGTTGATAGGGTTAATAATAATAGAGGACATTTATAAGGCTTTCTTCCATAAATTCATCTTTGCTCTAGCGATTTTAAATATTCGTACAATAATAGATCTCTTTCAGAAAAAATAAAAGCTAATTCTTATCTTTTTAAAAGTATAATTAGCATTTCTAATCTATTACAAAAATAGCACTGTAAATGTGAGAGCGCAACAAGGAAATACTCGCAGCAAAAATAGTTATCTAGTTATCTATTAATATTTGCCACTTGTTACAGAAGCAGAGGCATTAGTTAGCAGCGCAAAGGTAGTGAGGTCTGGCGTAGGCAGGAGGAAATTGACTAGCAGGAGGATGCGGATAGCTACTTTCTTATCGTCTTGCCTTTACCCTGCTACAGAGAAAAAGATGGGACTGGTGAGAGTTATCATGGGGATGCTATGCATGTAGTCCAGTTCCTTTCCCAGTAATAAACTAACACCCAGTGGGTCTTACTATCTGCCAGGCAACATGCTAAGGGCTATAGTCACCCTAGTATCACAGTTAATCCCCATGACAAAGGGGAGAGCACCATTTCTCTCTCTCCTTATTCTACAGTAGAAGAAACTGAGACTCAGACAGCTTATGTCATTTATCCCAAGTCAGAGAGCCAGAGCCCGAGCTGTCTGGCTTCTCATCATCCTCATTCTGGTGCTGGTTACACCGACGGTGCCCTGTGACCTTACACTGAACCCTCGATCCAGTTGGCATTCCAGGGGAAAGTCACATCATTGATGACAACTCGAACTGGTAAGAATGGAGGAAGAGGTTAATGTTAAAACCATCATTGCTCACTGAGGGGTGAAAGGTGGAGAGAAACAGAAAACAAAACATCAACAACCATCGTCACAGGACACATTCTGCCAAGATCAGTCTGATGAATCAAAAGAATAGACCTCCCAATTCAGTAAGCAAGAGAAAGGTTGAAAAAAAAATATAAGTCTAACCATGAAATTTCCAGATGGGATATTATGAGTGTTGAAAAGGAAGTGAAGAAACATAAAACAGTAACTAGATGCTGGCAACCAACGTAATACAGACTCATTCATAGAACACAGTAGTTACTGTTAAAGAAAGGGGTCAATCGATGTTCTTGTCACTTATGCGTTAGACCCTGTGCTAAACAAACATATTAAAACATAGACTTAACATTATCACATGCCAATTTTCAGTAAAGATTTATATTGATGAATTTTAAAATTCATTCATATGCTCAATGATACTATGACATACGATGAAAAATGAATGTTGTCATGAGAGCTCAAGATATTCCAGAGATTTTTAGTTTTGTTTCTTTAAGAAATCACACAGCCTCCCTTGATCTCCTTGTAGGGGTTCTTGTCATCTGGGACACCCTTCAGCAGTGGATCGTTGGCAGCATTTTGGAGGACGTACTCCCGCAAGTCTTCACAGCACTGGGAGACCTTAAAGGAAAGCAGAAAGAGATGACTCACTGGGTTTAATATACAATACTGCAGAATCCAAGAAAGTATTTAGGATACTAATTTCTGTGTGTTCTCTCTTTCTAATGTGATTCTGCTTTCTGTCCTCACTTATGTACTTTTTAGACGAGAAGAGGAAATAGCCGCTCCCTCCCCTGCCCTCCTGGGTATCTCCTGGCAGAGAATAAACAGCTGGCCACACTCCAGCTAAGCGTTCCCAGCAGACACAGAGATCAGAACACAGCTGGCAACACAAGTCAAGAATGTCACCAGAGGGAATATTAATGAAATATTTTTCCTCACTCCAAAAATGTGACCTGTAAAAGTGGGAGGGAGTGAATAATTGTTGAATTCCAGGCTTATCACCCCTGCTGGAATCTCAGAAGTATAAACAGATAATTTCTCTTTAATCCTGTCTATAGTGATTGATCACGACACTGTACCTGAAGGTGAACTCCAAAGGCTCGGGAACCTCTGGCTGATTTGTTCACATGTATCCCAGGCATGTAGAGCAGAACCTACATTTAGCTGGTGCTCAGTAAATAAGTATTCGCTGAACTGAATAAGTTGTTTCGTTTAGGAGCTTGCTCCTCATACATCTGCACCATTATGAAGAATCAGGCTTCATAACGGACTCAGCCAGAGCCTGCTAATGTACCACTCTAACATACGTTTTAGGGAGAGGCAATGTTTTATACATATGTAAATATAAGTGTGTGTGTGTGTGTGTGTGTGTGTGTGTGTGTGTACATTGATAGGCACATAGGGGAACAAGGTATTCATTTGTTTAACTTTCAACTTGCTTTGCTTTCACTTAATATATCATTCAAGACATGAACACAAAAAACTTGATTTTTGGCAGTCCATTAAGTGGTCATTCCACTTAGGCGAGCGTTACACAGGGAGTAAGCCGTGGAGTCAGAATCTGAACCAGAGATATAGTTCCAGAGCCCATAAGTTATGTAACCAATTTTGTTGTTGTTGTTTTTTAAATAAAATCTTTATGCCAAATTTGCACACAGATTCCAAGCAACATTAGTCATAAGATTACAACTCTGCAAACTCATTATTTACATAGCAGAACAAGTCATTTCTAACTGGGGCAAGGCATCCGTTAAGTGGCTCCTTCATAGAATGAAATGTGGAGTTTGTAAACACTTTTGAAATATACAGTCATTTAGGTTAACTTTGTTTTTTTCCCTCAAAAATTCAAAATTGAGATTTAAATTCACTTTTCTTTTCCTTTCCTCCTAACACCAGCTCATTGGCTGCAATCAGAAGTCAGGAACAGAGGTTTAAGTTGCTCTCCTAATGCAGGCGTTTGACAGTGTCTGGCTAGGATCCCTATGTGAACGTATGTGTTTGAAATTATTTCAGCGCAGCTTCTTATCAGCTTAATTCAGGGTTACAGGTATGTGGAAAGCATTCATAATGGATTCAAGCCACTCCAGGTTTGAATTTTGGCTCTGACCAACTTTGTATCTTAGTTCAGGTTTAGTTACTTCCTCTATGAAATAGCAAGAGCAACGCTAGCTGCATTATTAACTGCCTGGCATACTAAGATGCTCAGTTAAATGCTAGCTATTTTTAGCCATCACTCCAAAGATTATCTTTAGTCTGCCTATTGCACTGACTTATAATCATTGCAAATCTCTCAGCTTTAGGAACTGGATGCAGAGTTGGCTGACTGACCATACTGCAGCCTTAACAACAAAATAAGTTGAGGCATATTATGGACCAGTCTGGTTCATAGATATTAATAGCAATTCAAAAAATAATAATGGTAGAAAGTACCTGCCATGTGCTAGGCATTGCACTCAGAATGTTGTATGTATTATCCCACTTATTCCTCCCTATTGCCCTCTGCATTTGGTATTGTCACTATGCCCATTTTACAGGAGAAGAAACAGAGGCACAGGTAAGTTAGATAACTTAGGTGAGTGTTACACAGGGGGTAAGTCGTGGAGTCAGGATCTGAACCAGAGATATAGTTCCATAGCCCATCCACTTAGCCATACTGTAATGACACTATGTCATCCTCTGTCAGAGTGTCGGGTTCCGTGGTGTGTGTGTGTGTGTGTGTGTGTGTGTGTGTGTGTGTCTCAGATTAAATTAGTTTGATTCTAAGAGCAAGAAGATGTTAAAGAACAGAAAAAGGAACACAAAACCTGACAGATGGTGATGTATGCGCTGTTTACTACAAGTAAAAATTCCTAGGTGAACTTCCCACAAGTGAATAATAAACACGAAGACAGCCAAATTGCCTACAAAACCACAATCCTGAATATATAAATAATAAAAACCTTTTGGGTGTTTTAAGTAAAGAAGAAAAAATAACTCTCCTTTCCTCCAAAATTTTATTTTATATTCCTGAAATTATAAAGATAACGATTTGAACTTTTGGGTTATGCTCCAAGCTTCTCTACTGTCTATAGATTTCATTTTATCTTTCTAGCAAAATATGTTTTGCCTCTATGGGAAGGGCAACAGGGAAATGTGAGACACTTGTAAACATGAAAGAAGCCAAAATTCTTATTTTTATTGGGAGTAAGAATATTGAGCACAGTATAGAGATAATACACTCCTTTTTTCACTTTGACCTGATAAAATAAGTTTTTTAAAAAAAATATATAAAATGTACTTTTATCACTACACTTGTGAAGGAGCTTTTGTTTATACTAACTTTCCTAAAATGAACAAATCTAAAATACATATCTACATGTTCTAAACACCATGGAAACTTTTATGCCTTTGCCATTTATTCTCCTTTAATGGCAGAGAATTCTTGATAACCATTTCCAAGACTTGTCAGATGTTTTTGGGAGGAACCACGAGTTCTTGTGCTTGAACTAATTTATACTTCTAAAGAAGGAATAGAATGTACTCATTCCTTACTGGCTATGATAGTACTAGAAGAGATGACTTCTTGGTTAAGGGTATTTGAACAATATCAAAGCACTGCATCAAATAAAGAGAAGCTTCTCGATTTAGAAAAATAAAAACAAAAGGCCAATATGCATTACTTTATTTTATTGCTTAGCTAAAATATGGTCACTGTCTCATATTCTTCTCTTTTCTTTTTAACAACTCTAAAAATGTAAAAAGGTTTTTAACTTAGTAGTCATGTAAAAAACAGGCAACGTCTGGATTTGAATCATGGAAAATAGTTTACCAATTCTTTGATTTAGAACCTAAATCAAGAGGTAATTGTGATTATTCATTTTCTTAATCTCTGGTAAATTTTTACCTGCACAGTTTATTTTTAACTTCAGTGAACCTCTCCAGTGAATGGTGTGGGGCCAGAAAAATAATTCACCCCCCCTACCTTTCTAGGTTCTTGGCTCAGAAGCCCTTGTAATAAAAAAAGCAGATTAATCAGAAAAAAACCAAACAGAAGTTTAATAACATGTATACCTTTTGTATACATGGGGATACTCAGGAAAACTGAGTAATTCCCCAAAATGGCCCAAGACAGCTCCTTATGTACCATCTCCATCCGAAGATAAAAGATGGTGGGAGGGTGGGACTGAAGACCTTTTATCAGAAGTTCCCAGGCAAAGCACAGCAAACTAGGATAAGATTGTACAGTTTGAAGTCCTCACCTCCCTTAATAATATTTTCTAGAGATTTAGTCACCCTCCTCTTCCAAGTTCAGAGAGGAGACACCCTCACACATGGAGATTTCCCTTATAAATGTCAAAATCTCTTACCAAAGGGCAACTTCTGCTACGTTTTTCAGAGCTTCTCCTGTGTCTGCTGTTTCTTAACAATAATCAGACTAAAGTAATCCTTATGCCAAAGAGGCACATTTGGGGGTAGCAAATTCTGTACCCTTTCAGTGGTTTCTAATCTGGCCAAGCCTACGGTATCTCTAGCTTAAAATATAATTCAAAAGAAAACAATTTACCTTCATTCTTTCCAGAGCCGCTTCTCTGCGGAGCTGCGCAACTTCCTTCCTCAGTCTCTCCTTTTCTGCCATTTCTTCCATATTGACTGGAGGCAACCTCTTCCTGCTAAAAGGTAGAAAGTTAGTTCGTACACCTGAATTGTGGAACTTGCTTCAAGTCAATGTTAGCCAACCCTTCCCTCAGCTCTTAACTTGCTGAGTGAGCTCTCCCTTTCTTTGTGTGTTTGAGAATCGATTTCTCACGAATGCTCTCCAAACAATTCTAGCACTGAACACTAGTCTTGGGATTTTAAAGCTTCTTTATAATCTTCACTAATATGATTAAGCCAAGCACTAGACTCTAAACACCTGCTAGTAGGTTTGTGAGGGGAGGTCAGTGTAGTCAGTAGGTAATCTTAAATACCCAAAGCTCCTCCTTCTGTTCTTTGTGGGTTTTTTTTCTTTTTCCCCTCCACGGTGTCAAAATTTGGATTCCTACCCTCATCTCCAGCTCCAAAGCCCTCCACTATATGATTTATGCCATTTAAGTTTGTTTAAGGTCATTTTGAGGACTGCCCATTAATCCCTTAAATCACTAGAGTATTTAATCTGGTATTAACAGAGAACCATAAAAAAGTGTCATTACAAATTCTTTGTAAGTATGGAACCGAAATATGCACCAATACAATGAAAATAAAGCGAACACACAACTTGGTTACTGAAAAATAATGAGCATATTACTTCAAAGCGTTAGAATACTTGGAATTTGTACGTAACCGTCTCAAGGAATTGGACAGCAACGATGAGCAAACGTGGCAAGATACAGGGGGCCTAGTGAGTCTGATCTGTCAGTATCATCATAAAAGAATAGACTCTTTCTTCTGCACTCTCAGTCACCTCTTCTCCTTCATTAGCCATGGGCCATGGGAAAGATGGCACGTAGCTTGGTGGTACCTCTATGAAATTGCCTGGAAGGTATTTCATTAGAGCCAAGGGGCATCATGCTTATAATCTCCACTTTCTTTCTCTTTTGTCTCTGTGGCCCCATTTTCATTCAGACCGTGCTGTCTTTCCTGTCACTTACTGATAGGTGGCTTTATAAGTGCTCTTAAAGGATAGCGCAAGGACATGATGTGGCTCCTTTAATACCATGCCTAGTAGATACTCTTGGTGCCCCACCCAGATTCTCCTTTCCAGAGTGGGCATTCATCATCTTTCCAACAGCTGTGGGTTTTGACTGCCAAGGGAAAACCTTCTGCATTGGTTTGTCCTGGGCTTATGGGAACCACTTCAACAGGTGATGCCTGGGATACTACCGGCCCTTGTAGGTGACCTGTCGTAAATGGCTGGCTGAAGTGAGTTTCTAATAGCCCAGGCCTCCTGACTCTGGGCTGAAGAATCTTGGTGTAACTGAGACCCATGGGTTCAGGATGATGCTAGACTTCTGAAACCCCACATCTGCCTAACTGTTACTGTTTCATCCCGCTCTCCTCCTTCCTTCAGATGTTTCTCCTGAGAGCTCACCCTCCATGAATCACTTGGACAAGGGTCTGTCTTGGCTCTGCTTCTAAGAAATCTAAGACACTGTGGATAATAAGGTAAGAGGGCCAGCAATCTGATCTAGCCCCACGTAGGACTTCCATGCAGAGGTAGCCCAACCTTTACAAGAGCACACATATCCTTCGTAACTTTTATGTCCTTACTACTGCCTATTGTTCTGTAAATTTAAAGAGTGAGGATCAAAACTCTCACCTTTCTCAAGGACACCCAGACCCACAGATAAAAGTAGTATAGACTGTCTATAAGGAGAGTCCAAATGCCCAGAATTGTATTAAGTTCAAGGGTTGAAAGAATTCAGATATAACATCCTCTAATTTAATCTGTATCCAAATTTCCAGATGAGTCAAAGGTTGTCTGGAGAATTAAAATATCCAAAACCATTCAATGGGCGGCAACAGAGCTGGCGCTATTACTTAGGTATTTGTATTCTGGCCTGGAGTGTTTTCTACTCCAGCACACTTCTCTCAGTTTCCCTTTTTCAACTAGCATAAAAGAGACTTGTCCTTTTATACCCCACAATTACATAGAACAACAAGCAGAGTTTACTACTCACCCTTTCCCATTCCTACCCTGCTGCCGGGGCTGCTTATATTCTATGCTTTCA
Source organism: Eptesicus fuscus (assembly GCF_027574615.1). Taxonomy (NCBI): domain Eukaryota; kingdom Metazoa; phylum Chordata; class Mammalia; order Chiroptera; family Vespertilionidae; genus Eptesicus; species Eptesicus fuscus. The sequence continues at coordinate 26,758,983 of NC_072486.1, forward strand.
GGTTGGGCTACCTCTGCATGGAAGTCCTAAGTGGGGCTAGATCAGATTGCTGGCCCTCTTACCAAGCATCCTAACCTCATCTTTATTAGAATATAAGAAGACTGAAAACATATAGATCAACAAGCTAAGGTAGTAGCTAAACTAACCCAGGGGAGAAACATACCCCCATTAAATAGAAGGTATTTGCCTTTTACATCTTCCTCCATCCTACCTTTAGAAGAGCTAAGTACAAATAGAAGAGGAGGGGAAGGACATATCTCAGTCCTACCTTATCCTTGAAACAGTGGTTCTCAATGGGGGCAATATTGCCCCCTAGAGGGACTTTTGAAAATATATTAGGTAGTTTATGGTTTGCACTGGTTTTTGTGGATGTGGGTGAGGGGATGTTGGTAGCCTAAGTGTCTCACCAGCATCTTTAAGAGTTTCTCGCTAACTTATTTTACAACTAAAACAGGCTAGTATGAAGTTCAAAGACTACCTGCTTTCTTTTTTATACTTTATAGATTAGCACATTTTGAAGAAAACTGGACAAATATTTAATTTATAAGGGCAATATTATGGGGAAATTATTAAAATTAGTTTTTGAAATCTTTTGTTTTATACAGAGATCAATCATAGATTCTTTGAAATAGAAATGTTGCCAGTATACTTTAAGTATTTTGAGTTATAAACATTCACTTAGACACATTTTTTTCAGATATAAGTCCAATGTGTCATGTACAGTAAACTTATAATCATGTGGGTTTAAATTTCCTTATTTCTTATATCTTAAAGTACTATTATGTGCTAGACACTATTCGATATAGATGCTTAAGGGTAAAGCAGAGGAAAAACTTAAAGAAGTTTGTCCCCAAACAAATTACATTCTAATGAGGAAAACAAAACAACGAACAAGATAAAAGAATAAAACCTACCTTGTATCAGATTGTGCTAGGGGCTAAGAAGAAAAATAAAATGGTGTACTCAACTCTCTTCCAATGCAGACCTTTCAGTTCAACTCTATTTCCCCTCTCCCCACTAATAGTCAATAAGAGAAAAAAATAGTGAGAGTCCTAGGATATGTATGCCCTTTCAAACTGCAGCTACTGCCTCTTCCAAAAGGCAGGTTGACCCTCTCATGTGATTTAAGATATAAAGCTTTTCCACATAAAGCTATAACAAATGAACGTTTGGAGGGCTTAGGCCACGTTAGTAAGTAATGTATAACTAACACGAGATTTGGGGTAGAGTATAAAAAATGACAGTATTTTTACAAGAAAGGGTGGCTTTATACTTGGAAAGGTCAAGGTCCATTTCTTTTTGCTAAATATAACCCTGAAAATAAAGACTTTAGTCTTTAACTCTCTCAATCCTCTAATCTGATTATCAACTTTGGCAGATGTCTCTCTTAGAGCTTTATAGCAACATATTTAAATTGTAGCTACCTATTTGTTCTCAATGATAAATGTTACGTTTGAGTGAGAAAGATTTCTGAGGTAGAGCTGTCCAGGAACTGAACTAGGGTTATGAGAATATGTTGTATATAATAAACTTGACTTTGGTCCCCACTAATGTAGACAAAAAAGATGTGTGCAGAGTGAGACCAGGGAATCCTGATTCAGATGGGCTGTGCTAGATGCATAGCTTTGGCCAAGTCCCATATCAATCTAGAACTTCAGCTTCCTTATTAGGAGAGTGGGGAGACTAAAGATCTTCCTTAAGTGGTTATTCCATGGGATTTAATGAACTAACAAATACAAAATAGAGTGCAAACTCTCAATAAACATTATATCCGTCATTATAGTTACTGCTATAGAGGTCCCCCATGGTATACAGGAATTAGAGGAATGTTTCTCTTCCTTCCCCCATTCTTGTCATGCCAATCTCCTGTGGACTGGTCACCCAGGCTAGAATTCTGGGTAAGAGGTGAGGTTGCACTGTGCAGGAAAGGTCTGGGATTAAATAGTCCAAAATTTATCCCAACCTTCTGGGTGTCCTAAGTAGTTAAATATACAATAATCTGGGCAAGAGAAAAGATCGCCAGCATCCTAAGTAAGCATGGCATTTGAGGAAGCATACACCCAGCAAGAAGAGAAAGGGGTTTCAGAGATTCTTCCTTCCTATAGAAGACAATGCCTTGCTAGAACCACAGCTCCTAAAAGAACCAACCAAAGCAACTAGCTGATGAAGGAATGAGTGGGTCCCATAAGTATTGAAGATGGAATGCTAGATATGCTTGTGTGGATTGGCTTTTATTTTGAATTGAGCTCTTGCTTAACTTTATTTATTTCCTCCTCTGTGGTCCCAGAGGACCTGATACATATCTTTAATGGTGTGCTAAGAACACTGTGTTATATGATGTTCATCAGTCTACCCTATGATGTTTTGAGATTCCTAATGTATTTATTCACCCCAAATACCTAGCACAAAGTTTGACATTTTTAAAATATTTAATTTGCTTCTTTTTTTAAATAGGTGAATGAAAGGATGACCATGGTAGGAGACACATTATACACTCCAGGATCTTGTTCTTTCTGGAGAGAATGAGCCTAATAAAATTAAGCACAGGGAATGTCTCCTCGTTTCATACGGCACCAATTTATATAATAACACTCACAAATGTGGTCTGAGTCAGACAGAGGGCATACTGGATAAACATTTCCTACGCAGCCCAACTTGCTAAAAAATGCCTCATTGGTGAAGCAGTTGCCTAAACTTTAACAAAATCCTCATGACCCCTAATCTCTTAGAAGAGATTAACTGGATTTCTTAGCAGATGTGTAAACTCCTCGCTGGTGCCAGCTGGACTCACTTCAGACTTTACTTTGACAGGGCTTAAACTAACAGGCAGCAAGAACTTTTTTAAAAGCGTAACCAGTGCAACTCCTTAAGCAACTGTTTTTTATAATATGGATCCCCAAATCACTGGGCTCAATGAATTCTCTTCATTCACTCATGGGCTAGACATGCCAACCTCTCTCTAAGGTGTCTGACGGAGAGGAAGACCATCTGCCTCAATCCTTTCCTTGAATTCATTGTTCCCTTCCAAGTCAGTGGGGTTCGCAGAGGATAGAACATTAAGCCAAAGGCTTGGGAATTCTAGGAGTAAATGTGTTCCAAATCAACTTTATATCCATTTGTTGTGGGGCCTGAGAGGAGTTGGGGAGAAAGAACAGAGGCAGGGATCTGAAAGGTGCTCCTGAACTCACTGTAGTGTTTGTCTGTTTTAATTCTGTTTTTTTGTTTGTTTGTTTGCTTTTCTACTCTAACGTCTTGGTAGAGGAGAGCCCAGGCCTGGGGATGTTAAAAAGAATATAGGTCTGAGTTTCAAGAATTTGGGTTCTAGTCTCAGCTTGCCAACAACTCAGGTAAGTAAACACCATCAGCCATTTCATCTTGCTAGGTCTCAATTTTGTAACTCTGTAAAATGGAAATACCGGAACAGATCTTATTTATAGTTCCGTTCGGCATTCTAACTGTAAGAACTCCAGGCCTTATTTTGCAGAACTCCAAACTATTTTGAGCCTCTGTGTTTAGGGGCAGTCACCCATGCTGTCACTTGGTATTGCAGTGACAAATCAATCTGGGTGACTGTTCTTCCCAGTTCCCTCCAGCTTTGCATTTCCTGTTGACTTTGGGTAAAGGAATTGCTTTCCTCAACTATGTCGTAACCTTTGGCTTAGACCCTGGTTTAAGGGGATAGAAGTACAATGACATCCCTGTGGAGGCTGATTGTGGTGGTCACATGGATAAATTCAGTAATTTAAAGTAGTTCCAGGAAGTTTAGATTCTCCTTTACATGGGGAGATTTTTTTATTTTTATTTTTTCGTGGACGTGAAAGTACTCAAGGGATTCACAATAAGAGGACCAATTTCCTTTCTGATAGCCTGGCTTGATGATCTCAAATTTCTAACGACCCTGCTTGTTCAATGCTCTTTCTTCCCTGTTCTTACTCTGTACTCACAGAGGTATTAAAGATGCACCCTATTTGGCATAGAACAAGGGAAGGAAACTTAACATTTCTGGAATATCTCTGGACATAGGTTTCAGCCTGTGTCTACAGACTCTGCACCACAGAGGGTGGTGAAAAGCCTGGATTTGGCCTTTTCCTGTCCCTTCCTCTCCCCCTTCCCCTCCTCCATGTGTTTACACAGCAGGCCTGAGTAGACTGAGTACTCTGCTCTGGCCAAGAGAACCCTGGAACTCATTTCTCCAGAAGAGACCATCACGGAGTGAGGTCTGATTGTGTGACTCCTTCTAGACAGAGAGGTCTCTGACCTCAGCCGAAGAGAAGAGCGGATATGAGCCAAGTCACAGATTTCAGTCCTACAAGAACGGTTCCTATGGCTCTGTTCCCTGAATGTGGTTGGTGCCAAGGCACAATAGGAACTGGGCCATGAGAGGATCGGGGTGGATTATGCACCTGTGTGTGAGGATCTCAAGCACAGCTCTTGGAGCACCTAGGCACTTTCCCTTTAATCCTCAAAACACACTTCTAAGGCCCAGTTATTCTATTCATTTTACAAATAAGGAAACTGAGCCTTAGAGAGTTTATATAACTGGTCCAAAGGAGCAGGGGATAAAATCCAGGTCTTCTTTGACACATCATGCAATTTCCCAAAATAATCTGTCCTAATTCAAAAGATTCCTCTTTTGTATGAAGCAAAAAATGATCGCAAAATGCCAGCGGCGGAGAACAAACAACAGAAGGGACAATAGTCAATGCTGAATGACAAGTCTGACTCCGAATCAGTCCAATTAATTGTAGTCCATTTGGAAGATACATTTAATCATATTCAGAAGAATGGAAATAGGTAAGTCTGAAGTGGAATTAATTTTTCTCCTGAACATGATCCCGACTAAATGTCTGGTAAAAATTCCCCCCCAACCCCACCCCCCCTTAGTAATATTTGGGAGGTACTGGGAGGGTCTAATCTGATTCTCTTATGAATGTGTCTTTCTAAAACCAGCTGGCTCTCTCATTCATTGGTGTGCTAAGAGCCAGCTTACACTGGCTCTGGCAAAATGAGGGTTGAAATTGATCATAGTGGGGGCATTTGCCACATGGAAATCAGTAAACTGTGCAAACCAGCTCCATCCTTCTTCCTGGAAAGCTGGTTGTTAAACATCTATCCTTGTATTTCTGTCATTCTTAACCATACATATCTGGTAATCTGACAGCATAAAGGACAGTGAGTATTTCCAGCCAGCCTGGTTTTCCTAGGAATACGATTCTCTGCCATGATGTCAGGATAACTGAAAACTAGCACAAGAGGCTATGATGTGTAAAGTAGCCCAGACTATTAACTACTGTGAGCATAGGGATTCTCAGAAATTTGGAAGAGAAATACTGTAAATTTGCTTCCATATCCTCAAGAGAATATGGAGAAGCCAGGAATTGAGAATATTAAATGGAACAAGAAGAAAAGGAGGAGGAAGGGAAGTCACATTCATCATGAGAACTCATTAAAATAGCCTCCAAAATATCTTTAATATTTCATGAAAAATACCAGAGTAGATGATTTGTTTTGTATAAATAAAAAGTTAGACTCCCCCAGTCTGGTGGCTCAGTTGGTTGCAACATAGTCCCCTACACCAAAAAGGTTGCAGGCCGATCCCTGTGCAGGGTGTGTATAGGAGGCAACCGATTCGTGTTTCATGTTTGTTCTCTCTCTCTCTCTCTCTCTCTCTCTCTCTCTCTCTCTCTCCAATATCCTTGGGTGGGGATTAAGAAAAGAAAGTTAGACTCAGGCTAATATGACAAAGGAATAATGAACTTTAACACATGCACTGACATTGTGTGGGAAGGGGCTGATCGGTCCTGCTCAAAAAAACATAGCTACAACTCTTAGACACATGCTTGGTGGGGGTGTAAAATGGTATTGTCATTTTTGGAAAAACGATTTGGCAGTTTCTAATATTTCTAAGTACTTTACCGAAGAGTAATACAAGTTGTACGTGCACACAAAGCAGCTTTACTCATAATAATCTCAAACTAGGAACAACACACATGTCCCGTAACAGGATATCTGTGGAACAATCACAAACTGGAAGGCTCATCAGCATTTAAAAGGAACCAAACTATACAGCAAATGTGTCTCCAAAAAAAAAAAAAAAAGCAGTGAAGCAAATGAAGTACAAAAGAGTACTTGCTTTATGATTTTATTTGCATGAGATTCAAGAACAGGCAATACCAATCTACGGTGATCAGAACAGTAGTTGCCTCTGGCCTGAGGATGGGAGGATTATCTGGAAAACGGTATGACTGAGTTTTCTGGGGTGCTGGAAATGTTCTAATTCTTGATTAGAGTGGTGATTACAAAGGTATACATAGTTATGAAACATTCTTGAAACGACACTTAACATATATTAGGAGCCTTTTATTACATGTAATGTGGTCCTCGATTGAAATGTGTGTGTACGTATACACGTAGAGATGTAAATAAACACACATCTACTTAACTTTCTAGTCTAACTAAAGGGTATGTTATAATGAGCCTCAGCCCCATGAATTTCACACTTTCTCTCTGCCTTTGAAATACGTGGACTTATGCTTTCAAAGGATAGGTCCACTCTTCAGGGCGATGCTACCAGCCGGAACCCTTATGCAATTGCTTCCCTCCGCTTTGTCCATTTCCCATCACTGACACAGAATGCCCCGTTTGGTCATTCCTGCGCACGCAAGAGAAAGTTGTGGAGACAGGTTCAACTTGGGAGGGGAATTCCTCTCCCAGCGCACACTTTCCAGCGCCAGGATCACGGCCCCGAGGGCGTGAATCAGCTCCCCGCCGGGCTCCCCACAGGCACGCCCCGCCCCGTCCGGGGTCGGGAGGACACTCACCCCTACTTAAAGCCCACACCCACCGCCCGGCTCACAGGCCTCGGAGCCGCACGCACCCTGCGCACCCTTCTCCTGCCGGGCATTCTGGGGACCCCTCCTGCCGCGGGATCCACGGACCTGGACACCATGGACCCTCTTGGGACCCTCGGGCTGTTGCTTCTGCCCCTGCTCCTGCTCGGAACAGCTGCTCAGGATCCCCTAGGTACCGCCCCATCCAGGGACCCCCTCATCCCTCTGGCTTCCTCCGGGGCCCAGCTGCCGTGGCAAGGGTGCCCCCCACCGGCTCGCTCCCCTACGTTGCCCAGGTCCCACAGCCGCCCCAGTGTGCACTTTCTCTCTCCCTAGAGGCCCCTCTGCGCTGCCGCCGGGGAAACCTCTCCTCCTGGGGGCAGGGGGGGGGGGCGGGAAGTGGCTGATCTCCTTCCCTCTCCCGGACCCTCTCGGGGTCCCTCCCGTAGGAAACAACGCGGAGATCTGCCTCCTGCCCCCGGACGTGGGGCCCTGCCGCGCCCGGGTCCCCAGTTTTTACTACAGCAGGTACACCCAGAGCTGCCGCCCGTTCATGTACGGCGGCTGCGAGGGCAACGCCAACAACTTCGAAACCCGGGAGGCCTGCGAGGAAGCTTGCTGGAGGATAGCGAGTAAGTGGCGGCTGCACGGCCAGCAGGAGCGGCTCGCTCCAGGTCCCATCGTCTGCGGGGGAGCCTGAGCGCCCTCCAAGGCCGAGCCGAGGGCTCCCCGGTTGGAGGTCATCACAAGTTGGCGACGCGCTTTCCTGCCTCCTCATTGGCATGTATCATCAGCGGGTGCCCGCACAGACTCGGGGCCAGAGGCCCCCTCAGGGCAGTCTCCTGCAAGGGTGCAGGGTGTTAGGTGCAACCTACGTGCCTTTCTGCATTGATCATTATTAGTGCTGCACCTATGGTTTTTACGCCTCCTTGGGAACACCATTTCCTCCTGTCAATTACCCATCGATCTGAAACACTTTTAGCGGATTTTATTACTGGGCTGTGATTTAGCTAATGGTCACCTTGCTGTTGCCTCCTCCTAACCAAACATGTCTGTGGGAGCATCAAGGATAGATGAGTGGAGGTTCGAGGTACTGTTTCCTATTTTGATGATGTTTGTTGTTCCTGTGAAGGCCTGTGAACAACAGGGCGTGGGGCTCTGCCATTCAATGAACCGAGCCAGGGGAAATGCATATTCCCGCGGATAAGTTATTTAACTTCAGATGTTCTCTGAGCGAACAGTCTTTGCGACTGAATTTGAAAGGTCACAGCTCAGTCCGGTCTGGAGACACTGCTAAAAAAACAGAAAAACTAAAATAACTGTGTTAATGGATAGCCTTTGGGGGGATTTACTATCCCAGCACTAAATAGGATGTCATTCCCCCACCCAGTTGTTTCTGAAAATAGAGTAAAATGTGGAAAGTAATACTAAGAAGGCTAATTTTTGAACTGCTTTGTGTCCTCCTTTTCCTAGAAGTTCCCAAAATCTGCCGTTTGGAAGTCAGTGAGGGGCACTGTGGGGAGTCCCGAGGAGACTATTTCTTCAATCTAAGCTCCATGGCATGTGAAAAATTCATGTCTGGTGGGTGTCACCGAAGTGGGAACCAGTTCCCGGATGAAGCTACTTGCAGGGACTTCTGTGTACCAAGGAAACGTAAATAATATTTTTAATGGTGTTTCTATTTCATTTCTTTATTAAGACTTCAGGGTGAAAAAAAATCACTTCAATGTGAAATTCACATGGTTTGCGTTGTTGCAATTTCATATATGATACGATATCAGTCTTCACACTATCGCCCTCTGAGGGAGTATTATTGTTGCCATTTTACCTATAAGAGTACAAGCTGGGAGAAGTTAATAACTTGCCACATTCTCAGGCCTGTAAAGCTACAAAGCCGTGATTCCAGTTTTTGCTTCCTCCTCTGTACTGTTTCTTTAAAACGATTTATCATCTATTTGACTTACACATAAAATTACAGTTAAGTATTCATTAAGGCATGCCATGACCTCAGGTTTGCACGGACTCAATTGTATGCACAAAATAGTAGAATGTATATAGACTTAAGATGGTGAAACTTGAAAATTTCTTTCTAAAGTTTTTGGTTAAATTTCTGTATCCTTTAGTAATTGCAAATTGTGGAGCATACAGAGATCTCTATCCCTCTTTTCTCTCCTCCCCGTTTCTTATCTACCGTCCCCTACGCCCACACACAGTCCCTTAAATAATGGGTTGCTCTGGCAGCATTTAATATTTGTAGAGAGAGACAATACAGGTATTTCCGTAGGCACAACAGAGATACATACACGTTGATAAATAAATTCAACCACGGAAAATTTGCGTTGGCAGAGACTTTGATAAATCTCTATAGCTATAATACTGTGTTGAATATGCACACCTGAATTAATGAGGAGATGGTTGTTGCTGATGTTTTCTTAAATTGTTTGTGTAAATGTAAATGTTCTAGTGGCTACCTGGGAATTAGATACATGTATTCATGATTAATAATGGAAGGAGAACTGATAAACACATTGAAAATAACACTACCAGCACAAGAAAGTTTACAAAGCATGCCATGTATTATCATTTGAAATGCATCCCATTTTTACCTGATCATATCTGCTTTTTGGGGTTTCATTTCTTTACACAATCAAATGATATAAGGACATAGCTTCAGAAGAAATTCTGTTCAGTTTATCAAAATATAGAATTAGCCAAATACGCCATGGAACACTTCCTTGAACGTTAGAGGCACACTTTTTAAATGGTTTAAAATGGCATTTTGGATTCAGCATGAAGCTCCCATGGGATTATATTTTCTCCAGTGACTTTAGTAACCACCACAGCTTATTCATTCTGCTATCACTGTATTCCTAATTTTATTGTCTTTTGCATCAAGGTCCGTCATATTGCTACAGCCCAAGAGATGAGGGACTATGCTCTGCTAATGTGACTCGCTATCATTTTAACCCAAGACACAATGCCTGCCAGGCCTTCACTTACACTGGCTGCGGAGGGAATGACAACAATTTTGTTAGCATGAAGGACTGCAAACGTGTTTGCATGAAAGGTAGTGAATTTTTCTTATTCACTTTTTAAACCAACTTTATAAATAACTCATAAGCAAAATTATATTTTATGTATTTATTTTACTAATAGCATATTGCCATTTCCAGACTACTTCTACATAAACGGTACTTTAGTACTACTTCTACATTTTCATTTTGTGAAAATGCTTATTCTGGCTAGCTAAGAATGTGTTTTAAAGTTCTAATGCTATTAACTGAGTGGACAGTACTACTGACTTTGTAATCATTAAAAATAAGATGAGGTCGGTTTATAAACACATTGGAAATGGTGGTTTATAGTGATCCTACAGACTGATGTGATGTTGATTTTTATTTTGTTGGCTTTAGCCTTGAGGAAGAAAATAGGTAAGAAGATACCAAGGTTTTTCTTTCCTGATAGAAGACTGAAACTTCAGAAGAAGTATTAACTGTTGTTGTTTTTTTAATGTCATCTTATGAATGCAATTATCGCCTTATATCTGAAGAATAATATGCTAACACGAGTAAATGAATAATTAGTGATTATTTACCAGTTTTTATTGATCCAAGTTATTTTTAAAAACTTTGTCCACTTTTATACATAACTAGCTGCTACTCAAATGTGAAACTGTTATTTTTTTTATTTACCGTATAACTATTTTTTATGAGGTTGAAGCCTTGCTCTGCCTGAAAGAGATATAAGTATAAAATAAGAAAGCAAATATGACTCACCCAGTTTTGGCGGTTGCTTTCTTGAAATTAGTCGAAGATTGGGACTGAAAAACAAAGACAGCATAATCATGTTCTTTTAATACATATGAACATAAAAAGGACCGATAAATACATTTTCTTTTACATTTAAAAGTTGGATTATATTTTAGGTCCCAGGCGACAAACATGCATATTTACCTATAGCTTAAAAAATATTACAAGTGCTATTATTTAGACACTGCTAACTTACTTCAATTTCTGTTGTGTCATTTAAGAAATAATAAAATAAAATTTTGACTGAATGAAAGAGCTTGTAAATTTATTAAAATCAGAAATGTTCTCAAGGGAAAAAGTTCTCTCTTTGTCTCCTGTTATCTATCTATGTATCCATCTATCCATCCCTCCCCACTTGCATGTTTGTGTTTGTGTATACATATAGATAGATCGCTTTTAATAGTTTTCCAGTTATTACATTATTTCCTAAGACTTAATGGATTGGAGGCCACTGAAGTTAAAATTGTTTGACTGTTCAAAGCGTTTATTTACATTACACCTGAGACTATGCATGAATTTAATAATTAAGATTCCCACTAATAAATTATTCTTGATAAATCTGATCATTCCAGCTAAAATAGTTTTCTCTTTCTCAATAATAAAGATATATTATTTTAGTTCCCACATTTTCTTGGCAAGATTAATATGTTTAAAAGTATGCACTTGATGTAGCAAAATTAGAAATGCATTTTCCCTTTGTTTAAGCAATTCCTCTTTTAAAAATCAATTCCAGCCTTGGCCAGTGTTCTCAGTGGTTAGAGCGTTGGCCTTTGCACTGAAGGGTCACAGATTAGATCCCGGTCAAGGGCACAACGTATCTGGGTTGCAGGTTGATCCCTGGCCCTAGTCAGGGCCCTTGCAGGAGGCAACCAATCAATGTGTCTGTCTCACATCCATATTTCTCTCTTCCTTTCTCTCTCTCTCATACTCCTCCCTTTCACTCTCTCTAAAAAACAAATCAATGGAAAAAATATCCTCAAGTAAGGATTAACAACAATACAATCTATCCCAAAGGTATTGTGACAAATATATAAAATGATATCTGCCTGAGGACATTCATTAATGTATTTTGGGGGATAACTGAAAACTGGAAACAAATCAGATGCTTATAAAAAGGGGATTGATTGAAGAAATTATGGATGAGAAATGAGCAAAATATCTAATATAGATATCATTTGATCCTCAGAATACATTAAGAAAAACAGGGTTTAGGACAATATGTATACACACACACAAATCACAGAAGATATAAAGATAATAAAAGTGGTTGCCTCTAGGGGAGGGAGGAAAAAGATTTAGTTATGGAGATAAAATGTATGTGAATAGCCCTGGCTGGTTTGGCTCAATGGATTGAGCATTGCCCCATAGACTGAAGGGTCCCAGGCTAGATTCCAGTCAAGGACACGCACCTTGGGAGGCAGATTCACCGATGGCCCTGATCCAGATGCACAGTCGAATGTGGATGAGGAGGGAATGGCTTCATCCATCTCACAGATGTCTTCCTCTTTCTTTGGCTCTGGGCCCACGGCGCCGAGGTCTTCCACTTTCATGGTCTCGGAGACTATCTCACAGACGTCTTCCTCCTTCTTTGTCTCTGTCTCCATCGCGCAGAGGTCTTCCACTATCATGGTCTCGGGGCCCATGGCGCCGAGGTCTTCCACCTTCATGGTCTCTGTCTCCACCGCGCAGAGGTCTTCCACCTTCATGGTCTCTGTCTCCACCTCGCAGAGGTCTTCCACCTTCATGGTCTCTGTCTCCACCTCGCAGAGGTCTTCCACCTTCATGGTCTCGGAGACTATCTCGCAGGTGTCTTCCTCCTTCTTTGTCTCTGTCTCCAGCTCACAGAGGTCTTCCACCTTCATGATCTCCATCTCTTTCTTTGGATCCATGTCCATCTCACAGATGTTTCTCCCTTCCACTCTATAAAAATCAATGGAGAAATATCCTTGGGTGAGGATTAACAACAAGAACAAAATGTATGCGAACGTACATAGCTATATAGTTTTGATCATAGACCATGTGAATACTTTACATAATTAAAAACCAAAATTAAAAGAATAAAAGGCATTCCCTCTAAAATTGGAAACAAACCAGTTATTGAACCCAAATGAACACCAAACAGTGGGATAATGACACAAAGGATACATAATTCTTTTCAGTGACTTTTCAAACCAGTATCTTGATTATACATCTTTTGGGGAATACATTCTTAAGGTTCAAGTAAATTCGGAAGAAATTTGAAAATGCATTTAGCAAACTTATTGTTATTAGTAGTATTGATACTGTTATTTTGAAGCTATCATATATAGAATACTATGTTATACTATATGTTCTGTTAGGAAATGTAATTATTTACATTTCTTTAGAAGTCACAATTTTCAGTGTTAAGAGAAAAAGAGATAGAAGTATAAAATTAAGAAATTAAGGGAAAAACCATCAACTTTTAAATTGAAATTACAAAGGTTAGTATGAATTCAAATTTCCCCCCAAAACATGTTTTTCCACCCTTCCATTGAAAAGACCTTGAAGGAATGACAACCCAGTAGCAGCAAGTGCACCTACTATCTAGCTTGTGGTCTCTAAATATTATTTTTCACTAAAAGGAACAGGGGCCAGGGCTCTAGGAGAATCTGCTGAGTCCAGGTCTGGAATGGAGAATAATATGTAAGGTGAATCTGGGCAACCCCAGAAAGCAAGGAAGCTATCAAGGACTACTAAATCATGTCACACACAGAAAAAAAAAAACAACAGGAGAGTAGCTAAAATGCGACAATCTGAGCATCAAAACAACCACAACATATATAAGTATTTAAATATGAATATAAAATTAGTTCATAATTACACAACACTTCTTGGTCATTTTTGGAGGCTTCTAGGACATTCTCATTACTTTGAAAAATGACGACTATACAGAAAAAATAAAGCATTTATCCTTCTCTTTTTTTATCCTTTAAAACTGTACCAAAAGGAAACTAAATAGTGTATGAAAGAATGTTACTCATAAGAGAATCTATAACACATGTATTCAGGTGTTATAATATACCCCCAATGAAAATATGCATCTAGGCAACAATCATCCATGGATGTAGAAACCATGGCTGGCAGGTTGATGAAGAACAATATTATGGAGGAATCAGAAGAATGCCTCTGAACCCATAAATAATTATAAAATCACTAATAGTGTGCCAACAGACAGTATTTGCTATCTAATGTGAGGTAACATGAAGTGCACACCCCTTCCCATGAAGTAATTCTATAGAAAGAAATAAAGAAAACAACTGAACCTGAAGCTTCTAGATCTTACTATCATATTGTCCGATTATAGGGGAGTATTGGGAATAAAGGAGCAAGTTAGAAGAAACCACCAGAAGTCAATCAGCCAAGTTCATAATGTTGGACACTCTACAGGACAAACAGCTCAGTTTCTCTAACAAACCAATGAAATTTTTAAAAGGAGGACGGGGAGGCAGTGCTTTTAGAGACAAAAGCAGATGCCATTAAAGGATTTTTAGTTGAATTATGACTGTTTTGGGTGGTTTTTGAAAACCAGATCTTGTGTGTGCTCTGGGGTTGTCGGATGAGTGATACAGAGCCTTTGGGATTTGGGGGGTTCCTAGTGATACAGAGAAGCTGGATTGATACCTGCTGCCTATACTCTCCCTGTAGTCAAAGCCCTCTGCTGCAGCTCTCAGTTCACCATGGGTAGGAAGGAGATGTTTTTGATACAACTGTTCTAATACCCCAAACCTCTGCCATTTTATTTTAATGAAGATTATTTCATAAAGCTGTTGTAGGATGTTCTGCTATCAAAGGGAAATTTATTTTTGCCACAATCAGCTTGGAGACAAGTCACTACTATGTTTGCATCAGACAGCCTGATTAAAATATTAAAATATTATAGCTTTAACATATTATTTATCTACATATTATGATATAAACTTAGCGGCAGAGGCAAGCAAATGTGGGAATGAGATTCATCCAAAATTATTTTTCATTCACCAAAAGACAAAAAAGGAACGGGGTGGCTTTAAATAACACAGTCTTTTATTGAAAAAAAAAAATTACTCTGGACTACCACTCATGCCTCCTTTACGCACACACATTGTCACATGTTCAACCTTAGAAATTGCAATGGAGCCTTCAAGATTGCCTGGCTCACAAACCTCCCAGAATACATGCTACCTCCCCCCCTCCCCCTGCCCCAGCAGTCTCGTGGTCCGTTAGCTAACAATGTTCCCAGTGAGGGGGATGCTTGTCCCCAGGGAGTGTAGCACAAAAATCAACACCAGGATGTCTATTAGGCCTTCTTTGGGCTTCTTAGGAACTTATGGACTCCAACCAAGTAGCAGGGACTTGTCTTTCCAAGTTTCACGTTTCTAGTAAAATATAGGTCTTGTGATATATATAAGGAAAAGTGCAGAGTTGTAGCTTTAAAATATTATTTGTCTATATATTCTATTATAAACTTAGCAATGGAGGCAAGCAAATGTGGGAATGAGATTCATCCAAAATTACTTCTTTTCCCTTCATTCACCAGTTCAATTAGCCGCCAAGTGTATCAATTCAAGGCTATTTTAATCTTTATCTTATTTTAGGAAAATTATTCTCCCAAGTTTCCTTCCTGCCTATGTTTGCTCTACTAGTATATCCAACCATACACATTG
Organism: Eptesicus fuscus; assembly: GCF_027574615.1. Lineage (NCBI taxonomy): Eukaryota > Metazoa > Chordata > Mammalia > Chiroptera > Vespertilionidae > Eptesicus > Eptesicus fuscus. Next base: position 26,774,286 of record NC_072486.1, read on the forward strand.
ATGCCAGGGTAATTTATCTGGAAAAAAATCTTATCTGGTTATTCCTCTGCTTAAAACACTTTAGTGGCTTCCTAGTGCATCTTCATGTTCCTGTCTAAGCCCCTGGTGTGTCATTTAAGACTTATTACAAGTAGATCATGACATTCCTCTCTGGATTGATCTGTCTCATTTCACTGTCACCTGTAACCTACAATTCAGTTACACTAAATTATGTTAAGTTTCCAAAGCATGTTATAGCACCTGATTGTTCAAATTTTGTGTCTGAGAACCGTCTGGGGATCCAGGGACATTGCAGCTCCTATTGCCCCAGGTTTGATTTAGTGGGTTTGAGTTGATACTCAAAGATGTACATTAGAAACAATGGCAACAGGTGATTAGGAAGGACGCTTGCATCGCACTTTGAGGACCACTGTTTCATGCCTTAGCATAAGGTATATGTTTTTTTGTTGCCTTTTCATCACTACCACCCTAATCAATGACTTCCCATGATTGCCCACCTCTGGTTCTACAACTTCCATGTCTCTTCTCCATCCCAATTCCCCCCAACAGGCTTCAATGCAGTTGGGGTAAAATCCTTTTTCTTAGGGTAACATTACAGTTCACCAATTGTAGGATCCCACTACACACTCCTGTTTTTTGGATCATCTTCACATTATTTCCTCAGTTACATGTAAATGGAAATGTATGTGTTTCTTTTCTTTCAGTTTTGCCCAAGATGCAAGTATGGGCAGTTTTATTCGATCTCATTATTCTGTGCAGTCTTTGGAGGGTGTGTGAAGAGATTACTCTTTAAGTATCCAAATTATCTAAATCTGAAATCCCAAACATTATGTTAAAATAATATTTTAAGTTTTAAAAACAATATATCAAATTTTCTTTTCTTAACTTGCTTTGATTTTATATTCATATTTCTTAATGCATACAGAATAAAAATTATATATTGACACTAACTTCAGAGCCTACTCTCCTTAACCCACGGATGCATTTTTAACCTATGTTACCTAGTACTTGATGCAAATAGAATCTTTAGCAAAGACAAAAATTGCTAGAGTTTTGTAGTTGAGTCTAGCTGTTCCCCTCTGAAACTAAACCGGAGTTTAATCTTTGGTTTAGACAATTATTTTGATATTCGATACTGAAGAGGTCTATCCACTGTTCTTAACCATCCTCTCCTGGAAATTTTTCATCTGAATCACAGCACTATAACTCTCATGATATTCTACAATCTGTTTTAAAGTAGGATCCCACTACACACTCCTGTGTTTTTTAATAATCTTCATATTATTTCCTCAGTTACATGTTAATCTTTTTTGATAACTTTTACTTGTAAAATACCTTTTTTTCCACACAGAGGAGTTGGCTATAAATTTTAAGAATATATTATCAATGTTTTATTTTTACTTTTATTTTTTTAAATAAAAACATCTTTATTGACAAGTTATAGCACAATGGACTTCACAGAACAACAGAAATAAGACAGTCTCAAGACATGGAGAGTAACATTGCAGCAAACAGATTAATTAATATTCTTCATCCTCATTCTCTCCCTCAGCACTATCAGCTCCAACTTCCTCATAATCCTTCTCAAGGGCAGCCATGTCCTCACGGGCCTCATAAAACTCTCCTTCCTCCATGCCCTCACCCACGTACCAGTGGACAAAGGCACGCTTGGCATACATGAGGTCAAACTTGTAGTCCAGGCGAGCCCAGGCCTCAGCAACAGCTGTAGTGTTGCTCAGCATGC